>NW_025721112.1:322952-645904 GCF_922984935.1 Meles meles | reverse complement strand
CCTTTAATCAAAATTTGGAGATAAAAATTGCATCCTCTCCACCTTTTTAAAACTTTTTATAATTTTTATAAACATATAATGTATTTTGATACCCAGGGGTACAGGTCTGTGAATCTCCAGGTTTGCACATTTCACATCACTCCCCAGAGTACACCTCCCCAAAGTCCGTAACCCCACCACCTTCTCCCGAACCCCCTCCACCCCACATCCCTCAGTTTGTTCTGCAAGATTAAGAGTCTCTTATGGTTTGTCTATCCCCCTATCCCAACTTGTTTCATTTATTCGTTTCCTACCCCCCAAGCTCCCCACATTGCATCTCTACTTCCTCATATCAGGAAGATCATATAATAGCTGTCTTTCTCCAACTAACATATTTTGCTAAGCATAATACCCTCTAGTTCCATCCACATCATTGCAAATGACAAGATTTCATTTCTTTAGATGGCTGAATAGTATTCCATTATATATAAATATATATAGATAGATAGATAGATAGATAGATATAAAGAAGATGTGGTATATATATATATATATATATATATATATATATATATATATAAATATAGTATAATATAGTCCATTCAACTGTTGATGGACATCTAGGTTATTTCCATAGTTTGGCTATTGTGGATATTGCTGCTATAAACATTGGGGTGAACATGCCCCTTTAGATTACTACATTTCTATCCCTAGAATAAATACCCAGTAGTGCAATAGCTGGGTCATAGGTTAGCTCTATTTTCAACTTTTTGAGGAACCTCCATGCTGTTTTCCAGAATGGTTGCACCAGTCGCTTTCCCACCAACAGCGTAGGAGTGTTCCCCTTTCTCCGCATCCTCTCCAGCATCTGTCATTTCCTGACTTGTTAATTTTAGCTATTCTGACTGGTGTGAGGTGGCATCTCATTGTGGTTTTGATATGTATTTTCCTGATGCAGAGTGATGTGGAGCATTTTTTCATGTGTCTGTTGGCCATCTGGATGTCTTTGCAGAAATGTCTGTTCATGTCCTCTGCCCATTTCTTGATTGGATTATTTGTTCTTTGGGTGTTGAGTTTGCTAAGCTCTTTATAGATTTTGGATACTAGCCCTTTATCTGATATGTCATTTGCAAATATCTTCTCCCATTATGCCATTTGTCTTTTGGTTTTGTTAACTGCTTCCTTTGCTGTGCAAAAGCTTTTGATCTTGATGAAATCCCAAGAGTTCATTTTGCCCTTGTTTCCCTTGCCTTTTGTGATGTTCCTAGGAAGATGTTGCTGCAGCTGAGGTTGAAGAGGTGGCTGCCTTCTCCTAAAGGATTTGGATGTATTTCTTTCTCACATTGAGATCCTTCAACCATTTTGTGTCTATTTTCATGTGTGGTCTAAGGAAATGATCTAATTTCATTTTTCTGCATGTGACTGTCCAATTTTCCCAGCACCATTTGTTGAAGAGGCTGTTTTTTTTCCATTGTACATTCTTTCTGCTTTGTCGAAGATTAGTTGACCATAGACTTGAGAGTCTATTTCTGGACTCTCTATTCTGTACCATTAATCTATGTGTCTGTTTTTGTGCCAGCACCATACTATCTTGATGATAACAGCTTTGTAATAGAGCTTGAAGTCCGGGATTGTGATGCCACCAACTTTGGATTTCTTTTTCAATATTCCTTTGGCTATTCGAGGTCTTTTCTAGTTCCATATAAATTTTAGGATTATTTGTTCCATTTCTTTGAAAAAAAATGGATGGAATTTTGATAGGGATTGCATTAAATTTGTAGACTGCTTTAGGTATCATGACATTTTCACAATACTTGTTCTTCCAATTCATGAGAATGGAACATTTTTCCATTTCTTTGTGTCTTTCTCAATTTCTTTCATGAGTACTTTATGGTTTGCTGAGTATAGATTATTTGCCTGTTTGGTTAGATTTATTCCTAGGTATCTTATGGTTTGGGTGCAATTGTAAATGGAATTGACTCCTTAATTTCTCTTTCTTCTGTCTTATTGTTGGTGTAAAGAAATGCAACTTATTTCTGTGCATTTATTTTATATCCTGACAATTTACTGAATTCCTGTAACAAGTTCCAGCAGTTTTGGTGGAGATTCTTTTGGATTTTTGACATATAGTATCATGTCATCTGCACAGAATGATAGTTTGACTTCTTCTTTGCTGATTTGGATGCCTTTAAATTTTTTGTTGTTGCTGTCTGATTGCTGAGGCTAGAACTTCTAGTATTATGTTGAATAGCAGTGGTGATAATGGACATCCCTGCCATGTTCCTGACCTTAGCAGAAAAGCTTTCAGTTTTCCTCCATTGAGAATGGTATTTGCGGTGGGTTTTTCATAGATGGCTTTGATAATATTGAGGTGTGTACCCTCTATCTCTACACATTGAAGAATTTTGATCAGGAGAGGATGCTGTACTTTGTTGAAGGTTTTTTTTTTAGCAACTATTGAGAGTATCATATGATTCTTGTTCTTTCTTTTATTAATGTATTCTATCACATAGATTTATTTGCAGATGTTGAAACAACATTGCAGTCATGGAATAAATCCCACTTTGTCGTGGTGAATAATCCTTTTAATGTACTGTTGGATCCTATTGGCTAGTATTTTGGTGAGAATTTTTGCATCTGTGTTCATCAAGAATATTGGTGTGTAATTCTCTTTTTTGATGGGATCCTTGGCTGCTTTTGGGATCAAGGTGATGGGAGTGTCATAAAATGATTTTGGAAGTTTTTCTTCCATTTCCATTTTTTGGAACAGTTTAAGGAGAATAGGAACTAATTCTTCTTTAAATGTTTGGTAGAATTCCCCTGGGAAGCCGTCTGGCCATGGGCTTTTCTTTGTTTGGAGATTTTTGATGACTGTTTCAATCTCCTTACTGGTTATGGGCCTGTTCAGGTTTTCTATTTCTTCCTGGTTCAGTTGTGGTAGTTTATATGTCTCTAGGAATGCATCCATTTCTTCCAGATTTTCAAATTTGTTGGTGTAGAGTTGCTCATAGTATGTTCTTATATTTGCTCGTATTTCATTGGTGTTGGCTGTGGTCTCTCTTCTTTCATTCGTGATTTATTTATTTGGGTTCTTTCTCTTTTCTTTTTGATAATTCTGGCCAGAGGTTTATCAATCTTATTAATTCTTTCAAAGAACCAGCTCCTACTTTCGTTGATTTGTTCTAATGCTTTTTAATGTTTTTTTTTTTGTTGTTGTTGTTTGTTTGTTTGTTTCTGTTTCATTGATTCTGCTCTGATCTTTATTAATCCTCTTCTCTGGCTGGGTTTAGGCTTTCTTTGCTGTTCTTTCCCCAGTTCTTTTAGGTGTAGGGTTAGGTTGTGTATTTGAGACCTTTCTTGTTTCTTAAGAAAGACTTGTATCGCTATATCTTTTCCTCTCAGGACTGCCGTTGCTGTGTTCCACAGATTTTGAACCCTTGTGTTTTCATTATCATTTATTTCCATGGTTTTTTTCCAATTCTTCTTTAATTTCCTGTTTGACCCATTCATTCTTTAGAATACTCCATGTATTTGGGTTCTTTTCAAATTTCCTCTTGTGATTGAGTTCTAGCTTCATAGCATTGTGGTCTGAAAATGTGCATGGAATGATCCCAGACTTTTGATACTGGTTGAGACCTGATTTATGACCCAGGATGTGATCTATTCTGAAGAATGTACCATGTGCACTGGAGAAGATTGTGTATTCTGTTTCTTTGAAATGAAATGATCTGAATATATCTGTGATGTCCATCTGGTTCAGTTTGTCATTTAAGGCCTTTATTTCCTTGTTGATCCTGTTCTTGGATTACCTGTCCATTTCAATGAAGGGAGTGTTGAAGTCTCCTATTATTATTGTAGTATTGTCAATGTGTTTCTTTGATTTTGTTATTAATTGGTTTATATAGTTGTCTGCTCACATGTTAAGGGTATAGATATTTATAATTGTTAAAACTTCCTGTTGGACAGACCCTTTGAGTATGATATAGTGTCCTTCCTCATTTCTTATTATAGTCTTTGGCTTAAAATCTAATTGATCTAAGGTTTGCCACTCCAGCTTTCTTCTGATGTCCATTATCATGGTAAATTGTTCTCCACCCCTCAAGTTAAATCTGGAGGTGTCTTCGCGTCTAAAATAAGTTTCTTGTAGGCAACGTATAGATGGGTTTTGTTTTTTTATCCATTCTGATAACCTGTGTATTTTGATTGGGGCATTTTGCCCATTTACATTCAGGGTAACCATTGAGAGATATGAATTTAATGGCATTGCATTGCCTGTAAGATGACTGTTACTGCATATTGTCTCTGTTCCTTTCTGAACTACTACTTTTAGGGTCTCTCTTTGCTTAGGGGACTGCTTTCAATATTTCCTGTAGAGCTGGTTTGGTGTTTTCAAATTCTTTCAGTTTTTGTTTGTCCTGGAAGCTTTTTATGTCTTACTCTATTTTCAATGATAGCCTAACTGGATATAGTATTCTTGGCTGCATGTTTTTCTCGTTTAGTGCTCTGAATATATCATGCCAGTTCTTTCTGGCCTGCCAGGTCTCTGTGGATCAGTCCGCTGCCAATCTGATATTTTTATCATTGTATGATACAGACTTCTTTCTCTGGGCTGCTTTCAGGATTTTCTCTTTGTCACTAAGACTTGTATTACTATTAGGTGATGGGGTGTGGAACTATTCTTATTAATTTTGAGGGGGTTCTCTGCATCTCCTGGATTTTGATGCTTGTTCCCTTTGCCATCTTAGGGAAATTATCTACAATAATTCGTCCAATATATCTTCTGCTCTCCCCCCCCCTTCTTCTTTTGGAATCCCAAGTATTCTGATGTTGTTTCATCTTATGGTGTTACTTATCTCTTAAATTCTCTGCACAAGGTCCAATATTTCTTTGTCTCTCTTTTCCTCAGCTTCTTTATTCTCTGTCATTTGGTCTTCTATATAACTATTTTTTTTCATCTGCCTCGTTTATCCTAGCAGTAAGAGCCTCCATTTTTTACTGCACCTCATTAATAGCTTTTTTTATTTCAACTTGGTTAGATTTTAGTTCTTTTATGTCTCCAGAAAGGGCTTTTATCTCTCCAGGGAATGTTTCTTTAATATCTTCCATCTATTTCTTGAGCCCGTCTAGAACCTTGAGAATCATCATTCTGAACTCTAGATCTGACATGTTAGCAAAATTCATAGTGATTAAGTCCCTAGCCTTTGGTACTGCCTCTTGTTCTTTTTTTTTTTTTTTTTTTGGTGGGTTTTTTTGCATTGTCATTTTGTCCAGGTAAGAATATATGAAGGAGCAAATAAAATACTAAAAGGGTTGCAAAGACCCCAGGAAAATATGCTTTAACCAAATCAGTAGAGACCACAAATCATGGGGCAGGGGAAAAGGGGGATAAAAAGAAGTTCAGAAAAAAAATTTAGAAAAGAAAACTAATAAAGGAAAAATATAAAGAAGAAATATATATATATATATATATATATATATATATATATATATATACATTAGATTGGTGATAGAACAGGGTCACCCATTTAATTTTGGGAGTATTTTGGTCTCTTAGAAGATACTACCTCCCAAAATTTTAAATGATTAAAAACATGTATAAGGGTAAACATAACAAGGTGATGGAATATGCCTATAAAGATGAAATTTTTTTTCTTAATTTCTAAAAAAAGGAGTTGATAAAATAAGTTGTTTGGGAGAATAAAGAAAAAGAAATTGGAGAGAATTTGCTTGGGCCGGAGACTAGAACAAGCCTGGAGCTAGATTTAGGGTATATTTTGATCTATTGGAAGAAGTTATAACCCAAATATTTTAGAAGAAAAAACCCTATGTGTATACAAAAAAAAATTAAGTTAAATACAATGAAGGATAAAATATGATTATAATAATGAAGATTCAAAAAAGATTATTATTTATTTATGAAAGGTATCGTTAAGATAAACTAGTTTAAAAAGTTAAAAGAGGAAATGGTAAAAGTTAAAAAAGATTTAACAGAAGAAAAAAATTAAATTAAAAAAAGTTAACTGCAGGACTAAAGAATCATGGGGAGAGAGCCATGAATTCCATGCTTTGCTTTCTCCTACTCTGGAATTCCTCTGTTCTCCTTGGTAAGCGAACTCGATCTTGGCTGGATTTCTTGTTCATCTTCTGGGAGAGGGGCCTGCTGTAGTGATTCTCAAGTGTCTTAGCCCGAGCTGGAATTGCATCGCCCTTACCAGGGGCCAGGATAATTAATCAATTCAGGTTTGCTTTTGGGAGCTTTTGTTCCCTGATCACTTTCCATAGAGTTCTGGAGGATGGAAATGAAATTGATGGCCTCCTAATCCCTGGCCCAGAGGAGCCAAGAACTCAGGGTCCCACTCTTCAGTGCACCCTCAGAGAAAAGCGCTCAGTCACTCCCATCTCCCTGGCCTCAGGCTGCATTCTGAGCTCACCCAGCCTGTGACCAAGCATCTCTGTCTCTGGCACACAGCTCTGCCTGGAGTCTCTGAACCCCACACATCCTTGAGCTCCCCCAGGGGGTGTCTCCCCACATCTTGTGGTGATCTCACTCACAGAGCAGTGGATATGCCATGGATTATGGTTCAAGGTCACCCCGAGTTGAGAGCTAACTCTTCGGCTCTGTCTCTGTAGCCAGCATCCCCACTCTAATACCTATAGCCCTGTGACACCCCGATCCTTCTGTGACCCCGCAGGACCTCGGGCCACGCTGTCCCTTCACGGGTTTCACTCTGGTTTAGCCTCTGGAGCGATGTCCCTCAATGGAGCGGACTTTTAAAAATCCTGATTTTGTGCTCCATTGCTCTGCAGCTTGCCAGGAGCCGGCCCTCCCCCCACAGTCTATCTTCCCATCACTTTGGATTCACTTCTCCACAGGTCCTACCTTTCAGAAAGTGGTCAATTTTCTGTTTCTAGAATTGTTGCTCTTCATCTCTTTGATCTCCTGTTGGATTTGTAGATATTTGCAATGGTTTGAAAATCTATCTAGCTGATCTCCTGCTACCTGATATTGTCTCAGCCTGCTATTTCTCTGCCATCTTGACTCCTCTCCCACTTCTCTCCACTTTCTTTAGCTCAGTCTAAACCAGAAGGATTTTTCATGCTTGAGTAAATCTTGGTCCTATCAGCAACTACTGCTTATACCTCTTCTGTCTGGAATAAGTCAACAAGAAGTTGTATTAGGTCAATTGCAATGTGTAGGGCCTCAGTTTTAAACAATTCAAAAAGTTAATGAGACACAAAAATCATCATACTCCATAAATTAAGTTAAGAATCCAGTCAATACTTATAAAAACAGTCGGTGAGGGGGGAGGGGGAAGATGTCATCAGAACCCAGTATTTAATGATGCCAAAGACCAGAGTGAATGAGAAAAACTTCTTTGTTATAGCCTTGCCAGGACACCAGTCACTCTGTTCCAGTACTAAATCCATTATGTGTGAATTTAAACTTAGTTGGGGAAATCTTGCAGCGAGGAGTTAATTTTGGTTTTCTACAGTCCCATTTCTGAGAGCATAATCCATTAGGCACCCAGGCACCCATCTCTGAAAATGACACCTAGGCTGCCTATGGAGCTTAGAAGTTTGCAAAGGTGACATCTCAGAGGCCAGGGCCACAATTTCTTGTAAATATCCATTCTCAATCCTGTGCCATAGTGGACATTTCCATTGCCTCTTGCCAAGAAACCCACCCCCTAGCAAAGGTTTCTCCCCCAACCTTGAGTTAACCAATTTAGTGTCACCTTGAAACTCTGAAGTAGGAAATGATTTTGAGTGTGTGGGCAATTTTCATGATTTGTCCTCCTACACTTATTTTTCGGGGTCCTATGGGCAATACAGAGGAATGGAGGAAAACATGTGCTTAAGGACAAGCTTAATAGCAAAAAAGAAAAGAGTGAAATTAAACCAAGTATGTATTTATTCATTCCTGAGTAACCAATTAGTTATGTCAACTTCATTTTTGCTAGGCTGGAATGAAAGAAGTGGGGAAAGGCCAGAATATGCAAACGGAAGATACGTATTCTTGGAAGCCTGGCATGAGAAATGGCATTCTTTTCCAGACAGAAAGCTCAATAATATATCCAATGTTCCATAACTCACATATGGAAACCATGGATGTTTGGTTCTAAGACTCCAGCCTTTTTCACAGCGACCTGCTATTTTTGTGACTTCACAATTCAGTCTGATAGCCTTAGCAGAATTATTAATTCTAACCATTAATTATTATTAATCATTAACAATTGATAATTAATTTTAATTAATTATCTATTTATTTATTAATGGTTAATTATTAATTGACTAATCATTTAATTAATATTAATTAACAAGTAATAATGATTAACTTATATTATTAATAATTGATGATAATAATCTCATCACTGTGGTGATGAGATTACATTTCAAGTATGCAATTCTGTATCTATATCTCAGGAAAATTCTTGCTAAGATTACCTTTTTCTTGAAATAGTGTCCTCTGAGGCCACTGGCATATTTTTAACTGGGAGGCAGAATTATCCATTTAATTATTTTATCATTCTTTTTGCTCATCTCATTGACTAATAACTAAAATAAATTTACTGGGTTTTTGGTAACATACTCAAACTTCTCAAAATGATTGAAATTATCTGTAATCACCATATTCCTTATTCAATAGTTTTTTAAGAGTTGCCAATGCTAAAAATTTTGAAATATATAAATTTTAAATTTAAAAAATATGATTAATGTATTTTCTTACAATAACAACACCTGAAACTTTTAAAAGGGTGTCATACACATCAATTTCACTTAAGCTTCACAACATTCTAGAACATAAGTATTATTTTTTTCTTTGTCAGGGATGGAAACTGAAGTTAAAAGGTGGTGAGAGGCTCTCCAGGGTCATAGAATTAACAAAATGAATAAGGCTTGAACCTAGAATGTTATGAATTCTAGGTTAGTAGGTGTTTCATTACACAATGCCAAAGACAAGGAGGAACTCACACGTTATGACTATTGAAAACACACACACACACACACACACACACACACACACACACACACACACATAGTAGCCACACATTATCTCAAGGATCATTGAAAACTAGATGAAAAGATTGATATGGGCTTTCAATTATTCATGTGAAAAGAAAAAGTTCCAGATATGGATATCTGTATTCTCTATATTACTACACTAGTAGCAATAGAGACAGGAAGGTTGTGTCCTTTTATGAGAGAGGAAGAACCTCTTGAAAAGGACTCATCATCCCTGATGGTATTGAATCTACTTCTCCTCTATCTTTGATGCTTGACCTCTACAGATTTTTTGTTTGTTTATGGAAGGAGATAATAATGACATTTTTCAGGCGCCTGGGTGGCTCAGTGGGTTAATCCACTGCCTTCGCTCAGGTCATGATCTCAGAGTCCTGGGATCGAGTCCTGCATCAGGCTCTCTGCTGAGCAGGTAATCTGCTTCTCTCTCTCTCTCTCTCTCTCTCTGCCTGCTTGTGATCTCTCTTTGTCGCATAATTAAATAGAAAATCTTTGAAAAAATGACATTTTTCTTGGAATATGATTGGTAGTTTCTTTTTTCATCAAACTTATTTTCTGCAAGTCTCTGCAGAAAGCATGAGGCTATGAAAGTTTCTAAAGCCCAGAACAAAAGGTTTAGAGGGAGAGTTCTCTTTCCTTCCCATCTTTCTCCTGGATTTATTCTCTTTTCTCTATCAATAAGGTCTTATCTCATTTTCCTCATTGAATGAATAATGAACAAGCCAATGAATAAATGCGACTATAGAATGAAATACGGAGAAAGCAAGTAGGAAATAAAGTTAGCCTAGAAATGGAGCTGGAATGATAGGTATTAGGAAGATGGAAATCTGTACACATATAAATTTTAAATCAGATAGATCAATGCAAATACTGAAAATCCCCATGAAAAATAATAGCAGCAGCAGGAATCATTGCCTTATATATGTATATACATATATATATATATATATACATATATATACATGTATATTTATATACATCATATTATATATTATATATATTATTATATATGTATATATATTGTATATATGTATATATTATATATAATATATATATATATGTGTATATATATGTATATATACATATATATGTATATATACATATATAATCTCCATTAAATAACTAGAAATGACAGTGTAGGCAAATGTATCATTTCATATTTATGCTTGCCATGCCAATGAATTCAATAAACATCTTACTTAGGCTAAGAACTTAGCCTTCTCATCATTGTGAAACACAGAAAGGGAAGAGAAGGGTGATTATTACCTTCCCAGTGTTGGATTTTCTCACTCAATCTTATTCAGCATATTTTTATCCTCTCAGGAGGCGGGTTATACACCTGACCTGCATTAGAAAAGTTAGCAAGTGAAATGAGATTTCCTCTAACCCCCTAAAAGTGCTACTTGGTATATATTAGAAACCATATCCTTTAATATAGTAATATTCCTTTCTCCACACGTTTATTACTTTGCACTTGAATCCATAGTCAGCAGAAAGGCAACAATGAAACCATATCTCACAACTTTATGTAAGATCTTATTAGTGTTTACACACACACACACACACACACACACACCTACCTTCATATTTTTTTTTAAATACAGTGCCTATGGATTCATAGAAACATAGAAGGGAGGAATTAGATCCAGACCCAGATTTTGATGGAATTAAACCTCAGCTGCATATGCACTATTTTCAGTAGATTTCCATATATAATACATTTATGCACTGATCATTAATCACAGATTGCCCTCCTCTAGAACAACCTTCCCAATCAATTTCACTTTCTAAATTCTATCTATCTTCAGAATCTAACTTAAGGTTATTTATAAACCATGAGATTGCTCTAGACCAATCCAGACACAGGCATGTCCTTCTGTGTGAACCAGGTATGACAGGTTAGTTCTATATTTACAGCCACTAATTCCTTTGAGTGATCATATTTGTTCTTTGATTACACATGTCCTTATGGATTTCAAAGCAAAAGAGCAGGAGGAGATGAAAATGCTTGAATCACACACAATAGCCTCAGGTGGTCCCATTGGCAATGAAGAGCCCATATTCTATTTCCAAGTCTTACAGTATATGAGACATAACAAGACTTGGAGAAAATCTGAAGCAGTAGTGAAAGTCTGTACCACACAAGGCTAAATACCAAGCAGAAGACAGTTTGTTTACTGTGTGTAGGAGCCCATGCAGCCAAGACATGGAGCCATGCTCCAGACAAGGAGCATGAAGGGATGAACTAGGGACTCCCTGAATTATGGTTGGTTTCCTGGGGAAAGTTTAACGGTGTTACACAGGAAGAACCCTGGTGGAAATGCCCCTGAAACATGGGAAAGGTCTTTGCCAAGCAAGAAGGGATTCTTTCTTCTGAGGGGAAATTAAGACTCTTGCTTATTATTGATTTAATAAAATAGTACATTCCCATAGAGTTGGCTGGTGATGACCTAGGGCACTCTGGTAAAAGAAAGAAAATCACAGAATATACTAGAAAATATAAAGTCTCCCTTAAAAATAAATGATCAAGTAGTAAAGTCTTGCATTGAGGAAACACATAAAATTCTACATTACATCACTTTATTCTATAAAGATGTAATTCCATTTTTGCTTTTTATACTATTTCACATTTGTGAAGTGATACTATATGCTGAGAACTGAATTGAATATTTCTCAATATTATTGTTTATAAATATCATTGACAGTCAGGAAATATGCACAATTGTCAACTTCATTTTTAAAATAGGGAACTAGACTTTAGAGAAATGAAGTAAAAGCTAATAACTTCAGTAACAAGATTGAAGACAGTTCTGACTAACTCCAAATCCCATATTCATAGTTACTAACATGGACTATCCATGAAACAGAAAGCACATTCGACATGGTTTTGCAAAACTATGCACTAGAGAGAGCATTCAGATGGGACAAATTTATTTATTTATAATGTGGCACCGGAGACCTCTATCAGAAATAATTTATGACCGTATATCCCCCTTGAATTAATTATATTGGCATATATGTATATTGTGTGGCTCAATTAGACATACTCAATTATAGTGTGCCTCAATTTAGGTTGTCATTCCCACGAAGATTATTATTTTTATAGATTTCTGAGTTGAAAGAGACCTACCAGATATTATCCTATGAGGACACTGTGATGCTTAATTTTATGTGTCAGCTTGTTTGGTCTTGGGATGCCCAAATTAACCATTATTTCCTGGTGTGCTTATGAGGGTGTTTCTGGATAAAAATAACATTTAATCAATAAAGTCATTAAATAACCCTGCACAATGTAAGTGGGCATCATTCAATATCCTGAGCCTTGAACAGAACAAAAGATGAAGGAAAAAGGAAGTCACTCATTTTTTTCTGCCTCACTCCAGATATGGGACATCTAACTGTATCTCTTATTGCTTTAAGATTATGATTTAAATATTGGCTCCCCCACTTCTCAGGTGGCTGGGCTCCAACTGGAATATTCCACTAGCTTTCCTAGGGCTTCAGTTTGCAGATGACAAATCATAGAACTTCTTGTTTACCATAATTGTGTGAGCCGATTGCTCATTATTTATCTATTTATCTATATATCATCTATCTATCATTTATCTATCTTCTATCTACATATTATTGGTATGTTCCACCTATATATTTTATAAATATAGTCTCTCTCTCTCTCTCTCTCCCTCTCTTTCTACAAATACACACACACACGCATTTTTATTTTTGGGGTGCTGGGATTAGGCCCCATATCTGGCTCTCTGTTCAGCAAGTAGCCTGCTTCCCCTCTCCGTCTGCCTCTTTCTTTGCTTATATGTGATCTCTCTTTGTCAAATATATAAGTAAAATATTTTAAATAATAGAGCTTTTAAAGAAGCAATTAGGTTAAACTAAACCATAATTAAATAGGATAAGTTGAATCATAATTTAATACTAATTCAATCCTAATCAATAAGTCAGGTGTCTTTATAAGAATTGGAAGAGACACCAAGGATGGACATGCATAGGGAAAGACCATGTGAGGACACAGCAAGAAGGTCCAGTCTCCAAGCCAGGAAGAGAAGCATCAGAAGAAACCAATCCTTCTGATACCTTAATTTTGGACTTCCATCTTCCAGAATTCTGAAAAAATGAATTTCTTATGTTTAAGCCACCCAGTATGGTGGCTGGAATTCTGTTAACACAATCTTAGCAACCTAATGGAGATTTTGGCATTGAAAAATAAGGAGCTGCTGTAACAAATACATGCAAATATGGAAGTGACTTTGTGGAAGTGGGATGAAGAAAGGCTGGAAGAGTTACAAGGTGCATGTTAGAAAGGCCTACATTGATTGAAGAGATTGTCAGTAGAAGTATGAAGCTTTAAGGGTGATGCTCATGAGATCTCCAATGGGAATGAAGAATGTTATTAGAAACTGGAGGAAAGGTGATCTTTGTTATAAAAAGGTAAAGCACTTGGATGAATTGTGCTTAGTGTTTTTTGGAAAAGACAACATATTTTTGATGAGCTTAAATGATTACTTGAGATTTATAAGGGAAAAAATGTCAGGGGTGCAATCTGGATTTTTGTTACAGTTCATAGTAGAAAGCACAAGTGTAGAGATGATTTTAACAAGGAATTGTTAAACACTTGTTATGGAAAAAGTAATCAGACATTGAATACTCAGAAAACTGTCAGCCCATCCACATTGAAAAACACAAGAAAAGCATGAACTGGAGAGAACAAGTGTTGCTGGATGGAAGAATACTTCGGTAAAGACATTATAGATGTGATTCCTGACCAGCAAGATAGGAATGTGTAATGTTGAAATTTGAACCAGGGATCCACTTCTAGAATTTCAGTTTTTAACTCCAAAGCTCTCAAATTTCACACTTTCTTATTCACAGAATCTGCCTCTCTATCTTGTATAATGTGTGTGTGTGTGTGTCTGTGTGTGTGCAGACACACACACAGACACACAGACACACACACAGACACACAGACACACACACACACACACACACATATATATATATATATATATATATATATATATATATGACATTGGATACAAGTTTGGTACTTTCTCTATCCCCCTGTGGTACAGTTTAAAAGACAAGACACGTGAAGTTTAAGAGGGGTGACAGTACTATAAAAATAAAAGTACCATATGATTTCAGTTATATGTGAAATCTGAAAAACAAATAAAAACCAAACTCTTAAATACAGAGAACAAACTGGTGATTGCCAAAGGGAAAATGGGTAGGAGAATGAGAAAAAGAGATTAAGGGGATAAAGAGGTAAAAGTTTTTCAGTTACAAAATAAATAAGTTACAGAAATATAAAGTACAGCATAGGGAATATGTTCAATAATACTGTAACAATGCAGTGTGGTGATAGATGGTGACTACGTTTATCATGATAAGCATCAAGTAATGTACAGAATTATCAAGTCACTCTATTGTACACCTGAAACTAATATAACATAGTATGTTAATGATACCATAGTATTTTTTCTAAAACAATTAAAAATAAAGTAAAAAGAACAATACCAGTGCTATGGGTGATTGGAATGTGAAAGAGATATTTCTTAGCCTAATGAGTTTGTGTCTATAAACATAATGTGGAAATGTTTGGGATCTTGCATTTTCTGGAGTGAGTTGAGCATTAACTTACATTTGCTAGAAAGGAAGGTCTCCCCATCCCACTGTCAATAGAGTTTTCATATATGAGGGCCAGGTATCATTGGAAATCAGATGTCTGAAATTAACTGAAAACTGAGAAGAAATATTTTATCTGTGGTAAGCCCATTGGAAGCTTCTAAGAAAGGCATTTATTTCAGTTGAATATTAAGAAAGCTCCAGCTGACTGGAGCCATATGTTAAAAGACCCTTGTCAGATTTTCTTTAAAAAAAGGTGTTTTATGGGGCACCTGGGTGGCTCAATAGATTAAGCATCCAACTCTTGGTTTTGGCTTAGGTCATGATCTCAGGGTTGTGAGATCAAGACTTATGTGGGGCTGCCTGCTCAGCATGGAGTCTGTTTACATTTCTCTTCCTCTCCTTCTTCCTCTGCCCCTCCTCCAACTCATGCACATGCACATCCTCTCCCTCCTTCTCTAAAATAAATAAAGGCAAATTTACTAAAATGTGTCTTTTCATTATTGAGATTTTGTACATCTGGATATTCCTTTAAAGTTGACCATTTTAAGTGTTGTGAAGTAGTTAGCAATAAGTATGTTGAAGGCAAAGAAATGCGTCTATGTACTGAGACCCAACACCTCATTTGTAATCTCTGGCCTGCACAAAGTGATGAGGAAGAAAATAGTAACAAGTCTCATTACAAATCAGCTAAGGCTGGATAACAAAAATATTTAGTGCAACCAGTAGGCTTGGTCACAATTAGAAGTATGGACTTGGAGGAAAGGAAATAGATAGTTGTCACCAATCTGGAAGTTTTGTTATGTGGGTTTGGCAGACAGTCAAGAGATGGAAAGAAATCTGTGTATGAAAAGAAGGACATCCATGAAACTATTGTTGGCTAACTTAAATAGCCTGGAGATGCACTAATTTCTAATTCAAGGATAAATTTATAGGAAGAATAAAAAATAGAAAAATTAACAGAGGTACCAAAATGAGACAAGTGAGGCACCTAGGGTACAAAATTGAAGGGACCACTCACTTGCAGGTTCATGAAAGTTCATGGGTGAAGCTTGTGCAAACCTAGGCATGAATATCTCCTGACATCATGTGCTCTGGCTGCATCAATTGCCTCACCTTAGTGCTGTTTCTGGTGTTTATGTCAAAAATAATTAATTATTCTTTTCTCAGATGATATGGCTATTTTTCAGTTTGGGGAACAGCATATCTTAGTGAAAAATAGTAATGAAAGAGTAGTAAAAAGAAAATACAGTCTGGACACTAATGGCCCATTTTATGATGACAAATTTTCAACCATTTGCTCGAATAAATCAAATTTTATTTTGTATTTATAGATTTTCAGTTTACTTCCAAACTCTGATACAATTTCACTTTCTTGGTTTACATATTTATTCATTCCAAGGTATTTATTGAGTTCCTACCTAATGTGTCATTGTGCTAGGCAATTGATTATATATTGATTAATAAAACAGAAAAGATGACTGACCTTTTGGAGTGATAAGTGAGAGAGAAAAAGACATTTAATATGTATATAACTAAATTAATAAGTACTTATCATTGTGGTAAGGGCAATAAAAGAAACAAACACCAAGCAGGAATGCCTACTAGTTCATGTTCGAGGATCACCTCCAAGACCCTTGGTGATGCAGTGTGGTTGAGGAGAATTCCTCTCAGAAGTCCTAAGACATTTGAGAAAGTAAAAGATTATATAACAACTTTTCTTTCAATATTAAAGATAAAATTGAAATAATTCATGCGTACATTAAAAATAGAAAGACATTTTTACAAGTATGTAGAATAAAAACAAAACACATTTGGCCATACCACAAAGATACTGCTAACAAAGTAATGTCTTTCTTTCTAGTTTAGTCTCGTGCCACACTTTAGAAAAATTCATATTACTTCTTGACTACTCTTCCTCTGCTCTTGTCATTCTTGTTTCTCTTCCTTCTCCTACTCTTCCTTTAAATTCTTATGTACTTAGGATTGATCTGATTTTAATTTCTTCTCATTTAAAGATACTCTTGGAGGATAGCCTGGGTGGCTCAGTTGTTGAGTTTGAGCTCAGGTCTTTTACTTTTGGGTCCTGGGACCATGCCCAGAGTTGGACTCTGTGCTCAGCAGGGAGTCTGTTTGAAAATTCTCTGCCATTTCCCAACACCCTCCCAAACACTCTGTCTAATAAAAATTATTTTAAAAGAGATGAAAAATAAGAAAAACCTGAAAAAATAAATAAAAAGCTACAAAATAAAAATACAAAGAGTGCTACTTAGTGTTTTTCCTAAGCTCTGAAGCTTTGCAGCCCTCTATTATCAGTAAACTTGAGAGGAGTGAGTTGTTTGTGATGGTCTTCTAGGGAAGGGATCTCTTATCCAGGTCCTCAAGTGTACTTCAACTAGTGCGAAAGCAGCTCTCCTAAGCAGCAGAAACAGGCCTCCATGTAAGTAGCTCTGGATTCCAGTATATGGCGCTGTTTTACTCCCTGAAGGCTTTCAGCGTCAATGGGTGAGATGAATATCACTGAACCTGGCTCTATACCTAGGAGATGAAAATTTGCACCCCAGTTCTGCAGTGAGCACTCACAGATGGAAAAAAGAAATAATAATCCACTAGTCTTAACTCCTCGGTTTCGGTCAGAACTCTGTGTTCACCCTGCCAGTGAAAAGGCACGTTTATCTCAGGCACATGACTGAGTTCCAAATCCATTTTTTTGTTTTTAAAGATTTTATTTATTTATGAGTGAGAGAGAGAATGAGAGGGGAGAACATCCGTGAAAGAAGCCAACTCCCCATGGAGCTGGGAGTCGGGTGTGGAATTTGATCCCGGGACTCTGGGATCATGACCTGAGCTGAAGGCAGTTGCTTAACCAACTGAACCACCCAGTCAGAACCAACTCCAATTTATATGGATTCCTGTGACACATACTCACACCATACCTACGGGGTATTGGAGGTCTTGCCATGGTTCTGTTTTTTGCTGGACCCCTTCTAGGAAATTGAACGCCCTACCATGCTGTGATTCAGAGTATAGGGCTACACAGTGCAAAAAAAAAAAAAAAAAAAACAGGATCTAGCTTTGTGGTTTTCAGCCATTTTTCCCTAACTGATATCTGGGAACTCTGAAGCATTCGGGCCCCACCTGTTCTTCTCATGACACCCGGGATCCCAAGATCATACTGTCATACCTGGGATTCCACCTAGCTTCACCACTTGAACATTTGTAAGCCACAGTAGTAGACTCCTAAGTGTTTCAATCACGTACTGCATTGCATTTGTACTGCATTGAACATTTGTAAGCCACAGTAGTAGACTCCTAAGTGTTTCAATCACGTACTGCATTGCAGTAGGCACTTTCAGGTAGGTGCCTCCCCTCTGCTGTATCCACAGCCATATCATCGGCACAACTTACTCCCACCAATGCCACTCAAGCTCTGAAGCTGCCACAGGCACCATACTGGGAGCTATAAGTATCTCTGAGGTGGTTCAGGATCTTCTTCTGGGGCTGGTGCTGTAGGTCCAAGAAGAGAAAAGTATCATCACCATGATTTAATTTTCATGTCCCTCCTAAACAAAGGAAAATTTTCCCACCATTTAATGTTCTCTGAGTCCATGAAGCAATCCCTGGAAGGTCTCCTCTGATGGCAAGACATGGGCACAGGGATCTGAGAGTAGTCATTACTCCCAGAATACCAGTTGATGGAGGCTTGCTCTGTGGGGCCTAAACTGTTCCTTCCAAACGTCTATATCAGAAGCACTCTGTCCTCCTCACTTCAGCATCTCTCTGGTTCCCCTCCTTCTGCTCCTCCCCCATGTGCTTGTGCTCTTTTCCCTCCAATAAAGAAATAAAATTCTTAAAAAATGAATAAAAGATTGAGTGTAAAAGTGTACATTTGGGCCTTCAAGACCTGGCTGTAAACACCCTCCTGTGTGTATTTCTTTGTCACCTTCCTCTTGTGCTGATGGCCTCAGAGGTGCATGACAACCCAGGGAGTTACTTGATAATTTAGCATAATGTAATATACCTAAAACATATACCAAGTAAACCTCAATAGTTATCAGCCTAAAACCTTTAAAAAATGACCAAAGAGGCATCTGGCTTCCTCAATCAGTAGGATACTTGATCTCAGGATTAGGAGTTTGAGCCCCATGTCAGGCATAGTTTACTTAAAAAACAAAAGAAAAGAAAACAAAAGGACTTACACATGGCCAAAATGAATGAGGCTCAAACAATGGAGATGGTCAGTGTCGGGATGCATCCTGTCTACCATTCATTCAGCCACTGGGCACTCCCCACTCTAGATGGTGCCAGTGCTTATCAGCCAACCAGATTCTCCTTCTACGAGCTCAGGGTCTAGAGGAGAAGATGGAGAAACAAGAAACAAAAATGTGAATGAAAAGAGCATTTGCTCCACAGGAAAAGAGGAAGGGATTACAACTAAGTCCTGAGCTCCACCTCTTGAGGGGTAGGACAAGGCTATTCTGAGATAAAATTGAGAATCCCTGTGGCAGGAAAAGAAGGAGACAGCCCTGCACAAATCTGAGTGTATTCAGCCTGGCAGATGGCACCATAGGGCAGAGGACTGGAGGCAGAATTTGATGTTCCCAGAGTGGAGGTTAGAAAGGAGGCCAAGGTGGCCAGAAGAACCTGAGTAAGAGAGCAGAGATGGAGGGTAGGAGGGCCATGATCCAGGGCAGTTTGACAGTATCAGGGCCCTTCTCCCAGTGCTGTGTGACCACATTTCCTCACACTCAGTGACTGAACCCACAAACACTCTCTCTCAGTCTCTGGGTGTCAGTAACCAGCAGTGCTCAGCTGTTTGGGGCTTTTGACAACACCAAGAGACAACCTGCTACACTGAGAACCTGACACACTTAGGGGCATTGGCCAGATACAGCCGATCCTATAGACCTGAGTTTTCTCTCTATTGTTGACCCACAGTGCTAGGTCACATACATATGTCTTTGTCATGGTTCAACCTACGTGCTTGTACTCCAGTGTGAGGATCTGAGAGAGAGCATGTGTCAGAGTCAACATGGGGCTGGGCAATGAGCTTTTATAAATAAATCTCAGCAGAGCCTTTGGGCCATGTTGCCATGTTCTGTGGAATGGAAATGTATCTCTAAATCCAGACCACACTCAGGGGAGGGGGTTGCAGAAGGATGTATACAGAGGAGTTGGGGAACCAGTAGAGCCCATGCAGAGAGAAGGTGACTATCCCTGCAGAGTCCATGCTTCTCCCAGAATCATGCTGGTAGTAAGGATTACTAGGCATGAGCCCAGCTCTTAGAGTTTCCTCAAAGGTGGGGTCCTGGATGTGCCTAGTCATTCACTGGGGCTCTGGAAAAGGTTGTCTATAAGGAAGTGGCTATAGACACGGAAATGGTGTTTGGCTGAGGGGGATCATTGATATCATAGATAGGAGACATGTCCCCATGTTCTTGTATGAGGATTATCCCAGGTCATGTCAACTCAGTGAATGGACCCCTATCAACATCACACCATTAGGAAAGGATGTAATGGCTTGCATTACAGGACAGGCAGTCCCTACGGGTAAGGGTGGATTCTAACCATCAATGGCCAAGGCTCCAGTCCCTTCTTTAGGGTTTGCATTGAAAATTAGAAGCCTAAGGTCTTGGGACGCTATTGCCCACCCTTCTGTAGGTGGGACTGTCATCTTGTGGGACTCCAGAATGTGAGCACTGATTAACACATGTATGTACACAGGGGCAAGTGTGCATGTGCACACAAGAACACACAAACCAGTCAGGACTGTGGGGTGGGATCTGCCTAGTAGCAGATTCAAAGAAGTTGATAAGAGGAAGGAAATTTAGTTGGAGATATTTCCTACATGTGACACTACTATAACATCATAGATATTATCCAACCTATGCCTGTGGATATCTGGTAGAATGACATGCTAGAATCATCTGGATTTTACGGAGAAGACCATTCCAGTCAGGCAAAATGGCTTATCTAGGGTCAAAAACAGGTAAGAATAGATAGTTTTGCCTGAAACCAGGTGCGTTTCCAAGATGAGGCCCTGGATGCTCCCAGATCGTCCCTGGGGGCCTGTGGAGAGGGATGCATTGTTGTCACTGTTTACAGATGTGGCCTTATATTCAGAAATGGTATGAGGAGATGGCAGACCAGATCACTGTTTGTGTAGGTGCCAAACCAGGAGTGGACTCCAATAGGGGGTCCCAGGCAGTGATGTCACTTCCTTGACCACAGACCCCAACAGAACTTGGTACCCCTGCAACCAGGCAACCACATTCTAGTGTAGTCCAATATCAGAGTTACTTGGCTGAAGACATCTAATATGGAAAGATGTTCTCTTGCTTCTTGCCTACTTCCTGGGGCTCTGGCTCCCAGAAACCCCAGGGGAATGTTTTTTTACATGCTGGGAACATTGGATCAAACCTCAACCACAGTGCCTCAGGACACTTGGCAGGAGGTGATATAAGGAACTTAATACTGAGCAGACTAGGTGATGCCCACCTCTCTGAACCATCCGAGGGCAGCCCCATTCCTTCCTCTTAAGTTTTAAGGAAAGAGGGCTATGTGTGGTTCCCCACCCATGGGCTTGGGGAGGTTGAGTACAGTGGATATCCTGGTGATCCCTTCTTGTTCACACCAATGTAATGTCCTCTAGATATGGGTGCATTTCTCCAGCTATGATGAGGTTGCCAGAGCCCAGGAGAAGCGGAACATATGAATGAGCTTTAGCTGATAAAAGGGGCCTTCTCTCTCCACCAGGCAATCGAGGTACTGTAAATTAGATAGACTTTTGGACCTTCAACCACACATCTGTTATTCGTGCTTTATGGTAAAGTTCTGAGAGCTTCTTTTGGAAAATGGAAAGTTGTCCTGGGGAGATGTGGTTGGTGTGTGAGCACTGTGGAGTGCATAGGGGAATTGAGGATATCTTGAACCCCTAAGAGGGTCATTCTCCATCCCTGCCCCCTCCCAGCCCTATCTCTACCCCAATTCCGGGACCCTGAACTGAGGATTTAGGAGCCATCACACAGCTTTATGTTGGAACCTGGACACTGGGTTCCAGATGGTTCTCATGAGACCCAGTGAGAGCTAAGGGAGCAGACATCCCACACTCTGTGGGATATTAGTGTCAGTGGAAGGAGACCCACTCATGGCACCTAGTGAATAAGGTGGCATATGTGTACAGGAGGTAACGTTTGAGGCATAGGGAGGGTCCTGGAAGGCCTGGCTAGAGACAAAGTCCCTTACTTCCCTCCTTGGTTGGATCTTCACAGACCAGTGGCATGTGCAGTGGGGGTAATTATGAGGCCAGATACCTCCTCTCCTCATCACATGCAGTTGAATTCAAGTGGCAAGTGGGCAAGGAGACAGACCTAGGAGTGTGTCCAGCTCCCCTGATAAGGACAGAAATGGTCACACCATTGATCAAGATGTCACAGGGCCCAATCACAGCATATTTTTGCCAGCCTGCTGTCTGTGACCAGACCTGACTCAATCAGGACTGCCAGATCACAGGTGAACCAGTACTAGGAATGGACTCTGACCAGAGCTGGAAACCCAGAGGACCAGTTTCCCACAGGGGTTCCCTGGGGTATTGGTTAGGGTGGGTGCCCTGTCCTCTGACTTATCTTGCCTACCTCTCTGTCCCTAGGGCAATCTATTCGATCTTGAGCACATGGATAGAGCAATATCTTGGGGATTTTTTTCCAGCCTCCAGAATTACCCAGCCTGTATATGTTGCTGGCATACATGGAGCTCAATATGCCAGGCTCAGACCTGGAGTGCCATGTCTAGCTTCTGCTCTTACAGCTGCAACAGCTTGAACACACAGAGCAAGAGTCTGGGGGTGAGGAGGGCTGGGGGGGGCTCATGTGAGCCTGAGGAGTAGACAGTGTTGGCCACAGATTAGGCCGAGTGGGGTGAGTAGTCTTAGATCCCTGTCCCCATGGGCTTCAGTTGGGGAGACCTTCTAGGGATTGAGTCTTAGACGCAGACCACACTGAGTAGTGGAAAAAATTTCTTTTATTATAAGGAAAAGAGAAGTCAGTCATGCTGATGATACTTTCTCTTCTGTGATAGGTTTCCCTTTTACAAGGATGCCTTGAAAAGCAGAAAGCACAAGAGAAATGTCTGGGTCCATGAGACACCTTTCAATTCTTTCATTTCCTGGATAGTCTTAGTTTAAACTATTCTAATGAGCATGTTATGAAATATTAAAATCATATCTTAAATACTCTCATTTATTGCTAATAAGTTAGTAATAAGGTAAATAGTTCTTTAGGTTTTATCCAGACTATGTTCGTTTAGTAAATAATGATTTAAATATGAAATCAAGAAGTCATGTTCCTTCTACAAAGAAGTAATCGCCCATATGACAGAGTGTCTTCTTCCCTACCTTTTTATGTTTAGCGTATGTGTGTATGTGTGTTTGTGTGTGTGTGGAAGAGTTGGTAAGGGAAGCTTCAAGGGCTGAGCTCTTGTTCTACCACATGTCCCCACTGTGGATAGGCACTGTTGCTGCTGTCCCCTTGGGAATTCTCAGTGACAGTACTCAGCAACCCTATAATTGAACAACTAAGCCATTTCCAATTATTTGACTCTCATCATGTAAGTGACAAGCATGTCTGTGCCATAAGTCTCTGTTTCTTTACGAATGATTCCTATAAACACCAATACTGGAACATATTTTAACCACAATTTGGGGGGACTGGCTGCTGGCTCTTCTATGCCCACTTTATTAAGGAGAAGTATTGCTTTGGAAAGGAAGGATTCTGGGTACTATGGATGAGAACTGAACTCATGAGGAGTACAAGCCACCAGTGATGCCATCAGGGTATTGGGAGCGACCGTAGAGCATAGTAAAGTCTGAGCACAACCCCCCTCATATGTTCTCTCCCACAAGCTTCCTTGCCTTGTGTTCTGGAACACATCTCACCCATGTCCTGTCTGGTGACACGCTCTAGCCACTCCAGCCCCTTGTGCTTCAAAGCTCAGATTCAACTAGAGCAACCAGAACCTGTTCCAGGCCAACATGGGGGTGCAGGCCAGGTCACTCCTCTCAGCTTGCTCCCTGTCCTTCATGGCTGAACCCCATTGTCTCAGGGAGGAACATCTAAGGGCAGTGCAGGTCAGTGGGTTACAGACAAGTGTTCATCCAGATATAGTTTTAGTGGCAACAGTAAGAACCACTTGAACTTGGGTGAGCAAGAGAGCCCTCTACAAAGAACACTGACTGCCCATGGAAGCTACAGGATGGACAGATCCTCAACCAGGAGCTTTGGCCCTGGACATAGCTCATCAACACCCCTCAGTATTTTCTAGCTGTGACCCCCTGACCCTTCCAACCCCAATCTTGGCATCCCTCAAGTTGAGCTTGTCTGAGAGAAGGGGCTGTGCTTCCTGCTGAGACCCCTTTCCTCCCACAAAGTCGGGTAAAAGGAAATCTACTTGATCTGATGCTGAAATTGAGACCATCGTCAGTAATTCCTGTATTCTCTGCCATAACATGGAGCTAACCAGACACTGAAGGTACATCTTCAGAGAGAGGACATTTGGGACTCTCTCTGCAGGATGAGAGAGAAACACCAGTTATTGGGACTCAGTGAGAAAGGAGAGCTCTTAGCAATAGGGGAAGTTCTGCCATGGACTGGGTACTGCCATATTGGTCCATGGCACAGACTTTGTGTTAGCTTGCAGGGAGTGGCCAAGCTTCATCTTACTAATAGTTCCAACAAAAACAAAAATGACGTCCATAAAATACTTTCAACTCCAACCACAAAAAGGCTCTGGGACCCAGGCAGCCAAGGGGGCCCAAGATGCTATTTACTAATGATTACACGATGGGGAAATGTGGGACAGGCATGATGGAATTGAGGGCAGCTCATTTCCCTGATTTGGGGAGAAAGAGCGCCATCACAAGGCACCCCAATATTTGTTCCAAAAACATGTGACATCTCAGGGGGCTCCTGCTTGCCAGTATCCCCACTGAGGATTTTCCATGTCCTGAACACAAGCTATGGGTGACATCCAGTTCCAGGGCTGCCTTTGGTGTGATGGATGAACACCAGTTTTGTGGGATCCCATACTGGAGGGGATTAAGGCTTTCTGGAAGGACAACTAAGTCAGGGGAGCCTGAATTGGCAGGCTGAGGGGACACAGGAAGGCAGAAACTGAAAGCCCATGAGAGCAATGTGCTTCCAGTGGGCTAATTTTAGCAGGTAAATCTAAGGATTACTAAGTATCTTTTGAGAGAATGAATCATGTCAGTCAATGCCCCTAACAATTCCATGAGGAGGGTAGAAATGCTATCTCTGTTTGATGAAGAAGGAAACAGAGATTTTAAGAAACTGCCCCTTTCCATGCTCCATATTGAGTCACAGGCAGGATTTGAACCCAGGGCATGCCAGCATTGTGGGCCCAACCTCACAAGAAGGTTGCATCCAGATGCTTCAGAAGAGACTTCTCAACTTTGAGGTTACATGAGCCTTTGTACCCAGGGTGAAAACCTCCTCCTACGCAGACAAATGATGGTTGTTACTGGGAGAGTCCTCAGTGCCAAGGCACAGCATCATCAGACAACAGACCCAGGAAAACCCCAAGTCAGAGGTGGTACCACTGCCCCTTGAATTCATTGAGGTTTCCGGTTCTGTGGAGCTTTCCTCACCTCTGACTTCCAGGAGTGAGCTGCGTGGATGGAACACAGAGCCCAATGGAAGAAAGACAGAAGTTCTAGCCCCTGCTCAGGCTTTTTGTAACTGGGTGACCCAAGCAGGGCTCTGGAGCTACAGATCCCATCCCTAAATTGGAGAATGTAATGGGTATTGCTAAGTGGGATGTAGAAAGAAATGACTCGTACAGCTCCCGCCTTGAGCCTGGGAGCACGTGTGGAGCCCACAGGGAAGGTATGTCAGTGACCAATTTACCCATGTACCTGTTCTTCCACGTGTTGATTCTGGTGTCATCACAAGAAACAAATGCCAAAGTTAAGGTAAGGAAGATTCCCTCGTAGGCTTTCTTCTCTGAGGTTTACAATTTTATCTCTTGATTTTAGGTCTGTGAACCATTTGGGGTTCATTTTCTGTCTTCTTTGAGGGTAAGGTCCACGGGCCTTCATCCAGTCATTTATAATTTTATGTATTGGTATGTGCAAGAACGGATGCTCTTTAGTCACTGTAGTACCTTAGGTTTTCACCTGTAGGGACTTGTCAATAGATCCGCAAGAATCTGCAGAATAATATTTATTCTATCCTTAAAGAAATTCACTGAGATTATGAAGTAAGTCCAAAAGGAGGTTAACTTTTATCTTCTGCAGGGGTGGAGCAGTGTCCTTGTTAAGAGTACACACCCTCCTCTGTTGGCCCCTGGTGACATTGCAGGAGTTCCCTGAACTGTCTGCAAAACAAGACAGTGGATGTTGGGTATCTTCAAGGATTCACAGAGAGATCAAACAGTTCCATAAAATTCAATGTTTTGTAATGTGTCTTCTTGGAAATCTGTGGAAAATGGGCTTTTTCCCAAATGCACTGTTTTGAGAAATATTTTCTGAGTAGCTGAGTCAGACCCTGGGTTCCAGGATAGAAAGTAGGGAGAATGGTGGATGCTTCCCAAGAGGCACATGGTGTACGGTGGAATTGTGTGGGAAATAACTGGCCCATATCACAGCTCTGTATATTTGGTTGAAAGAAAGCAGTAAAAGAAAACAAGCCATATTTATGGATTACTTTGCTTACAGTAAACATAAAACATTTTAGACATTTTGAAAACTATCACTCAGCATTTATGTATCCTCTTTTCCAGTTAGATGACATCAGCTTATATTCCCAGCTTATTTTTTACTTATTAGGAGAAGATGGTCATATATTGAATTATTAATGACTCTACAAAAATCCTTATAGAACTAACAGATGGATTAAGTCCTAAACTTAAGGACACAGATTCTATATACAAAGATGTGTTTCATTTCTATACACGAATAACATGCTATCAAAGACAGGAATTAAGAAAATTATTTGTAATTGATAATCACTCAAAAAGAATAAAATACACAGGAATTATTTTCACCTGGAGGTGAAATACCTGCATACTGAAAACTTAAATCATTAATGAAAGAATTTGAAGAAAACAGTTATGTCTGGAGACATCCCATGCTAACCCTAGTATATATGTAATCCACAGGTCCACACTGCATTAACAATCTAAATATTCAGTGCAAAACCCATCAAGATCTAATGACATTTTTAAAAATAAAACCAATAATCATACAGAGTGAATACTACCACAAAATACCCTGAAAAGCCAAAGCCATCTGGAGAGAAAAGAAACCTGGAGGCATCATTTTTTTCTGAATTCAAAGTGTATTACAAAGTTGTAGAAATGAAAATCATATGGTATCGACATGCAGACAGACACACAGATTAATGGAACAGAGTAGAAAATACAGGAAAAAAACCACACATATGTAGTCAATTGATTTCCCAAAAAAAAGCTCCAAGAATATAAAACAGGCAAGCAACAGTCTCCACGATAAGTGCTTTGAAAACACTGGGCAACCTCAAGTGTAGCAATGCAGCAGAATGTCTATCCCACCCGATCCACAACAATGAAGTCACAATGTGGCAAGGAGTTCAACAAAACAGCTACGACCATAAAATACCTAGCTGGAAATTGGGCAGACTGCTATTAACACCCCTGCCTTTTTATAATAAGCTCCATGACCAAAATTTGAACTCCAGATTCTGAGATCTAGAGTCAGATGTTGTATTGACTGAGCCAGGCAAGAAAGAACCTATTAAAACTATGCAGCAGAGAGGTGTCAGAAGATATCTATTCATTAATCCCCTTATCACAATATTTTTTGAAGAATGTTTCCTGAGTTCCTTCTTGACACTGATTTTTGGATTTGACATTAGAAGCAAAAGCTACAACGAAAAACAACTGGGCCTGCATCAAACTGAAAGCCTCTGTACAGCAAAGGAAATCTCCAGTCATCCACACATTGAAAAGACAACATACTGAAGAGGAGAAAATATTTGCAAACTACCTAACTGATAAATGTCTCGTATCCAAAATATTGAAGAACGCATACAACTCAATAACACAAAAACAGATAGCAGTTATAAGATCAGCAGAGTTCAGACTAGATATTTTTTTCAAAGAAACCACAGAGTGGGCCAAAAAATACACGAAGAGATGTTCACCACCACTTATCACCAGGGAAATGCAAATCAGAGCGCAAAATTATGTCACCTGTCACTTGTCAGAATGACTAATATCCAGAAGACCAAACAAGAAATTTGGCCAAAATGTGGAGGAAATGGAACTGTGCTCTACTGGGCTCTAGTGGGACTGTAGATGGGCTCTGTTGGTAGGGCTATAAATGGGTGCAACCACTATAGAAAACAGTGTCAAGTTTTCTCAAAAAAATCAACAGAGGGGCACCCGGCTGACATAGAGGAGTGAATGACTCTTGATCTCGGGGTCATGAGTCTGAGCCCCACATTGGAGGTAAAAAGTACTTAAAAATGGATATAGAATAACCATATCATCCAACAATTCTCCTCTTATGTGCTAGAATGAAGCCAAGTCTTCTCTCTTCTACAATGAAGGTGTATAAGGGTGTCTGGGTGGCTCAGTCATTAAGCATCTGCCTTTGGCTCAGGTCCTGATCTCAGGGTCCAAAGATTGAGCCCCACATTGGGCTCCCTGCTCAGTGGAGAGTCTGCTTCTTCCTCTACCACTCCCCCTGCTTGTGCACTCTCTCTCTCTCTCTCTGTCCTTCTCTAGGTCAAATAAATAAATAAAATGTAAAAACATAAAACAAAATGAAGGCATACAGTTTGATGTGCCCCGCTGTTTCATTCCAGCACTGAGAGTCTGTGCTCCTTTCAAGTAGACTGTGAAGAGTCCTAGCCACCAAGCTAAGGTTTAGGGTCTCAGGTCAACTGCCTTCCAGAGATCTACACAAGTCCTGAGAAGTTAGCTCTCAGTCTATTCCCCTTGTACCCACAGCTCTCTTTCCCAATCTGTCAAGGCCCAGTCCACCACCCCCTGGGGACTCGACATAGCTTGTGGTTTGGCTGACCCAGGGCTTGCTGAGTCAGCCCTGGGCCCAAATCAATCTCCTGAGCTGCCCCCTACAAACATGCTTGGGTCACAGGAACCTACTAACTACTTAGCAGAATGCTCACATAAGCACAGTATACTTGCTGATCAACCACTGCCATCCCACTGTATCCAACGAGCCATCGGGTGTTCTGTGCAAATTCCTTCCACTCTTGACCCTGAAACAGTTGAGACTCTCACCAGCAGGTGGGAACAGGTTAAATCACATGCACATGATCACCATAATCTTGCTGGTTTTCAGTCTTCTGCTACTCAAACGGATGTTTCCTTCCCAGCTCAGCAGTATCTGGCAGTGAGGATACTCTACCGAGTCTTCTGATCTTGAAATTTTTGACCCTTCATCTATCCCATGGTCTGATGTGCCTTGTGACTTCCTTCTTCCCTCAGAAATCTTTTCTTCATAAGGTCCAGCCCTCAGCTCTTAGAGCTGCATTCACCCATGGAATCCGCTAGGTAACTCTCTTGATCTTTAGAGTCTCCCTGTTGATGGCATGGGAAAAATAATCAGGAGTTTATGGATGTCTAGGGGTTTCTGGAGGTAATAATTGACATATATCAATCCAGCTGTCTCATATTTTGTTTTGTGGAGGGAAATATTGACACTGACAGGGCAAGCAAAATCCATTCAAATGCATCATATTTCATATATATACATGATTGAAAAGGAAACGTCAGTCCATAATTTGTCTCATTTTATATTTATATATCTATAAATATATATTTATATTTATATTTATATTTATCCAAAATGATGACTTAAGTTTGTTTCCTTCAAAAGGTCCACATAACACACCAAGAGGGTATTTTAAGTGGTCCATTTTAACACAACCCTAAGATGGTGCTTTTCTCCTATTGCTGAGCTTTTCTGCCTCCAACTTGCAAAACATAACCTATTCTTTCTACCTACTTGGAAGAAAGCCAAATGCCCATCTTAATGCTCAATCCGTGAAGAATATATATATATATATATATATATATATATATATATATATAGAGAGAGAGAGAGAGAGAGAGAGAGTATCTTCTGGTAATCACACAGAAACCAGGCTGACCCAGGTGAAGAAGACAGATTACCCACAAGGGAACTGCATTTCCACTTTTGGTAGATCCCAAATATGTTAGATCCCAAATGTTAGATCCCAATAGGGGAATTTTGGAGTGAATTTTCCTCAACTCCTTCCATACCTGGGTGTGGGATGTGACTGCCCTGGGGCCTGACTGCCACAGTGAGGAGCACTGCTCCAGAACGCCAGACTATGAAAACTGTGGGAGGTTTATCTCTGAAACTTCCTGTAATCAAAAGAGTTTGGGAGTGAGGGAAGGAGAAACAGTGAAGCATCAGTGTGGGAAATACACATTGGATGCTAAAAGTACTGAATGCTGAACAAAGACTGGGTCTGATGTCTAGCACATGGCAGGTGCCCCTCACAGGAGGCTCCAGAGCAAGGACTAAAGCCACAGTTGATGCCAAACTCAGAGTAGAAATTTATAGTCCCTTCTAGGTAGTGGAGATGTGAGAGAAAGTGTGGGGCTTCAGAGGCAGGGCACCAAAACTTCAGTGCCCCGTTTTTCACATGCTGGCCCTGTGCCTATGTAGTCTTCAAGTCTCTGTTCCCTCACGTAGCACACAAAGACCATGATGGTGCCTTTTCTTTCCTTATGCTTGATCCAGTGCCATGAGAGAAATCTAAATCTTGCTCAGAGGTGAGGTTTATTGTTAGATGAATTTACTACTGACTCATAACAGAGATTCTGAAGTATGGTTTTTGTTCATTTACAACACTGTGAACATGTTTTTCAGTGGTGATGACATTTCTCCCCAGGCTTACTGAGGTACCACTTAGTGTACAACAAACTCCCAAGCAACACAAGGCTTCCCTCAAGAGAAGGCACAGTGTCCAATTGGATGCTCATTACTAATAATCCTTGTCTTGACCTCTGGGCATTATCTGTAGGACAGACCTTTGGGGAAGTAGTCATCATGAGTTAAAAATTGGCCATACTAGCATTTGTAGGACCTTTCACAGTGATGACCCCTTGCCAATCCTTAAGTGGTTCTTTAGATAAATGGAAGACAGAAGGAAAATAAATAAAAAGAGATAAATAGGAAAAAATGAAAACTTTCAGTCTTTTTCTAAGAAGCGAACATTACCCTGTTCCTCAAACCAGGCAAAAATTTCATCAAAAAGAAGAATTTCAGACCAATATCCCTGATGAATATGGACACTAAGATCTCAAAAATATCATAGCTAATAAGATCTAACAGTGCATTAAAAAGTTTATCCTCCATGAGCCGATATGATTGATCTCTTGGAGGACAGAGTGTTTCAATATGCACAAATCAATCAATGTGATAGAAGGAATCAATAAGAGAAGAGAGATCCACACGGTCCTCTCAAATGACACAGAAAAAGGATTTAACAAGATAGAGCATCCATTCCTGATTAAAACACTTCAAAGTAAAGGGATAGAGGGAACATTCCTCAACTTCATCAACCTAACAATGAAAAGCCCACAGTGAATATAATTCCCATGGGGAAAACTTAACAGCCTTCCCTTTGAAATCTCGAACAGGAGAAGGATGCCCAGTCTCAGCACTGTTTTCCAACATAGTACTAGAAGTCCTAGAAACAGCAATCACACAACAAAAGGAAATAAAATGTATTCAATTTGTGAAAGAAGAAGTCAAACTCATGATACTTTAAGTGGAAAACCCAAAAGACTCCACCCCCCCAAACTACTAGAACTCATATAACAATTCAGTAATGTGGCAGAATATAAAATAAAAGCCCAGAAATCAGTTGCTTTCCTATATAATAACCATGTAAATATAGAAATAGAAATTAGAGGTGGGAGTCAAGATGGCGGAGAAGTAGCAGCCTGAGACTACATCAGGTAACAGGAGATCAGCTCGATAGCTTATCTAAACATTGCAAACACCTACAAATCCAACGGGAGAGCGAAGAGAAGAAGAACAGCAACTCTAGAAACAGAAAATCAACCACTTTCTGAAAGGTAGGACTGGCGGAGAAGTGAATCTAAAACGATGGGAAGATAGACCGCGGGGGGAGGGGCCGGCTCCCGGCAAGCGGCGGAGGAACGGAGCACAAAATCAGGACTTTTAAAAGTCTGTTCCACTGAGGGACATTGCTCCAGGGGCTAAACCGGGGTGAAGCCCACACGGGGCCAGCGTGGCCCCAGGCCCCGCAAGGTCACAGAAGGATCGGGGGTGTCAGAGTGTTGGAGAGCTCGCAGGTATTAGAACGGAGAAACCGGCTGCAGAGACAGAGCCGAGGACTGAACTCTCAGCTCGGGGTTACCTTGACCTGGTCGCGGGCTGGGTGAGCTCGGAGCGCGGCTAGAGGCTGGGGATACAGGAGTGATTGGGTGCTGTCCTCTGGGGGCGCACTGAGGAGTGGGGCCCCAGGCTCTCGGCTCCTCCGGGCCGGAGACTAGGAGGCCGCCATTTTCATTCCCGTCCTCCGGAACTCTACGGAAAGCGTTCAGGGAACAGAAGCTCCCAAAAGCGAACCCGAGCCGATTACTTAGTCCGGCCGCCGGTAAGGGCGGTGCAATCCCGCCTCGGGCAAAGACACTTGAGAATCACTACAACAGGCCCCTCCTCCAGAAGATCAACAAAATATCCAGCCAGGACGAAGTTCATCTATCAAGGAGAAAGCAGATTCAATTCCTAAGACAGCAGAGCAATTCCAGAGGAGGAGAAAGCAAAGCACGGAACTCATGGCTTTCTCCCCATGATTCTTTAGTCTTGCGGCTACTTCAATTTTTTTTTCTTTTTTCAATTTTTTTTTCTTTTTTCAATTTTTTTTCTTTTTTCTTTTTTCTTCTTCTGCTAATTTTTTTTAAAACTTTTACCCTTTTCTTTTTTAACGTTTTTTGACTACTTCATCTAAATATATATATTTTTTCTTTCTTTTTTATATTTTTTTTATTTGTTTTATTTTTTAAATTTTTTTCTTTTCTTTTTTTTTTTTTTCAGAACCTGTTTTTTATCCCCTTTCTCCCCCCCACAATTGGGGTCTCTTCTGATTTGGTTACAGCGCATTTTTCCGGGGTCTTTGCCACCCTATTAGTAGTTTATTTGCTCCTTCATATCCTCTTATCTGGACAAAATGACAAGGCGGAAAAAATCACCACAAACAAAAGAACAAGACACAGTACCGAAGGCTAGGGACCTAATCAACACAGACATGGGTACTATGTCAGATCAAGAGTTCAGAATGACGATTCTGAACATTCTAGCTGGGCTCGAAAAAGGCATGGAAGATATTAGAGAAACCCTCTCTGGAGATATTAAAGCCCTTTCTGGAGAAATTAAAGAACTAAAATCTAACCAAGTTGAAATCAAAAAAGCTATTAATGAGGTGCAATCAAAAATGGAGGCTCTCACTGCTAGGATCAATGAGGCAGAAGAAAGAATTAGTGATATAGAAGATCAAATGACAGAGAATAAGGAAGCCGAGCAAAAGAGGGACAAACAGCTACTGGACCATGAGGGGAGAATTCAAGAGATAAGTGACACCATAAGACGAAACAACATTAGAATAATTGGGATTCCAGAAGAAGAAGAAACAGAGAGGGAAGCAGAAGGTCTATTGGAGAGAATCATTGGAGAGAATTTCCCTAATATGGCAAAGGGAACAAGCATCAAAATCCAGGAGATGCAGAGAACCCCCCTCAAAGTCAACAAGAATAGGTCCACACCCCGTCACCTAATAGTAAAATTGACAAGTCTTAGTGACAAAGAGAAAATCCTGAAAGCAGCCCGAGAAAAGAAGTCTGTAACATACAATGGTAAAAATATTAGATTGGCAGCAGACTTATCCACAGAGACCTGGCAGGCCAGGAAGAGCTGGCATGATATATTCAGAGCACTCAACGAGAAAAACATGCAGCCAAGAATACTCTATCCAGCTAGGCTATCATTGAAAATAGAAGGAGAGATAAAAATCTTCCAGGACAAACAAAAACTGAAAGAATTTGCAAACACCAAACCAGCTCTACAGGAAATATTGAAAGGGGTCCTCTAAGCAAAGAGAGAGCCTAAAAGTAGTAGATCAGAAAGGTACAGAGACAATATACAGTAACAGTCACCTTACAGGCTACTAATGGCACTAAATTCATATCTCTCAATAGTTACCCTGAATGTTAATGGGCTAAATGCCCCAATCAAAAGACACAGGGTATCAGAATGGATAAAAAAACAAAACCCATCAGTATGTTGCCTACAAGAAACTCATTTTAGACGCGAAGACACCTCCAGATTGAAAGTGAGGGGGTGGAAAACAATTTACCATGCTAATGGGCATCAGAAGAAAGCTGGGGTGGCAATCCTTATATCAGATCAATTAGATTTTAAGCCAAAGACTATAATAAGAGATGAGGAAGGACACTATATCCTACTCAAAGGGTCTGTTCAACAAGAAGATCTAACAATTTTCAATATCTATGCCCCTAACGTGGGAGCAGCCAACTATATCAACCAATTAATAACAAAATCAAAGAAACACATCAATAATAATACAATAATAGTAGGGGACTTGAACACTCCCCTCACTGAAATGGACAGATCATCCAAGCCAAAGATCAACAAGGAAATAAAGGCCTTAAATGACACACTGGACCAGATGGACATCACAGATATATTCAGAACATTTCATCCCAAAGCAACAGAATACACATTCTTCTCTAGTGCACATGGAACCTTCTCCAGAATAGATCACATCCTGGGTCACAAATCAGGTCTCAACCGGTATCAAATGATTAGGATTATTCCCTGCATATTTTCAGACCACAATGCTCTGATGCTAGAACTCAATCACAAGACGAAAGCTGGAAAGAACCCAAATACATGGAGACTAAAGAGCATCCTTCTAAAGAATGAATGGGCTAACCAGGAAATTAAAGAAGAATTGAAAAAATTCATGGAAACAAATGATAATGAAAACACAACAGTTCAAAATCTGTGGGACACAGCAAAGGCAGTCCTGAGAGGAAAATATATAGCGGTACAAGCCTTTCTCAAGAAACAAGAAAGGTCTCAAGTACACAACCTAACCCTACGCATAAAGGAGCTGGAGAAAGAACAAGAAAGAAACCCTAAACCCAGCAGGAGAAGAGAAATCATAAAGATCAGAGCAGAAATCAATGAAAGAGAAACCAAAAAAACAATAGAAAAAATCAATGAAACTAGGAGCTGGATCTTTGAAAGAATCAATAAGATTGATAAACCCCTGGCCAGACTCATCAAAAAGAAAAGAGAAAGGACCCAAATCAATAAAATCATGAATGAAAGAGGAGAGATCACAACTAACACCAAAGAAATACAGACAATTATAAGAACATACTATGAGCAACTCTCCGCCAACAAATTGGACAATCTGGAAGAAATGGATGCATTGCTAGAGACATATAAACTACCACAACTGAACCAGGAAGATATAGAAAACCTGAACAGGCCCATAACCAGTAAGTAGATTGAAACAGTCATCAAAAATCTCCAAACAAACAAAAGCCCAGGGCCAGACGGCTTCCCAGGGGAATTCTACCAAACATTTAAAGAAGAACTCATTCCTATTCTCCTGAAACTGTTCCAAAAAATAGAAATGGAAGGAAAACTTCCAAACTCATTCTATGAGGCCAGCATCACCTTGATCCCAAAACCAGACAAGGATCCCACCAAAAAAGAGAACTACAGACCAATATCCTTGATGAACACAGACGCAAAAATTCTCGCCAAAATACTAGCCAATAGGATTCAACAGTACATTAAAAGGATTATTCACCACGATCAAGTGGGATTTATTCCAGGGCTGCAGGGTTGGTTCAACATCCGCAAATCAATCAATGTGATAGAACACATTAATAAAAGAAAGAACAAGAACCATATGATACCCTCAATAGATGCTGAAAAAGCATTTGACAAAGTACAGCATCCCTTCCTGATCAAAACTCTTCAAAGTGTAGGGATAGAGGGCACATACCTCAATATTATCAAAGCCATCTATGAAAAACCCACCGCAAATATCATTCTCAATGGAGAAAAACTGAAAGCTTTTCCGTTAAGGTCAGGATCACGGCAGGGATGTCCATTATCACCACTGCTATTCAACATAGTACTAGAAGTCCTGGCCTCAGCAATCAGACAACAAAAAGAAATTAAAGGCATCCAAATTGGTAAAGAAGAAGTCAAACTATCACTCTTCGCAGATGATATGATACTATATGTGGAAAACCCAAAAGACTTCACTCCAAAACTGCTAGAACTTGTACAGGAATTCAGTAAAGTGTCAGGATATAAAATCAATGCACAGAAATCAGTTGCATTTCTGTACACCAACAACAAGACTGAAGAAAGAGAAATTAAGGAGTCAATCCCATTCACAATTGTACCCAAAACTATAAGATACCTAGGAATAAACCTAACCAAAGAGACTAAGAATCTATACACAGAAAATTATAAAGTACTCATGAAAGAAATTGAGGAAGACACCAAAAAATGGAAAAATGTTCCATGCTCCTGGATTGGAAGAATAAATATTGTGAAAATGTCTATGCTACCTAAAGCAATCTACACATTTAATGCAATCCCTATCAAAATACCATCCATTTTTTTCAAAGAAATGGAACAAATAATCCTAAAATTTATATGGAACCAGAAAAGACCTCGAATAGCCAAAGGAATATTGAAGAACAAAGCCAAAGTTGGTGGCATCACAATTCCGGACTTCAAGCTCTATTACAAAGCTGTCATCATCAAGACAGCATGGTACTGGCACAAAAACAGACACATAGATCAGTGGAACAGAATAGAGAGCCCAGAAATCGACCCTCAACTCTATGGTCAACTCATCTTCGACAAAGCAGGAAAGAATGTCCAATGGAAAAAAGACAGCCTCTTCAATAAATGGTGCTGGGAAAATTGGACAGCCACATGCAGAAAAATGAAATTGGACCACTTCCTTACACCACACACGAAAATAGACTCCAAATGGATGAAGGACCTCAATGTGAGAAAGGAATCCATCAAAATCCTTGAGGAGAATGCAGGCAGCAACCTCTTCGACCTCAGCCGCAGCAACATCTTCCTAGGAACAACGGCAAAGGCAAGGGAAGCAAGGGCAAAAATGAACTATTGGGATTTCATCAAGATCAAAAGCTTTTGCAGAGCAAAGGAAACAGTTAACAAAACCAAAAGACAGCTGACAGAATGGGAGAAGATATTTGCAAACGACATATCAGATAAAGGGCTAGTATCCAAAATCTATAAGGAACTTAGCAAACTCAACACCCAAAGAACAAACAATCCAATCAAGAAATGGGCAGAGGACATGAACAGACATTTCTGCAAAGAAGACATCCAGATGGCCAACAGACACATGAAAAAGTGCTCCACGTCACTCGGCATCAGGGAAATACAAATCAAAACCACAATGAGATATCACCTCACACCAGTCAGAATGGCTAAAATCAACAAGTCAGGAAATGACAGATGCTGGAGAGGATGTGGAGAAAGGGGAACCCTCCTCCACTGCTGGTGGGAATGCAAGCTGGTCCAACCACTCTGGAAAACAGCATGGAGGTTCCTCAAAATGTTGAAAATAGAACTACCCTATGACCCAGCAATTGCACTACTGGGTATTTACCCTAAAGATACAAACATAGTGATCCGAAGGGGCACGTGTACCCGAATGTTTATAGCAGCAATGTCTACAATAGCCAGACTATGGAAAGAACCTAGATGTCCATCAACAGATGAATGGATCAAGAAGATGTGGTATATATACACAATGGAATACTATGCAGCCATCAAAAGAAATGAAATCTTGCCATTTGCGACGACGTGGATGGAACTAGAGCGTATCATGCTTAGTGAAATAAGTCAATCGGAGAAAGACAACTATCATATGATCTCCCTGATATGAGCACATGGAGAAGCAACATGGGGGGGTAGGGGGATAGGAGAAGAATAAATGAAACAAGATGGGATTGGGAGGGAGACAAACCATAAATGACTCTTAATCTCACAAAACAAACTGGGGGTTGCTGGGGGGAGGTGGGATTGGGAGAGGGGGAGCGGGCTATGGACATTGGGGAGGGGAGGCGAACCATAAGAGACTATGGACTCTGAAAAACAACCTGAGGGTTTTGAAGGGTCAGGGGTGGGAGGTTGGGGGAACAGGTGGTGGGTAATGGGGAGGGCACGTTTTGCATGGAGCACTGGGTGTTGTGCAAAAAGAATGAATACTGTTACGCTGAAAAAATAAATAAAATGGAAAAAAAAGACAAAAAAAAAAGAAATAGAAATTAGAGAATTGATTCCATTTACCATATCACCAAGAACCACAAAATACCTTGGAATAAACCTAACAAAAGAGGTATAGGATCTGTACCTAAGGGACTAATGAACACTCATGAAAGATTGAAAAAGACATGAAAAGATGGAAAAGCATTCCATGCTCATGGATTGGAAGAATAAACATTGGTTAAATGTCTGAACCGCACAGAGTAATCTATACTTCAATTCCATCCCAGTCAAAATTCCACTAGGTTCTTCAAAGTGCTGGAACAAAAAATCCTAAAATTTATATTGAAGCAGAAAAGACCCCAAATTGTTAAGGAAATTTTCATAAAGAAAAACAAAATTGGGGAGCTCACATTGCCTGATTTCAAGCTTTGTTACAAAGCTGTGATCACCAAGACACCATGGTACTGGCCCAAAAACAGACACATAAACACGTGGAAGAGAGGAGAAGGCCCAGATATGGATCCAAAGCTCTACGATCAAATAATCTTCAACGAAGCAGGAAAAAATATCCAGTGGAAAAACAGTCTCTTCAATAAATGGTGCTGGTAAAATTGGACAGCTAGGTGTAGAAGAATGAAGCTTGGGTCACCTGGGTGGCTCAGTGGGTTAAAGCCTCTGCCTTTGGCTCAGGTCATGATCCTAGGGTCCTGGGAATGAGTCCTGCATCAGGCTCCCTGCTCAGCTGGGAGTCTGCTTTCCCCTCTCTTTCTTTGCTCGCCTCTCTGCCTACTTGTGATCTCTATCTGTCAGATAAATAAAAATAAAATCTTTAAAAAAATACTGAAGCTTGACCATCTTCTTACACCATACACAAAGATAAACTCGAAATGGATAAAATATCTCAACATGAGGCAGGAATCCATCATAACCTTGGAGGGAAACATAGGCAGTAACATCTTTGACATTGGCCACAGCAACTTCTTTCAAGATATGTCTCCAAGGGCAAAGGGGAAAAAAAAGCGCAAATGAATTTTTGGGACTTCATCAAGATCAAACGCTTCTGCACAGCAAGGGAAACAGTCAACAAAATGAAGAGGCAACCCACGGAATGGCAGAAGATATTTTCAAATGTCAGTACAGACAATAGGCTGATACTCAGGATCTATAAAGAACTCCTTAAACTCAACACACACAAAACAGATAATCATATCAAAAAATGAGCAGAAGATATGAACAGACACTTCTCCAATGAAGACATACAAATGGCTGTCATGGAAAAATGTTCATCATCACTAGCCATTAGGGAGATTCAAATCAAAGCGACATTGAGATATGACCTTACACCAGTTAGAATGACCAAAATTAACAGGACAGGAAACAACAAGTGTTGGAGAGGATGTGGAGAAAGGGGAACCCTCTTAAACTGTTGGTGGGAATGCAAGTTGTTGCAGCCGCTTTGGAAAACAGTGTGGAGATGTCTTAAGAAAGTAAAAACAGAGCTTCCCTATGACCCTGCAATTTCACTACTGGGTATTTACCCCAAAGATACAGATGTAGTGAACAGAAGAGCCATCTGTACACCAATGTTCACAGTAGCAATGGCCACAGTCACTGTGGAAATAGCCATGAAGCCCTTCAACAGACAATGGATAAAGAAGATATGGTCCATTTATACAATGGAATATTATGCAGCCATCAGAAGGGATGAATACCTAACTTTTCTATCAATATCTAGGACTGGAGGAGATTATGCTGAAGGAAGTACTTCAAGCAGAGAAAGTCAATTATTATATGGTTTCACTTACTTGTGATGCATAGGAAATTACATGGAGGACATTAGTAGACAGAAAGGAAAAGTGAACTGGGGGAAATTGGAAGAGGAGATGAAGCATGAGAGACTGTGGCTCTGAGGAAAAAAAACAACAACTGAGGGTTTGGAGGGGCGGGGATGGGGGATATATGAGCCTGGTGGTGGGTATTAAGGAGGGTATGTATTGCATGGAGCACTGAGTGTGGTGCATAAATAATTAATCTTGGAACTCAGTGACAGCACTCCAAGCCCCATCGTGGAACAACTGAGCCATTTCCCATTATTTGACTCCCATAATTCAAGTGATAAGTATGTCTGTGCCATAAATCTGTTTCTTTTTGTCTGATTCCTACAGGTTTCACCACTTGAACTCCTTTAGTTCGGGGACATTCCCATTGTGCTGATGGCATCAGAAGTGTATGATAACCCAGGGAGTGAGAGGTCCCATGGTAGAGGGAATCTGGGGTCCTGAAAGACCACATGAAGGAGATCAGCCTCCAATCTGAAGATCTACTCATACTGTCATGTGGGGAAATCTATGGTAACATGCTACCATATTTGGGGGAGTTATTTGGTAATTCACCATAAGGGAATATATCTAGAACTTGTTGAAATCATCAAGTAAACTTCGATAGTTATCAGCCTAGAACCTAGAGAAAATGACCAACGAAGCAGCACTCTTCCTCAGTCAGTAGGGCACAAGGTACTTGATCTCAGGGTCATGAGTTTGAGCCTTACAAGAAACACAGAGTCAATATAGGACACAAACAACAACAACAACAACAACAAAAATTGGACTTACACATGACCCCAATCAATTGGGCTTGCACCATAGAGCTGGTCGATGGTGGTTTGGATCCTCTCTCCTGTTCATTCAGGCACTGATCCATGAGCACTCAGGTGGTGCCAGTGCCAATCAGACAACCATTTTTTCCTTCAAGGTGATCAGGGTCTAGAGGGCAGATGGACAAACATGAATTGAAAAGGTGAATGGAAAGAACATTTGCTCCATAAGAAAAGAGCAAGGAACTGCAACTGAGTCCTGAGCTCCTCCAGGTGAGGGTTCTGACAAGGTTGTGCTGAGATGACATTGAGAATTCTTTTGGAAGGAAAAGAAGGAGAGAGTCCTGTACAAATCTGAGTGTACTTAAAATGGCAGAGTACCATGGGGCTGAGGATAGGAAGAATAATATGATGATCCCCTAGTGGGGGTTAGAAAAGAGTCAGAGTGATTGGAGGAAGATGAAGATGGGAGTAGAGAGGAAAGGGAGGATGGCCATGGCCTCGGGCAGGTGGACACTATCAGTACCCTGCTCCTAGTGTGGTGTGACCACATTATGCCACACTCAGTGGCTTAACCAACAAACACTATCTCACATTATCTGAGGAGTTTTAAAGTACAGGAATCCAGGAGTGCTTACCTAGGGGTTCCTGCCAGAGCCCCTCAGTACTTTGGGGCTGTTGATAACATTAATTCAGGACCTACTTAACTGAGAATCTGAGCTCATGTAGAGTTGTTGGAAGGATTCTGTCTATCTCAAAAGGCGTGAGTTCTTCTGTCTGTTGATGGCCCTCCTTGTTAGGTCCCGGGTCCATGTGTGTTGCAAGGTTCAACTTAGGGGCTAGTACTCCAAGGTGAGGATCTGAGAGAGAACATGGGTCAGAGGCAGCACGGGGACGGGCAATGAGTTTTAGAGCTAAATCTCAGATGGGGCTTTTGGGTCATGTGGCCATGTTCTGTGGAATGGAAGGAATCATTCAGTCCACACCACACTCCAAGGAACAGGGTTACACAAAGATTATAAAACAGGATATGAGATTTCAGGGAAGCACTGGGAGGAGAATGTGAAGACGGCTGCATTGTTAGTGCCTTGCCCAGAATCACAGACTTGTAAGAAGACTGAACCAGGCATGAGCCCAGCTCTTTGTGAGTGTCCTCTAAGTTGGGGCCTTTGATGCACCTAGGACTCACTGGAGGGCTCTGGAAAAAGTTGTGTTGAAGGCAGGGGGGCTACAGACATGGAGATGGTTTCAGGGTGAGGGACAGCATTGATATCATAGACAGGAGGCATTCCAGGAAGTTCTTTTCTGAGGGGGAGCCAGGTCATGGCAACCCACTGAGTGGACCCCTATGCACATGACACTCATTGAAAAGGATTTAATAGCTATCAGCACAAGATATGAAGTCTTTAATGGTAAGGGTGGATTCTGACCATCAAGCGCCAAAGCTCCAATCCCTTCTTTAGGGTTTGTGTTGAAAATGAGAAAACCTAAGGTCTTGGGAAAGTAAGGCCCACCCCTCTGTAGATGGGGCTGCCACCTTCTCAGATGCCAGAATATGAGCACTGATGAACAGATGTGTGCCCACAGGAGCGACTGTGCATGCACACACACACACACACAGAGACACACACACACACTCACTTACACACAATATTAGGGACTGTAGGGTGGGATCTGACAAGTAGCAGACTCGGAGAAATTGAGAAGAGGAGGAAAATGTGCTTGGAGGTATTTCCTGCATGTGACACCACTCCTACAGTATCATACATATTATTCCACATATGCCTGTGGACTTGTGGAGAGAGTCCATGCTACAATCATCTGTATCGTACAGACAAGATGCAGACCACCCCGGACAGGCATAATGCCTCATCCAGGGTCACAAACAGGTAAGAATGGAGATTTGTGTCTGAAGCCAGATAGGGCCCTGGCTGCACTCAGCCCTTCCTTGGGGGTCTGTGGAGATGTGTGTGTGTGTGTGTGTTGGTGTCACTGTGTACAGATGTGATCTTGTATGCAGAAAGGAGATGAGCAGACAGCAGGCCTGAGCACTGTTTGTGTATGTGATAATCTAGGCCTAATTGGGTAGGTGATCTCAGGATGCTCCTCAATGTAGTCACTTCCTTGACCACAGAACCCAATAGAATTTGGAACCCCTCAACCAGGCACCCACATTCTAGTGTAGTCCAGTACCAGATACTTGGCGGAGACATCTGATACACAAAGATGCACTCTTGCTTTTTGCCAACACTATGGTTTTCTGGCTCCAGAATCCCCAGGGGAATGGCTTTTTCACATGCTGCAAACATTGCTGCCAACCTCGCCCCCAATGCTTCAGGGCATTTGTTAGAAGGTTCCATTAGGCTTTAGGAGAGCAGGGCTATGTATGGATGCCTGAAAAACTAACATAGGGTTAGGATAAGGGATAAAGGGCATGGCATATCAGATGTGCTGAATCTAGGGCCAGTTGTCATGGTGGCTGATTGTAGCCAGGACTCAAGTTGTGTCAAACTGTGCATTAAAGTCCAGTTTTGAATATGAAAGTGGGGTAACATCAGGGTCAGTGCACGCTTCTCCTAATCTGGGTGTTTTGTGAAGCTCATAGGGCATGGTTTCCTTTGGGGGGGCAGGGAGAGGCCTGTGGTGTGAGTCCTGAGTCCCTACCCTGGGAGGTTTGTGGGCCAGGACTCTGGGAAAAGACATCTGAAAATCCAAGTTAGGGTTTGGGCTAGAGCTAGGGGATGGCACGCCCTATCTGCAGATGCTGAGGTGACCTCCCCAGTATCTGAAGTTAGGACAAGTGTCAGGATTTTGCTCAGACTAGAATTTATGACCGCTAGGGCTGAAGTATGTGGAGGTGGCCTCCTGATGACATGGAGGTTTCTCCTGCTCAGGTGGTTTTGGGCAGTTCCAAATAACAAGATTTCCTTATGGTGGACTGGTGGAGTCCTGTTGTGTGTCTCAGGGTCCCCCAAATGGAAGGATTCATGAGCAGGACTCTGGATATGGATGCCTGAAAGCCCAACCTAGAGTTAGCATTAGGGATTAGGGGCATGGCAGGTCCAATCTGCTGACTCTCAGACCAGCTACGTGGGTAGCTGAATCGAGGTCGGAGCTCAGGCTGAGGGACAGAATGTGTATATGTGTCCAGGGACAGGATCTTTAAATGGGGGTGGCCTCATTGGCCATGCAGGTTACTCCCAATCTGAGGATTTTGTGCAGCTCCATAGAGCATGGTTTCCTTCAGGAGGGCGGGCAGAGTCCTATGGTATGGTTCTGGAGTTCTGTATCTGGAGGGCTTGTGGGCCAGGACTCTTGGGATGGAAGTCTGAAAACCCAAGCTAGCGTTAGGTTTGGGCCTAGGTGCATGTCATGCCCAATCAGCTGTCTCTGGGAGAGCTACCTGCGGAACTCAGTTGTAAATGGAGTACAGGCTGAGGGTCACAATGCAAGTTTGTGTCCAGTGAGCCCTCAGAAAGAGGGCGTGGCCTCGGCCATGCTGGTGTTTCCTACTCTCTGGGTTTTACACAGCTCCAAAAAGCTAGACATCTTTTCTGGAGGACAGGAGGAGTTCTGTTTTCTGGCTCAAGGATATCCCATATGGAGGTATTTGAAACCAGACCACTGGGGACAGATGTCTGAAAACACAAACTAGGGTGAAAATGAGGGCCTAAGAGAAGGGCAGGTCTGATCTGCTGGCTCTTGGGCTAGCTACCTGTGTGGCAAAATGGAGGTCAGGGCTCAGGATGAATGACAGAATGTGTATTACTGTCCAAGACTGGCTTCTGTTAATAGGAGTGACCTCAGGGGCCATGCATGTTTCTCCTAATCAGGGGGGTTTGTGCAGCTCCATATGGCAAGGTTTCCTTCTGAAGGACAGGTAGATTCCTGTGGTTATGGCTCCTGAGTCCCCAGTCTGGAAGGCTTTGGGGGAAGGAATCTGGGGAATGAAATCTGAAAACCTAAGTTAAGGTTACGGTTAGGATCCAGGGTACAGCAAGCCCGATCTGCAGATGCTGGGGCAAGCACGCCAGGATGGGATGTTAGGGCGAGTGTCAGACATTCGTTCAGACTACAATTTGTGACCAACATGGCCACCGTATGTTGAGGAGGCCTCTTGAGGATATGGAGGTTTCTGCCAATATGGGGGTTTTGCACAGTTCCAAATAACAAGGTTTCATTCTGGAGGACAGTTGGAGTCCTGCTCTTTGGATCTAGGGTCCCCAATGTGGAGGGATTTGACAGCAGGCCTCTGGGTATGGATGCCTGTAAGCTAAACCTAGGGTTAGGGTTAGGTCCTAGGGGCATGGCAGGTCCAATCTGCTGCCTTGGTGCAAGGTATGTGGGTGTCTGTCTGGAGGTAGGGCTCAGGTTGAGGGACAGAATTGTATTAGTTTCCAGTACTGCCTTTCATAAATTGGGGAGGCTTGGGGTCTCTTGCAGCTGTCACATAATCTGGTGGTTTCATGCAACTCCATACGGCATGTTTTCCTTCTGGAGGGCAGGCAGAGTCCTGCGTTGTGACTCCAGTACTCCCTATCTTGAGGGCTTGTGGACTAGGACTCTGAGGACAGAATTACGAAATACCAAGCTAAGGCTAGGTTTATGCCCTAGGGCATGGGAAGCCAAATCTATAGTGCTTAGGCGAGCTCCCTGGGATCTGAGGTTAAGGAAAGTATGAGGGGGGTCACTCAAGCTGGAGCTTGTGTCTATGAGAACCATCGATTTTGGGGGTGACCTCATGGGGACATGAGGTTTTCAAAAGCTCTGGGATTTTTACACAGTTCCAAATAGTTTGGTTTATTCTGGGATATAAGTGGTGTTCTGTTTTATGGCTTAAGGGTCCCCTATACGGAGGGATATGAGAGAAGGGAACAGGTATGATTCCTGAAAACCCAACCTAGGGTTTGCGTTAAGGACTAGGGTCATGTCAGGTCTGATCTTCTGACTCTGGGGCCAGATATGTGGGTGGCTGACTGGAGGTCGGGGCTCAGGCTGAGGGACAGAATGTGTATTATTGTCCTCACCCACGTTCCCAAATTGGGTATGTCCTCTTTGGCTGTCCAGGATTCTCATAATCTGGGGGTATTATCAGCTCCCTAGAGAATGTGTATTAGTGTCCTGACCCAGGTTCCGAAATTGGGGGTGTCCTCTTTGGTCATGCAAGATTCTCATAATCTGGGGGTGTTTGCAGCTCCTCAGAGCACTGTTTCTACTGATGGGCAGGTAGAGTACTGTGCTGTCATTCCAGAGGTCTCTATCTGGAGGGCTTATGGGCCAGGACTCTTGGGATGGAAGTCTAAAAACCCAAGCTAGTGTTAGGGTTAGGTCCTAGGGCATGGCCGGACATATCTATAGACACTGAGGCAAGCTCCCTGGGATGTAACTTTAGGATGCCTGCCAGGCGTTAGCTCAGGCTGAACTTTGTGTCCATGCATTCTGCCAAATAAGGGAGAAGCCTCATGTGGCCATGGAGGTCACTACCACCCTGCTGGTTTTGTGCAGCTCCAATTAGCACGATTTATTTTATGGGACAGGAGTCCAGTTTTATGGCTCAGGTGTCCACAATAAGAAGTGATTCACGAACAGGGTTCTGGGTATGGATGCCTGACAACCCAACCTAAGGTTAGAATTAGGGCATAGGGGCATGGCAGGTTCCATATGCTGGCTCTGGGGCCAGGTGTACCAGTGGCTGATTGGAGAACGGGAATCAGGATGTGTCAGAGTGCAAATTTGTGTCCACAATGATGTACAAAATTGGGGTGGCATCAGGGTCATGCACGTTTCCATAATCTTGGGATTTTGTGCAGTTCCATATGGCACAGTTTCCATCTGGAGGGCAGGCCGAGACAAATTTTGTGGCCCCTGAGTTCTGTATCTGGAGTACTTGTGGGCCAGGACTCTTGGGACAGAAGTCTGAAAACCCAAGCTAGGGTTAGGGCTAGGGCCTAGGGCATGGTTGGCTCAACCTGCAGATGCAGAGGCAGGCTCCATGGATTGTGAATTTAGGGTGAGTGTCAGGTGTTCACTCAGGCTGCACTTTGCATCCATGATTTCTGCTAAATATTGGGGTGGCCTCATATGCCCATGAAGGTTACTACAGCCATGGTGATTTCACACAGCTCCAATTAGGGAGAGGTGGAGTCCTGTTCTATGGCTCAGGGATCCCCGTATGGAAGGATTTGAGAGCAGGTCTCTGGGTATGGATGCCTGAAAACCCAACCTAGGGTGAGCATTGAGCACTAAGTGCATGGCAGGCCGATCTCCAGACTCTGGGGCTAGCTACGTGGGTGGCTGACTGGAGTTCAGCGCTCAGGCTGAGGGACAGAATGTGTTTTAGGATCCAGGGTCGTGTTCCCTCAAAGGTTTTAGCCTTTTGGCCGTGCATGTTTCTTCAAGTCTGGGGTTTTTTGCATCTCCATTGAGCATGGCATCCTTCTGGAGGTAGGCAGAGTCCCATGGTATGGATCTGGAGTTCTCTATCTGTGAGGGCTTGTGAGCCAGGACTCTAGGGATGGAAGTCTGAAGAGCCATACTAAGGTTAGGGATCGGGCCTAGGGCATGGCAGGCCCCATCTGCAGACACTGAGGCGAGCTCCCATGGATTTCAGGTTAAGGCAAGTGTCTTATGGAGGTCGCTCAGACTGGAGTTTGTGTCCATGTGATCCATAAAATGTGAGTGTGGCGTCATGGGGCCATGGAGTTTTGTCCTGCTCTGGGGTTTTTGCACAGTTACGAAGAGTTTGATCTATTCTGGGTGATGGGTGGTATCCTGTTTTATATCCCAGGGGTCCCTCATATGGAGGGATTTGAGAGCAGGGTTGCGGGTATGGATGCCTGAAAACTCAAGCTACAATAAGGGTTAGGTCCTAGTGGCATGTCAGTCCTTATATCCTGGCTCTGGGGTGAACTACCCATGGGGCTGTGTTGAAAACGGAGTTCAGACTAAGGATAACAATGGGCGTTTGTGTCCAGGGCGACCTGCAAAGTGGGCGTGGCCTCAGGGCCTTCACAGTTTTCTTCCAAATCTGAGGGTTTTACATAGCTCAAAAAGGCAAGGTTTAATTGGGGGGGGTGCAGAAGGAGATCTGTTTGTGGCTCAGGGTTCCACATCCAACCCCGTATGGAGGGATTCGAGTGGAGAGCTCTAGGTATGGATGCCTGAAATGCCAACCTAGGGTTAAGTTTAGGGCCTATGGGCATGGAAGCTCTGAACTGCTGGCTCCGGGGCCAGCTGTCCCAGTGGCTTATGGAGGACAGGACTCAGGTTGTGTCAGACTGCATAATATTGCCCAGGGTGGATTACGGAAGCGGGGTGGCATTGGGGGCTGTTCACGTCTCCCCTGATCTAGGGGTTTTGCACAGCTCCATAGGGAACGATTTCCTTCTAGAATGCAGGGAGAGTCCTGTAGGGTGGATCCAGAGTCCCCAATCTGCCGGGTTTGCAATCCAGGACTCAAGGGATGGATTTCTGAAAACCAAAGCTCAGTGTATGGTTAGGGTGTATGGCATGGATCATCCATCTGCAGATGCTGGGGTGAGCCCCCCAATATCTGAAGTTAAGGTAAGTCCCAGGCATTTGCTCAAACCTTACAAGAATCTGCATCCACCTGGGCTGCTGCCAAATGTGTGAGCGGCCTCCTGGGTTTGGAAGTTTCTCCTGCTGGGATGGTTGCATTACTACCAAAAGCATGGTTTCACTCTGGGGGAGACGTGGAGTCCTGTTCCATGGCTCAGGTGTCCCCATATGGAAGTATTTGAGAACAGAGCTCTGGGAATGGATGCCTGAAAACCCAACGTAGGGTTAGCATTATGGACTAGGGGCATGGAAGTTTGGATCTGCTGATTCTGGGGCCAGCTATGTGGGTGGATGACTGGAGGTCAGTCTCAAGTTGAGGGACAGAATGTGTATTAGTGTCCTGGTTCGAGTTCTGAAAATCATAGAGGCCTCATTTGCCTTGCAGGTTTCTTCTAATCTGGGGGTTTTGTGCAACTCCAGTGAGCACGGTTTCCTTCTGGAAGGTAGGGAGAAAGCCAAGGTGTGGCTCAGGAGTACTCTATCTGGAGGGCTTATGGGCCAGATCTCTTGGGATGGAAGTCTGAAAAACGAAGCTAGGGTTAGGGTTAGGTCATAGGGCATGGCAGGCCCAATCTACAGATGCTGAGACTAGCTCCTGGGGATCTGAGGTGAAGGTGAGTGTCAGGTGTTCGCTCAGGCTGGAGTTTGTGTCCATGAGGTCCACCTAATGTGCAGAAGGCCTCATGGGGCTATGGAGTTTTGTCCCGCTCTGGGCTTTTTGCACAGTTTTAAATACTTTGGTCTATTCTTAGGGATAGTTGGTGTCCAGTTTTATGGCTCAGGGTCCCCTATATGGACGGATTTGAGAGCAGAGTTCCGGGTATGGATGCTTGAAGACCCAAACTACTATAAGGGTTGATCCTAGTGGCATGGCAGTCCTTATATCCTGGCTCTGGGGTGAGCTACTTATAGTGTTGTGTTGAAAATGGGGCTCAGGCTAAAGATCACAATGGGTGCAGAGTGGCCTGCACATGTGGGCGTGGCCTCAGGGCCTACTCAGTTTTCTTCCAACTCTTGGGGTTTTACATAGCTCAAAGGGGCAAGGTTTCCTGCTGGGGGCAGGAGCAGTTCTGTTTTGTGGCTCAGGGGTCCACCTTGTGGAGGTATTCCAGAAGAAGGCTTTGGGTATGGATGACTGAAACCCAAATCAAGGGCTCGGATTAGGGCCTAAGGGCATGGCAGGTGATATATGCTGCCTCTATGCCAGTTGTCCCCATACCTGGTTGGAAGACGGGACCCAGGTTGTGCCAGACTGTGTATTAGTGCCCAGGGTGGAGAACGAAAGTGGGGTGGCATTGGGGGCCGTGTAGATTTCCCCTGATCTGGGGGTTTGCACAGCTCCATAGGGCAGGGTTTCCTTCTGGAAGGCAGGGAGAGTCCTGCTGTGTGGCTCCATTCCCTAATCTGGAGACCTTGCATTCCAGGTCTCAAGGGATGGAATTCTGAAAACACAAGTTCCCTTTATGTTTAGGGTGTAGGGCATGTATCCCTGATCTGAAGAACCTGAGGCGAGCTCCCCAGATTCTGAAATTAGGCTGAGTGTCAGCCATTTGCTCAGACCAGACAAGAATTTGTGTCCACTAGGGCTGACGAAAGAGTTTGTGGCCTCCTGGGTCCATGGAGTTTTCTCTTGCCCTGGGGGTTTGTGCAGCCCGCAAAAGTATGACTTCATTCTGGGGGAGATTGGAGTCCTGTTATTTGGCACAGATGTCCCCATATGGAGGGATTTGAGAGGAGGACTCTGGGTATGAATGCCGGAAAACCCAACCTAGGATTAGCATTAGGGATTAGGGGCATGGCAGGTCCAATCGGCTGCCTCTGGAGCCAGCTACATAGTTGCCTGACTCGGGGTTGGGACACAGGATGAGGACAAAATGTGTATTAGGATCCAGGATTGTATTCCGTAAATGGGGGTGGCATCATTAGTAATGCTGTTTTTTCCAAATCTGGGGGGTTTGTGCAGCTCCAGTGAGCATGGGTTCCTTCAGTAATTTATGCAGAGTTGATGCTGTGGTTCTAGAGTTCTCTCTAGAGTGCTTGTGGGCCAGGGCTCTTGGGACAGAAGACTGAAAACCAAAGCTTGGGTTAGGGTCGGGGCCTAGGTCATGGCGGGCCCAATCTACAAATGCTGGGCAAGCTCCTGATGATCTGAGGTTAAGGCGAGTGTCAGTAGGTCGCTCAGGCTGGAGTTTGTGTCCATGTCATTCGTCGAAAGTGAGGGTGGCCTCAAGGGACCATGGAGTTTGCTCCCACCCTGTGGTTTTTGCACAGTTTCCAATAGTTTGGCCTATTCTGGGGGATAAGTGGTGTCCTGTTTTATGGCTTATGGGTCCCCCATACAGAGGGATTTGAGAGCAGGTTTCTGGATATGGATGCCTGAAGCCCCAACCTATATTTAGGGGTAGGTCTCATTGTTATGGCAGGCCTTATATCCGGGATCTGCAAAGAGCGGCCCATGGGGCTGTGTTGAAAATGGGGCTCAGGCTAAGGGTCACAATGGGTGTTTGTGTCCTGGGCTGCCTGCAAATTTGTATGTGACCTCAGGGGTCATGCAGTGTTCTTCCACCTCTGAGGGTTATACATAGCTGCAAAAAGCAAGAATTCCTTCTGGGGGCAGGAAAAGTTCTGTTCTGTTTCTCAGGGTTCCCCCGTGTGGTGTGATTCAAGAGGAGGGCTCTGGGTATGGATGCCTGAAACCCCAACCTAGGGCTAGGATTAGGGCCTAGGGGCATGGCAGGTCCAAACTGCTGGCTCTGGGTCCAGCTATCCCCGTGGCTGATTGGAGGACCAGATTCAGGTTGTGTCAGAATGACTATTAGTGTCCAGGGTGGAGAACGAAAGTGGGTGGCATCCTGGGCCGTGCACGTTTTCCCTGATCTATGGGTAATGTTGGGCTCCATAGGGCACAGTTTCCTTCTGCAGGGAAGAGCAAGTCCTGTGGGGTGGCTCCAAAGTCCCCAGTCTGGTGGGATTGCATTCCAGGACTCAAGGGGTGGAATTCTGAAAACCTAATTCTTTGTATGGTTAGGGTGTAGGGCATGGATCCCTGATCTGCAGATACTGAGATGAGATCCCCAGAATATGAAGTTAAGGAAAGTGTCAGGCATTCACTCAGATCAGACTATATTCTGTGTCCACTAGGCCTGCCGAATGTGTGTGTGCCCTGCTGGAGCCATGGAGGTTTCTCCTGCTCTGGGGGATTTGTGCAGCTCCAAATAGTATGATTTCATTCTGGGGGAGATGTGGAGTCCTGTTGTATGGCACAGATGTCCCCATATGGAGGGTTTCGAGAGGAGGGCTCTGAGTAAGGATGCCAGAAAACCCAACCTAGTGTTAAGATTAGGGCCTACGGGAATGGCATTACCAATCTGCTGGCTCTGGGGCCAGCTAACACAGTGGCTGATTGGAGGCCAGGACTTCCAGGTTGTGTCACACTGCATATTAATGTCCAAGGTGGAGAATGAAAGTGGGGTGGCATCCGGGGTTAGCACGTTTGCCCTGACCTAGGGGTTAGGTGCAGTTCCATAGGGGACGGTTTCCTTTTGGGGGTAAGGAAGCCTCCAGTGGGGTGGCTCTAGTGTCCCCAGTCTAGAGCGCTTGCATTCCAGGATTCAAGGCAGGGAATTCAGACTACCCAAGCTCAGTTTCTGGTTAGGGTGTAGGGCATGGATCACCTATCTGCTCATGCTGAAGTGAGTTCCCAGGTACTGAAGTTAGGGCGAGTGTCAGGCATTCGCTCAGAACAGACTAGAACTTGTGTCCACTAGGGCTACAGAATGTGTGCGTGTTCTCCTGGGGCCCTGGAGGTATCTCCTGCACGGGGATTTGCGCAGCTCCAAATAGTATGATTTCATTCTCAGTGAGAGGTGGAGTTCTGTAGTATGGCTCAGGGTTCCCCTGTGTGGAGAGATTCAAGTTGAGGGCTCTGTGTTTTGGGCCAAGTGGCATAGCAGTTCCGATCTGTTGGCTCTAGCTCCAGCCTTCCTGGTGGCTGATTGGTGGACAATACTCAGGTTGTGTCAGACTGGGTATTAGTGTCCAGGGTGGAGAACGGAAGTGGGTGGCATTGGGGGTCTTGTACGTTTGCCTGATTTAAACAGCTCCATAGGGCACGGTTTACTTTTGGAGGGCAGGCAGACTCCTGTGGGCTGGCTGTGGAGTCCCACCTGGAGGGCTTGCATTCCAGGATTGAAGGGATGGAATTCAGACAACCCAAGGTCAGTTTATGGTTAGGGTGCAGGGCATGGGTCATCTATCTGCAGATCCTGAGGCGAGCTCTCCAGTTTCTGACGGTAGGGTGAATGTCAGGCATTCACTCAGACCAGACTAGAATTTATGTCCTCTAGAGCTGCAGAATGTGTGGGTGTCCTCCTGGGTCCATGGAGGTATCTCCTTTTGGAGGATTTGCACAGCTCCAAATAGTATGATTTCATTCTTGGTGAAAGGTGGAATCCTATTGTATAGCTGAGGGGTCCCTATACGGAGGGATTGAGAGCAGGGCTCTGGGTATGGACGCCTGAGAATGCAACCTAAGGACAAGGGGGATGGCAGGTCTTATCTGCTGATCGGGGACAAACTGCATAGGTGGCTGACTGGAGGATGGTGCTAGCACTGTGGGACAGAATGTGCATTAGGGTCCAGGGTCGGGTTCCATAAATGCAGGTGGCCTCATTGACCTGCATTTTTCTCCAAATCTGGGGGTTTTGTGCAGCTCCATTGAGCACAGTTCCTTCTGGAGGGTATACAGAGTCCCACAGTGTGGTTCTGGAGTTCTCTCTCTGGAGTGCTTGTGGGCCAGGGCTCTTGGAACAGAAGTCTGAAAACTGAAGCTAGGGTTAGGGTTAGGGCTTAGGGCATGGCAGTCCGAATCGTCAGATGCTGGGCGAGCTCCCAGGGATCTCAGGTTAAGGTGAGTGTCAGCGGTCGCTCTGTTTGATTTTTTGTCCATGTGATCCGCAGAGTGTGTGGGTGGCCTCAAGTGTCCATGGAGTTTGCTTCTGCTCTGGGGTTTTTGCACAGTTCCAAATAGTCTGGTGTATTCTGGGCGATATGTGCTGTCCTGTTTTATGGCTCAGTGGTTCCTCGTATGGTGGGACTTGTGAGGAGGGCTCTGGGAATAGATGCCTAAAAAACCCAACCTATGTTCAGGGGTAGGATCAAGAGGCATGGCAGGATTTATATCCTGGATCTGGGATGATCTACCCATAGGGCTCTGTTGAAAATGGGTCTCGGGCTAAGGGTCATAATGGGTGATTGTGTTCAGAGAAAGCAGCAAGAGTGGGTGTGGCCTCAGGTTCAACACAGGTTTCTTCTAATCTTGAGGGTTTATAGATGCAAAAGCAAGGTTTCCTGCAGCTGTCGGGGAGGGGGGAGAGTGGCAGGAGCAGTTCTGTTTTGTGGATCAGGGGTTCCCCTTGAGGAGGAATTCCAGAAGAAGGCTTTGGGTATGGATGCCTGAAACCCCAACCTAGGGTTAGGATTAGGGCCTAGGGGCATGGCAGGTCCAACCTGTTGGCTTTGGGGCCAGCTGTCCCAGTGGCTGATTGGAGGACGGGACTCAGGTTATTTCAGACTGCATATTAGTGTCCAGGGTGGAGAATGAAAGTGGGTGGCATCGTGGGGCATGCATGTTTGCCCTGATCTAGGGGTAAAATTGGGCTCCATAGGGCACGATTTCTTCTGCAGTGTAGGGCAAGTCCTGTGGAGTGCTCCAGAGACCCCAATCTGAACAGATTGCATTCCAGGACTCAAGGGATAGAATTCTGAAAACCTAAGTTCAGTGTATGATTAGGGTGTAGGGCATGGATCCCCGATCTGCAGATTCTGAGGCGAGCTCCTCAGAATATGAAATTAGGGCAAGTGTAAGGCATTCGCTCAAACCAGACTAGAATTTGTGTCCACTAGGGCTGCTGAGTGTGTGTGTGTGACCTGCTGGAGCCATGGAGGTTTCTCCTGCTCTGGGGGATTTGTGAAGCTCCAAATAGTATGATTTCATTCTGGGGGAAAATTCGAGTCCTGTTGTGTGGCACAGATGTCCCCATTTGGAGGTATTTGAGAGGAGGACTCTGGGTATGGATGCCGGAAAACCCAACTTAGGTTTAGCATTAGGGACTAAGCGCCGAGCAGGTCCAATCTGCCGACTCTGGGGCCAGCTACATGGTGGCTGACTGGAGGTCACTGCTCAGGCTGAGAGACAGAATGTGCATTAGTGTCTAGGTTCAGGTTCCATCAATGGTTGTGGTCTCCTTGCCCGTGCATGTTTCTCCTAATCTCGGGGTTTTGTGAATCTCCATTGAACACAGTTTCCTTGTGTAGGTTAGGCTGAGACCCATGGTGTGTTTCCTCAGTTCTCTATCTGGAGAGCTTGTGGGCCAGGACCTTTGGGACGGAAGACTGAAAATCCACGCCATAGGGATTGGCAGGCCCAATCTATGGATGCTGAGGTGAACTCCCTGGGATCTGAGGTTAAGGTGACAGTCAGGAGGTTGCTTAGTCTGAAGTTTGTGTCCATGTGATCTGCCGAATGTGTGGGTGGTCTCATGGGGCTGTGGAGTTTTCTAGGGCCATGGCCCAGACCTCCTCTCAGCCTCTCATATACCTGGCAACATATCCAGCAGATCAGACATGCCAAGGCCCTAGGCCATCATCTTTATGCAAACTGGGTTTGCAGGTATCTGTCCCCAGACCTTATCTCAAATCCCTGCATATGGGGCAACCTGAGGCAGAAAAGAGTACACGTCCTTCCCCATGAAAGGAAACCTTTCCTTTGGGGTGGGGGTAAAACTCTCAGAGTAGGAGGAACCTGCGTGCCATATGAGGCCACGGCCATTCTTGAGGGTGGCCTTGGGCACAATCACCCATTGAGATCCTCAGGCTGAGCCACGTTTTTATATAAGGTCCAACGGTAGCTGGAATAGGAGTGTGCAATTCAGGCATGCCATGCCCCTAGGGCCAAATCCTAACCAAAAAGGGGAGGTTTTCCAGGAGTCCATACCCAGAACCCTGCTCTGGATCTCTCTTTTTGGGGGAACGCTGAGACAATAATAGGACTCCTCCCTTCCCGAAGCATGACACCAAACTTCTGGTAGCCCAGCAAATCCCCACAGAAGGAGAATCTTACATGACCCCATGAGGCCACACCTACATTCTGTGGCCATTCTAGACATAAGACCTATGAAATTTCAATAGTCTCAGGAGCCTTGCAGGGTTGTCCTAATATTGAGGTTTTCTGAAGCTCTTAGGGGCACAGCTGCCTTCTGGAGGTCAGGCACAGTCCTGTGGTGTGTGTATGGAATACCCAGATTGGACGGTTTGTGGGGCAGGACTCTGGAGGCAGAAGTATGAAAACACCAACTAGGGTTAGGATTAGGGCAGAGGGTATGGCAGGCCCCATTTGCAGACCCAGAAGGAGCTCCTTGGGATCTGAAATTAGCGAGAGGGTGAGGTGGTAGCTGAGGCCTTTGTCTCCAGATTTTGTGTCTAGGATGGCTGTGGAATGTAGGGGTAGCCTTATGGGGCCTTGGAAGATTCTCCCTCTCTGGGGATTTTGCCCGGCTCCCAATAGATTGGTATCATTCTGGGGGAAGGGAGGAGTCCTGTTTTCTCTCTCAGGCATCCCCCAAAAACAGGGATCCCAGAGCAGGGCTCTGGGTACAGGTGCCTGCATAATCAACCTTGGGTTAGGATTTGGGCCTAGGGGCATGTCAAGCCCAATATGTGGGCTCTTGGTGCTGCTATTGAAGGGCCTCATTTGAAAACGGGGCTCAGGATGGTGGTTACAATGTGTGTTTCTGCCCAAGGCAGCCCTCAAGTGTGGGCGTGGCCTCATGAACCATGCAGGATTCTCCTACCCTGAGAGTTTGACACCCATCCCAACAGCAAGGTTTCCTGCCATGAGGACAAAAGGAGTACTCTTTTGTGCATCAGATTTCCCCATATGCAGTGATTTGAGATAAGGTCAGAATACAGATGCCTGATAAGCTAGGTTGGGTAGAGATGATGGAGTAGTGCCATTGCAGGTCCCATATGCTGGATATGCAGCCAGCTGTCTAGGTGGCTGATGGGAGGTCTGGGCTCAGGCTGTGTCAGACAGAGCATTAGTGTACAGGGCGGCCTATGAAATTGGTGTGCCCTCGAGGGCTGTGCGGATGGATCCTCATTTGGGGATTTTGGGTAGCCCCACAGGGCACTTATTTCTTCTGGTGTGCAGGGAGAGTGCTGTGTTGTGGCTCCAGAATTCCCAGTCTGGAGGGCTTGTGGGCCAGGAGTGTGAGGACGAAAGTCTGAAAACACAAGCTCAGGTTCGGTTTAGGGCCTAGGGCACTATAGGCCCACTCTGCAGTGGCTGAATCGAGGTCTCCAACATCTGAAGTCAGGGCGAGTGTCAGGCACTCGCTCAGTCTGGAGTTTGTGTCCATGATGGCCACAAAATGGAGGGGTGGCCTCATGAGGCCATGGAGGTTTTCCCACCCTAAGGGTTGTGAGTTGTCGCAAACTGCAATGTTTCCTTCTGCGGGACAGAAGTACTGTTTGCTGGCTCCAGGGTCCCCCATATGGAAATATTCGAGAGCAGCGTTCTACATATTGATGCCGGGAAACCCCCCTTGCATTACCATGCAGCCTAGGAACATGGCACATTTGATCTGCTGGCTCTGGGGTCAACTAAGCTAGGGGCTGACTTGAAGTAGAGTCTCATGATGAAGGGTCTCAATGCAGGTTTGTGTTCAGGGAGACCTTGGAATGTAGTGGTGGCTCAGGTGCCATGCAGGATTCTCCTACCCTGAGGGTTTGAGACAGCTGCATTATAGCAAGGTTTCCTACTGGGGACAGGAGGTGTTCAGTTTGTAGCTTGGAGACACCCCCCCATGTTGGTATTGGAGAGCAGGCATCTGGAGAATGATACCTGAAAATATATGCTGGGGTTAAGGGCCTAAGGGCATGTCAGGTTCAATATTCTGTCTCTAGGGATCATTTACCTGGGTGCCTGGCTGGAGGTAAGTTCTCAGGATGTGTCAGACAGTGCATTTATTTCCAGAGTGGCCAATGAATTTGGCGTGGCTTCACAGGCCTTGTAGATTTCTCCTAATCTAGATGGCTTTGGCAACTCTGATGGGCACAGTATCCTTCGGGTGGGCAGCCACAGTCCTGGATAGTGGCTTCAGAAGCCCCATCCTGGAGGGTGTGTGGCCAGGGTGTTGGGGACAAAAGTCTGAAAACACAAACTCGGGTTAGGTTTAAGGCCAAGGTTATGGAAGGCCCGATCTGCGGACCCTGAGGGGCGCTCCATGGGACTGAAATTAGGGCGAGTGTGAGGCGGTAGCTCAGGCTTTTGTCTCTAGATTGTGAGTCTAGGATGGCCGAGGAATACTGGGGTGGCCTCATGTGTCCATGGAGGATTCTTCTCTCTGGGGTTTCTGCCCAGCTCCCAATACTTGGTTTCATTCTGGGGGAGGGGAGAGTCCTGTTTTTTTCTGTCTCTGGGATCCCCCTAAAACAGGGATTCCAGAGATGGGCTCTGGGTACAGGAGCCTGGGAAACCACACCGTGTGTTATTATTTGGGCCTAGGGTCATGGAGGCCCCATATGTGGACTCTTGGTCCAGTTACTGAGGGAGCTTATTTGAAAATGGTCTCAGAATAGGAGTCAAAATGAATTATGTGCTCAGGGCGGCCCTCATGTGTGGGTGTGGCCACATGCTCCATGCAGGTTTCTCCCACTCTGAGGGTTTGACACCCATTCCAAGAGCAAGGTTTCCTGCCATGGGGAAAATGAGTTCTGTTTTGTGCATCATGTTCCCCCATATGCAGGTATTTGAGATAAGGTCTGGGGACTGATGCCTGTAAACTCTGGATGGGTATATATGAAGGCCTAGGGCCATGGCAGGTCCAATTTGTTGGATACAGAGCCAGCTGTCTGGGTGGATGATGGGAGGTCTGGGCTCAGGCTGTGTCAGACAGAGCATTAGAGCAGAGGGTGGCCTATGAAATTGGGGTGCCACCATGGGCTATGCAGGTTTATCCTCATTTGGGGTTTGGGCAGCCCCATAGGTCACTTTTTCCTTCTTGTGGGCAAGTAGAGTGCTGCATTGTGGCTCCAGAATTTCCCAGTCTGGAGGACTTGTGGGCCAGGAGTGTGAGGATGGAGGTCTGAAAACATAAGCCAGAGTTAGGTTTATGGCCTAGGGCATGGCAGGCTGAATCTACAGAGGCTGAATTGAGATTTCCAGAATTTGAATTAAGGGCGAGTGTCAGACCTTTGCTCAGGCTCGTGCTTATGTCCATGATGACTGTGCATTGGAGGGGTGGCCTCATGAGGCCAAGGAAGTTTCCCACTCTGTGGGTTGTGAGCTGCTCCAAAGAGCAAGATTTCCTTCTGTGGGACTGGGGATGTCCTGTTTGATGGCCCAAGTGTCGCCCATATGGAAATATATGAGAGCAGGGCTCTACATATGGATGCTTGGAAACCCCACCTCGTGCTCTTATTGGCACCAAGGAACAAGGCAGGATCAATCTGCTGCCTCTGGGGTGAGCTACCCAAGTGGCTGTGTTGAAATGGAGGCTCATGCTGATGTGTTGCAATGTAGGTATGTGTCCACAAAGACCTAGGAACGTTTTGGTGCCTCAGGGGGCATGCAGGATTCTCCTACCCTGAGTCGAGGTCGCTCAGGTGGATTCTGTATCCATGAGATCCGTCGAATGTGGGACTGACCTCATGGAGACATCGAGTTTTATCCCTCTCTGGGATTTTTGCGTATTTAAAAAATATTTTGGTCTATTCTAGGGAATAGTTCTTGTCCTGTCTTATGACTCAGCCATCCCCCATATGAAGGGATTCGAGATCAGGGCTGCAGGTATAGATGCCTGAAAACGCAACCTAAAGATAGAATTAGATCATAGTGGCATTGCAGACCTTTGATCCTGGCTCTGGTACAAGATATCCATGGGGCTGTATTGAAAATGGTGCTCAGGCAAGGAGTCACAATGGGTGTTTATTTCCTGGGCAGCCAGAAATAATGGGTGTGGTCTCAGGAGCAATGCAGGTTTCACCCAACTCAGGGGGATTTACATAACTCTAGAAAGCTTCTGGGGGGCAAGAGGAGTTCTGTTTTGTGGCTCAGTGGTCCCCTATGTGGAGGAATTTGAGAGAAGGGCTCTAGGGATGGATGCCTGAAAATGCAACATATTGTTACAATTAGTGCCTAGGGGAATGGCCAGTCTGATCTGCTGACTCTGGTGCCAGCCACGTGGGTGGTTGACTGGAGGTCAGGGCTCAATTTTTGGGACAGAATGTGTTTTAGTATCCAGTGCTAGATTCTGTAAAGGAGGATGGGTTTCGGGTTTCGTGCAGCTTGCTCCTAATCTGTGTGTTGCCTGCAACTCCATAGGGCACGTTTTCCTTCTGGCGACAGGAAGAGTTCTGTGCTGTGGCTCCAATGTACCCTAACTGGAGGACTTGTCGACCAGGAGTCTCTGGACAGAGGCCTTAGGAACTAGCTAGAGCTAGGGTTAGGGCCTAGGGCATGGCAAGCCCAACATGTGGACACTGAGGCAAACTCCAGGGAAACTGAGGTTAAGGCACTTGTAAGGATGTTGCTCAGACTGAAGTTTGTGTCAATGAGATATACCGAATGTAGGATTAGCGTCATGGGGACAAGGAGTTTTGTCCCAGTCGGCGGTTTTTGTGCAGTTCCAAACAGCTTGAACTATCTTGGGGAGTAGGTGCTGCGTTGTTTTAGGAATCAGGTTTCCCCCTTGTGGAAGGATTCCAGAGCAGAGTTCTGTATATGGATGCCTGAAAACCTAGCCTAGGTTTTGGATTTGGTCCTAGTGGCATGGCAGGCCTTAGATCCTGATTCTGGGATGGGCTACCCATGTGGCTTTGTTGAAAATGCTGCTCAGGCTATGGGTCCCAATGGGTGTTTGTGTCCAGGGTGACCTGCAAAAGTGGGCGTGGCCTCGGGGCAACACAGTTTTCTGCCATCTCTGAGGGTTTTACATAGCTCCAAAAGAAATGGTTTCCTTTTGGGGGTAGAGGGGTTTTGTTTTGTGGTTACAGGGTCCCCCATGTGGAGGGATTTGAGAGAAGGGCTCTGGGTATGGATGCTGATAACCCAACCTAGGTTTAGCAAAAGGGCCTAGGGCATGGCAGGTCTGATCTCCTAGCTCTCGGGCCAGCCATCTCGGTGGCTGGTTGGCGGACGGGACTCAGGGTGTCACACAGCGCAGTAGTGTCCAGAGTGGCATACACATATGCGTGGAATTGGGGGCGCTGTATGTTTCCCCTCATCTAAGGGTTTTGTGCAGCTCCATAGGGCACAGTTCCTATCTGGAAGGCAGGGAGGGTCCTGGTGTGGCTATGGAGTCCCAATCTTGAGGACTTCTGTTCCAGGAGTCAAGGGACAGAATTCTGAAAGCACAAGCTCAGTTTATGGCTAGGGTATATGGCATGGATGCCATATCTGCATATGCTGAGGTGAGCACTCCAGATTCTGAAGTTAGGGTGAGTGTCAGGCATTTGCTGAGACTATAATGTGTATCCCAGGGCTGCCAAATATGTGGGTGTCCTGCTGGGCTTGGAGGGAACTAAAGATCAGGGGGCTTCACACAGCTCTAAATAGTATGGTTTCCATGAGGAGGACAGGTAGAGTCCTGTTGTATGGCTCTAGGGTCCTCCAAATGGAGGGATTCCAGAACAGCGCTCTGTTTATGGATGCCTGAAAGGTCAACCTAGTGTTAGGCTTCGGGAAAGGGGCATGGGAGGTCCAATCTGCCGACTCTGGCGCCAGCTACCCGGGTGCTGACTGGAGGTCGCAGCTCAGGTTTAGGGACGGAATGTGTATTAGTGTCCAGGGTCGGCTTCCACAACTGTGGATGGCTGAGGGTTATCGTGCAGCTTTCTCCTAATCTGGGGATAGCATGCAGCTCTATAGGGCATGTATTGCATATGGAGGGAAGGGAGAATCTTGTGGTTTGGCTCTGGTGTTTCCTATCTGGAGGGATTATAGACCATGGCTGTGAGGATGGAAGTCTGTGAAGCCAATCTAGGGGTATGGTTAGGGCCTAGGACATGGCAGGGCTAATCTACAGTTGCTGAGGAATGCTCCCTGGGATATGAGGTTAAGGTGAGTGTCAGGAGGTCACTGAGGCTGGAGTTTGTGTCCATGAGATCCATCGAATCTGGGAGTGGCCTCGTTGGGAAATGGAGTTTTATCCCACTCTGGGATATTTGCATAGTTAAAAAATAGCTTGGTCTATTCTGGGGAATATGTCCTGTCCTGCTTTATGGCCCAGGGCTCCCCATATGGTTAGGATTAGGTCTTAGTGGCATTGCAGGCCTTTGATCCTGGCTCTGCGTGGAGCTACCCATGGGGATGTATTGAAAATGGGACTCAGGGTAAGGGTCACAGTGTGTGTTGGTGTCTCAGGAGACCAACATTAGTGGGTGTGGCTTCTAGGACTATGAGGGTTTCGCCCAAGTTTGAGGGATTTACATAACTCCAGAAAGCTTCTTGGAGGCAAAAGTAGTTCAGTTTGTTGGCTCAGGGGTCCCCCATGGGGAGGGATTTTAGGGAAAGTCTCTGGAGATCAATGCCTGAAAATGCAACCTATTGTTATGATTAGCGCCTAGGGGGATGGCCAGTCTGATCTGGTGACTCTGGCGCAAGCCTCATGGGTGGTTGACTGGAGGTCAGGGCTCAATTTTTGGGACAGAATGTGTTTTAGTTTCCAGATTCAGCTTCTGAAAATAAGGGTGGCTTTGGGGTTTTGTGCATCTTTCTCCCTATCTATGGGTTGTGTGCAACTCCACAGGGCACGTTTCCCTTCTGGAGTGCAGGAAGAGTCCTGTGCTGTGACTCCGGTGTACCCTATCTGGAGGGCATGTGGGACAGGACTCTTTGGACGGAGTCCTGAATACCAAGATAGGGTAGGGTTAGGGTATATGGTATGGCAGAACCAAGGTGTGGACACTGAGGCAAACTCTGGGGAATCTGAGGTTAAGGCAATTGTCAGGATGTTGCTCAGGCTGGAGTTTGTGTCAATTAGATCTGCTGATTGTAGGTTTAGTCTCAAGGGGGCAAGGAGGTTTCTCCCAATGGTTTTTGGTACTTCCCAATAGCTTGGTTTAATCTGGGGGGTAGGTGCTGTGTTGTTTTAGGAATCGGGTTTCCCCCATATGGAGGGATTAGAGAGTAGGGTTTCGGGTGTGAATGCCTGAAAACCCAGCCTAGGTTTTGGATTTGGTCCTAATGGCATGGCAAGTCTTAGATCCAGGCTCTGGGGCAAGATACCCATGCCAATTTGTTAAGGGTCCCAATGGGTGTTTATGTCCAGGATGGCCTGTAAATGTGGCCATGGCCCCAGACACAAGGCAGGGTTCTGCCATGTCTTTTTACAGAGCTCCAAAAACCAAAGTTTCCTTTGGGGGAGGGGTGGCAGGAGAACTTCTGTTCTGTTTCTCAGGGGTCCCCCGTCTGGTGTTGTTCGAGAGGAGGGCTCTCTGAATGTATGTCTGAAACACCAACCTAGGGTTAGGTTCAGGGCCCAGGGACATGACAGGTCAGATCTGGTGGGTCCAGGCCAGGTATTCCAGTGGCTGATTGAGCAGAGAGCCCGATGTGGAGCTTGATCCCAGGACCCTGGGATCACGACCTGAGCTGAAGGCAGAGGCTTTAACCCACTGAGCCACCCAGGCGCCCCTCCAGTGGCTGATTGGAGGGCAGAACTCAAGTTGTGTCAGACTGCATATTAGTGTCCAGGGGGTGGAACAAAAGTGGGGTGACATCAGGGGCCATGCACGTTTGCCCTAATTGAGGGGTTTTGTGCAGCTACTTAGGGCACAATTTAACTCTGGAGGGCATGGAGAGTCCTGAGTGGTGGCTGCGGACTCCCTAGTATGGATGCCTTCCATTCCAGCATTAAAGGAATGGAATTCTGAAAGCCCAAGATCAGTTTATGGTTAGGGTATAGGGCATGGATTCCCTAACTGCAGATGCTGAGGTGAGTTCTCCAGATTCTGAAGTTAGGATGAGCATCAGGCATTAGCTCAGACCACACTTAAATTTGTATCCACTAGGCCAGCAGAATGTGTGGGTGTCCACCTGGGGCCATGAATGTATCTCCTACTGGGGAATTTGCACAGCTCCAAATAGAATGATTTCCTTCTAGGTGAGAGTTGGAATCCTGTAGTATGGCTCAGGGGTCCCCATATGGACAGATTCAAGAGCAGGGATCTGGGATGGATACCTGAAAACCCAATCTAGTTTTAGCTTTGAGGACTAGGGTCATGGTAGGTCTGATCTGCTGGCTCCAGGGCCAGCTATGTGGCTGGCTGACTGTAGATAGGGGCTCAGACTGAGGGACAGTATGTGTATTAGTGTTGGGTTGGATTAAGTTATGCGGGGAAGCCTCATTGGCCATGCAGTGTTCTCCTAATCTGGGTGTTTTTTTGGGGTTTTTTTGGAAGTTAAATATATGTGTTTATTCATATACTCATTCATTTTATTATTCATTCACTTATGTAACAGATATTTATGAAGCCCCTAACATGCCTGGCCTGTGCAAAATCTTTTATTTTTATGTTTTATTTATTTCTTATTTTTTTATAACCATATAATGTATTTTTATCCCCAGGAGTACAGGCCTGTGAATCGCCAGGTTTACACACTTCACACCACTCTCCATAGCACATACCCTCCCCAACGTCCATAAACCCCCTCCCCCTCTCCCAACCCCCGCTTCCTACAGCAACCCTCAGTTTGTTTTGTGAGATTAAGATTCAGTTATGGTGTGTCTCCCTCCCAATCCCATCTTGTTTCATTTATTCTTCTCCTATCCCCCTAACCCCCCATGTTGCTTCTCCATGTCCTCATATCAAGGAGATCATATGATAGTTGTATTTCTCCGACTGACATATTTCACTATGCATGATACCCTCTAGTTCCATCCATGTTGTCACAAATGACAAGATTTCATTGTTTTTGATGGCTGCATAGAATTCCATTGTGTATATATACCAATTCTTCTTTATCCATTCATCTGTTGATGGACATCTAGGTTCTTTCCATAGTTTGGCTATTGTAGACATTGCTGCTATAAGCATTCGGGTGCACGTGCCCCTTCGGATCACTACATTTGTATCTTTAGGGTAAATACCCAGTAGTGCAATTGCTGGGTCATAGGGTAATTCTATTTTCAACATTTCATTTTGAGGAACCTCCATGCTATTTTCCAGAGTGGTTGCACCAGCTTTCATTCCCACCAACAGTGTAGGAGGGTTCCCCTTTCTTCGCATCCTTGCCAGCATCTGTCGTTTCCTGACTTGTTAATTTTAGCCATTCTGACTGGTGTGAGGTGATATCTCATTGTGGTTTTGATTTGTATTTCCCTGATGCCGAGTGACATGGAACACATTTTCATGTATCTGTTGGCCATCTGGATGTCTTCTTTGCAGAAATGTCTGTTCATGTCCTCTGCCCATTTCTTGATTGGATTGTTTGTTCTTTGGGTGTTGAGTTTGCTAAGTTCCTTAAAGATTTTGGATACTAGCCCTATATCTGATATGTCATTTGCAAATATCTTCTCCCATTCTATCATTTGTCTTTTGGTTTTGTTAACTGTTTCCTTTGCTGTGCAAAAGCTTTTGATCTTGATGAAATCCCAAGAGTTCATTTTTGCCCTTGCTTCCCTTGCCTTTGCCAATGTTTCTAGGAAGATGTTGCTGTGACTGAGGTCGAAGAGGTTGCTGCCTGTGTTCTGCTCAAGGATTTTGATGGCTTCCTTTCTCACAATGAGGTCCTTCATCCATTTTGAATCTATTGTCATGTGTGGTGTAAGGAAGTGGTCCAAATTCATTTTTCTGCATGTGGCTGTCCAATTTTCCCAGCACCATTTATTGAAGAGGCTGTCTTTTTTCCATTGGACATTCTTTCCTGCTTTGTCGAAGACTAGTTGACCATAGAGTTGAGGGTCTATTTCTGGGCTCTCTATTCTGTTCCATTGATCTATGTGTCGGTTTTTGTGCCAGTACCATGCTGTCTTGATGATGACAGCTTTGTAATAGAGCTTGAAGTCCGGAATTGTCATGCCACCCACTTTGGCTTTCTTTTTTCAATATTCCTTTGGCTATTCGAGGTCTTTTCTGGTTCCATATAAATTTTAGGATAATTTGTTCCATTTCTTTGTAAATAATGGATGGTATTTTGAGAGGTATTGCATTAAATGTGTAGATTGCGTTAGGTAGCATAGACATTTTCACAATATTTATTCTTCCAATCCAGGAGCATGGAACATTTTTCCATTTCTTTGTGCTTCCTCAATTTCTTTCATGAGTACTTTATAGTTTTCTGCATAAAGATTCTTAGCCCCTTGCTTAGGTTTGTTTTTAGGTATCTTATAGTTTTGTGTGAAATTGTGAATGGGATTGATTCCTTAATTTCTCTTTCTTCTGTCTTGTTGTTGGTGTAGAGAAATGCAACTGATTTCTGTGCATTGATTTTATATCCTGACACTTTACTGAATTCCTGTACAAGTTCTAGCAGTTTTGGAGTGGAGTCTTTTGGGTTTTCCACATATAGTATCATATCATCTGTGAAGAGTGATAGTTTGACTTCTTCTTTGCTGATTTGGATGCCTTTAATTTCTTTTTGTTGTCTGATTGCTGAGGCTAGGTCTCTAGTACTATGTTGAATAGCAGTGGTGATAATGGACATCCCTGCCATGTTCCTGACCTTAACGGAAAAGCTCTCAGTTTTCCTCCATTGAGAATGATATTTGTGGTGGGTTTTTCATACATGGCTTTGATAATATTGAGGTATGTGCCCTCTATCCTTACACTTTGAAGAGTTTTGATCAGGAAGTGATGCTGTAATTTGTCAAATGCTTTTTCAGCATCTATTGAGAGTATCATATGATTCTTGTTCTTTCTTTTATTAATGTGTTGTATCTCATTGATTGATTTGAGGATGTTGAACCAACCTTGCAGCCCTGGAATAAATCCCACTTGGTTGTGGTGAATAATGCTTTTAATGTACTGTTGAATCCTATTGGCTAGTATTTTGGTGAGAATTTTTGGATCTGTGTTCATCAAGGATATTGGTCTGTAGTTCTCTTTTTGGGGGGGATCCTTGCCTGATTTGGGGATCAAGGTGATGCTGGCCTCCTGAAATGAGTTTGGAACTTTTCCTTCCATTTCTATATTTTTGGAACAGTTTCAGGAGAATAGGAATTAGTTGTTCTTTAAATGTTTGGTAGAATTCCCCTGGGGAGTCGTCTGGCCCTGGGCTTTTGTTTGTTTGGAGATTTTTGATGACTGTTTCAATCTCCTTACTGGTTATGGGCCTGTTCAGGTTTTCTATTTCTTCCTGGATCACTTGTGGTAGTTTATATTTCTCTAGGAATGCATCCATTTCTTCCAGATTGTCAAATTTGTTGGCGTAGTGTTGCTCATAGTATGTTCTTCTAATTGTCTGTATTTCTTTGGTGTTGGTTGTGATCTCCTCTTTCATTCATGATTTTATTTATTTGGGTCCTTTCTCTTTTCTTTTAGATAAGTCTGGCCGAGGGTTTATCAATCTTATTAATTCTTTCAAAGAACCAGCTCCTACTTTCATTGATTTTTTTTTTTTTTTTGGTTTCTATTTCATTGATTTCTGCTCTGATCTTTATGATTTCTCTTCTCCTGCTGGGTTTAGGGTTTCTTTCTTGTTCTTTCTCCAGCTCCTTTAGGTGTAGGGTTAGGTTGTGTACTTGAGACCTTTCTTGTATCTTGAGAAAGACTTGTACTGCTATATATTTTCCTCTCAGGACTGCCTTTTCTGTGTCCAACCGATTTTGAACCATCGTGTTTTCATTATCATTTGTTTCCATGAATTTTTTTTTCAATTCTTCGTTAATTTCCTGGTTGATCCATTCATTCATTAGAAGGATGCTGTTTAGGCTCCATATATTTGGGTTCTTTCAAAATTTGTTCTTGTGATTGTGTTCTAGCTTCATAGCATTGTGGTCTGAAAATATGCAGGGGATAATCCGAATCTTTTCATACTCGTTGAGACCTGATTTGTGGCCCAGGATATGATCTATTCTGGAGGAGGTTCCATGGGCACTAGAGAAGAATGTGTATTCTGTTGCTTTGGGATGAAATGTTCTGAATAGATCTGTGATGTCCATCTGGTCCAGTGTGTCATTTAAGGCCTTTATTTCCTTGTTGATCTTTGGCTTGGATGATCTGTCCATTTCAGTGAGGGGAGCGTTCAAGTCCCCTACTATTATTGTATTATTATTGATGTGTTTCTTTGATTTTGTTATTAATTGGTTGATATAGTTGGCTGCTCCCACGTTACGGGCATAGATATTTAAAATTGTTAGGTCTTCTAGTTGGACAGACCCTTTGAGTACGATATAGTGTCCTTCCTCATCTCTTATTATAGTCTTTGGCTTAAAATCGAATTGATCTGATATAAGGATTGCCACCCCAGCTTTCTTCTGATGCCCATTAGCATGGCAAATTTTTTCCACCCCCTCACTTTAAATCTGGAGGTATCTCGCGTCTAAAATGAGTTTCGTGTAGTCAAAATATAGATGGGTTTTGGTTTTTTTTTGTGCATTCTGACACCCTATGTCTTTTTACTGGGCATTTAGCCCATTAACATTCAGGATAACTATTGAGAGTTATGAATTTATTGCCATTGTATTGCTGGTAAGGTGACTCTTACTGTATATTGTCTCTGCACCTTTCTGATCTACTACTTTTAGGCTCTCTCTTTACTTGGAAGACCCCTTTCAACATTTCCTGTAGAGCTGGTTTGGTGTTTTCAAATTCTTTCAGCTTTTTTTTTGTCCTGGAAGCTTTTTATCTCTCCTTCTATTTTCAATGATAGCCTAGCTGGATATAGTTTTCTTGGCTGCATGTTTTTCTCGTTTAGTGCTCTGAATATATCATGCCAGTTCTTTCTGGCCTGCCAGGTCTCTGTGGATAAGTCTGCTGCAATTCTAATATTTTTACCATTGTATGTTACAGCCTTCTTTTCCCCGGCTGCTTTCAGGATTTTCTATTTGTCACTAAGATATGTAAATTTTACTATTAGGTGACAGGGTGTGCAGAGGTGGGTTCTCTGTAAGTCCTGGAATTTGATGCTTGTTTACATTTCCATATTTGGGAAATTCTCTCCAATAATTCTCTCCAATATATCTTCTGCTCCCCTCTTTCTTCTTCTGGAATCCCAATATTCTAATGTTGTTTCGTCTTATGGTGCCACTTATCTCTCGAATTCTCCCCTCGTGGTCCAGTAGCTGTTTGTCCCTCTTTTGCTCAGCTTCTTTATTCTCTGTCATTTGGTCTTCTATATCACTAATTCTTTCCTCTGCCTCATTTATCCTAGCAGTGAGAGCCTTCATTTTTGATTGCTCCTCATTAATATCTTTTTATTTCAACTTGGTTAGATTTTATTTCTTTTATTTCTCCAGAAAGGGCTTTAATCTCTCCAGAGAGGGTTTCTCTAATATCTTCCATGCTTTTTTTGAGCCCAGCTAGAAGCTTCAGGACTGTCATTCTGAACTTTAGATCTGACATATTACCAATGTCTGTATTGATTATTTACATAGCCTTCAGTACTGCCTCTTCTTCTTTTTTTGTGTGTGTGTGGTGAATTTTTCTGCCTTGTCATTATGTCCCGATAAGAGTATATGAAGGAGCAAGTAAAATACTAAAAGTGTGGTAAAGACCCCAGAAAAATGCGCTTTAACCAAATCAGAAGAGACTCCAAATCATAGGGGGGAGAAACGGTATAAAAAGAGGTTCAGAAAGAAAAAAGAAATAAATTTATAAAAGAAAACAAATAAAGAAAAAAATTAAGGAAAGAAAAAACATATATATTAAATAACTAGTTTAGAAACGTTAAAATAGAAAAGGGTAAAATTTTTTAAAATATTAGGGGAAGAAAAAAGAAAGAAAAAAAATTGAGAAAAAAAATTAAATTATCCACAAGACTAAAATATCATGGGGAGAAAACCTTGAGTTCTGTGCTTTGCTTTCTCCTCCTCTGGAATTCCGCTGTTGTCCTAGATATTGGACCTGCTTTCCTTGGTAGATGAACTTCGTTCTGGCTGGATTTTTTTGTTGATCTTCTCGGGAGGGGCCTCTTTTAGTGACTCTCAAGCGTCTTTGCCCGAGGCAGAATTGCACCGCCCTTACCGGGGGCTGGACTAATTAATCCGCTCACGTTCGCTTTCCGGAGCTTTTGTTCCCTGAATGCTTTCTGCAGAGTTCCAGAGGACGGGAATGAAAATGGCAGCCTCCCAGTCTCCAGCCCAGAGTAGCCGTGAGCCCAGGGCCCCACTCCTCAGTGCGCTCCCAGAGAACAGTGTCCAATCACTCCCATATCTCTGGCCTCCAGCTGTGCTCTGAGCTCACCCAGCCTGTGACCGATTCAAGGTAACCCCGAGCTGAGAGCTCAGTCCTCGGCTCTGTCTCTGTAGCCGGCTTCCCCGTTCTAATACCTGCGAGCTCTGTGACACTCCAACACCCCCAACATTTCTGTGACCCTGCGGGACCTGGGGCCACACTGACCCTGCATGGGCTTCACTCCGGTTTAGCCTCTGGAGCGATGCCCCTCAGTGGAACAGACTTTTAAAAGTCCTGATTTTGTGCTCCATTGCTCCGCCGCTTGCCAGGAGCTGGTCCCTTCCCCCCGCAGTCTATCTTTATGTCATTTTGGATTCACTTCTCCGCCAGTCCTACCTTTCAGAAAGTGGTGGTTTTCTGTTTTTAGAATTGCTATTCTTCTTCTCATTGATCTCCCATTAGATTTGTATATGTTTGCAATGATTAGATAAGCTATCTAGCTGATCTCCTGCTACCTGATGTAGTCTCAGCCTGCTACTTCTCCACCATCTTGACTCCAGGCCTCCTAATCTGGGTGTTTTGTGCAGCTGCATTGAGCATGGTTTCCTTCTTTAGCGTAGGCACAGTCCCATGGTGTGACTCTGCTGTTCTCTATCTGAAGGGCTTTTGGGCAAGCAGTCTTTGGCAGAAGTTTAAAAATTTATCCTAGGGTAGGGTCAAGTCGTCGGGCATGTTAGGCCCTATCTACAGATACTAGGCGAGCTTCTTTTGATCTGTGGTTAAGGCGACTGACAGGAGGTTGCTCAGTCTGGATTTTGTGTCCATGCCATCTGCCAAATGTGTGGGTGGCCTCATGGTGCTATGGAGTTGCTCCCGCTCTGGGGTTTTTGTGCAGTTCCAAATAGTTTGGTGTATTCTAGGCAATGCATGCTGTTCTGTTTTATGGTTCAGGGGATCCCCATATGGTGGGGCTTGAGAGCAGTGCTCTGGGTATGGATGCCTGCAAACCAACCTACATTTAGGGTTAGGTCATAAAGGTATGGCAGGTCTTATATCCTGGCTCTGAGAAGAGCTACCCATGGGGCTGTGTTGAAAATGGGGCTCAGGCTAAGGGTCATCATAGGTGTCTGTGTCCTGGGTGGCCTGTAAAATTGGGTGTGGCCTCAGGGGCAAATGCAGGTTTCTTCCACCTCTGAGGGTTATACATACCTGTAAAAGCAAGGTTTCCTTCTGGGGGGCAGGAGGAGTTTTTGTTTTGTTTTGTTGTTTGTTTGTTTGTTGTTTTTGGCTCAGGGGTCCTCTGTGTGGAGGGATTCGAGAGGAGGGCTCTGGGTGTGGATGCAAAAATTCTAAATTGGGTTAGGATTAGGGCCAACGGACCCAGTTGGTCTGATCTGCTGGCTCTGGGCCTATCTGTTCCAGTGGCTGATTGGAGGACGGGACTTAGGTTGTGTCAGAAACTGTATTAGTGTCCCGGATAGAATATGAACATTTGGTGGGCCATGCACATTTTGCCTGATCAAAGGGTTTTGTCCAGCTCCTTATGGCATGGTTTCCTTCTGGATGAGAAGGTGAGTGCTGTTGTGTGGCTCTAGTGTCCCCAGACTTGAGGGCTTGCATTCCATGACTCAAGGGATATAATTCTGAAAACCCAAGCTCATGTATGGTTAGGGTGTAGGGCATGTATCCCTCATCTGCAGATGCAGTGGTGAGCTCCCCAGATTCTGAAGGTAGGGCGGTGTCACATATTTGCTCAGAACAGACTAGAATTTGTGTCCATTAGGGCTGCAGAATATGTGTGTGGCCACCTGGTTCCATGGAGATTTTTCCTGCTCTAGGGTTTTGGAGCAGCTCCAAATAGTATGGTTTCATTCAGTGGGAGAGTTGGAGTTCTGTTTTATGGCTCAGGGGTCCCGATATGGAGGGATTCGACAGCGAGGCTCTGAGTATGGATGCCTGAGAGCAAAATCTAGGGTTATCATTAGGGACTAGAGGAATCCAGGTCTGATCTGCTGACTCTGGAGCTAGCTACGTGGGTGACTGACTGTAGGTTGGGGCTCGGGGTGAGGGACAGAATGTTTGTCAGTGTCCAGGTTTGGTTTCCGTCAATGGGGGTGGACTCGTTGGTCATGCCAGTTTCTCTAAATCTGGGGTTTGTGCAACTTTATTGAGCACGGTTTCCTTCTGGAGGGTAGGCAGAGTTCCAGGGTTTCCATCCAGAGTTCTCTATCTGGAGGGATTGTCTGCAAGCACTTTTGGGACAGAGTCTGAAAACCATGCTGTGGTTAGGGCTAGGGCCTTGGGCATGGCAGGCCGAATCTACAGACGCTGAGGCGAGCCTCAGCAGGGTTCTGAGATAAGGCTTTTGTCATGAGGTCACTAAGGCTGGAGTTTGTGTCCAAGTGATCCACCGAATGTGGGAGTGGTCCCATGGGGCCATGGAGTTTTCTCCTCCTTGTTGGTGTTTGTGCAGTTCCAAATAGTTTAGTCTCTTCTGGGGGATAAATGCTGCTCTGTTTTATGGCTCAGGTCTCACCCATATGGAAGGATTAGATATCAGAGTTGTGGTATGGAAACCAGAAAAACCAAACTACGTTGTGGGTTAGGCTCTAGTGGAATGGTAGACCTTATATCCTGGCTCTGGTGTGAGTTACCCATGGGGCTGTGTTGAAAATGTGGCTAAGACTTAGGGTCACAATGTGTGTTTGTGTGCAGAGCGGCCTGGAAGAGTGGTCATGGCCTCAGGGGCACTGCAGGTTTCATCCCATTCTGAGGGTCTTACATAGCTTCAAAAAGCAAGGTTTTCTTCTATGGGGTAGAAGGAGTTCTGCTTTGTGGCTGAGGGGTACACTGTGTGGAGGGATTCGAGAGGAGGGTTCTGGGTATGCATGCCTGAAACGCCAAGCTCTTGTTACTATTAGTCCAGGGTCATGGTAGGCCCGCTCTGCTGGCTCTGGGGACAACTCTCCCAGTGCCTGACTGCAGGACAGGACTCAGGTCATATCAGAGAGCATTTCACTGTCCAGGGTAGAGAACATAAGTGGGCTGGCATCAGGGGCCAGGGACATTTGCGCTGACTGAGTGGTGTTCTGCAACTCCATAGGGCACGTTTTCCTTCTACAGGGCAGTGAGAGTCCTGTGGGATGTCTCCAGAGTCCCCAGTATGGAGGGTTTGCATTCCAGGACTCAAGGGATGGAAATCTGAAAACCCGAGCTTGGTTAGGTTGTACGGCATGGATTCCTGATCTGCAGTTGCTAAGTGGAACTCTCCAGATTCTGAAGTTAAGATGAGTGTCAAACATTCCTTCAGACTAGACTAGAAGTTGTGTCCACTAGGGCTACTAAATGTGTGGTTGGCCCCCGTGAGCCATGGAGTTTTCTCCTGCTCTGAGGTTTTGGGGCAGCTAAAAATAGTTTTGTTTCATTTTGGGGAAAAGTGGAGTCCTGTTGTATATCTCAGGGATCCCCATATGGCGGGAATCGAGAGCAGGGATGTGGGTATGGATGCCTGAAAACTCAAACTACAGTTAGCATTAGGGACTAGAGGAACCCAGGTTTGATCTCCTGACTCTGTGGCCAGTTATATAGGTGGCTGACTGGAGGTCAGGCTCAGTCTGAAGGACAAAAAGTGTATTAGTGTCCAAGGTTGGGTTCTGTCAATGAGGGTGGCCTTGTTGGCCACAACGTTTGCTCCTAATCTGGGGATTTTGTGCTGCTATGGTGAGCATGGTTTCCTTCTGGAGGATAGGGATAATGTCATGGTGTCACTCTGGAGTGCTCTAACAGGAGAGCTTGTGGTCCAGAACTCTTGGAACCGAAGTTTGAAAACCCATGCTGCAGTTAGGGTTAGGGCCTAGGGCATGGCAGGCTTAATCTACAGATGCTGAGGAGAGCTGCTCGGGAACTGAGGTTAAGGCGAGTGTCAGGAGGCTGCACAGGCTGGAATTTGTGTCCATGCATAATGCCAAATGTGGGGATGGCCTCATGGGGACAAGGAGTTTTCTCTGGGGATTCTGTGCAGATCAAAAAAGTTTGTTTTTTTCTTGGGACTAAGTGATGTCTTAAATTGTGGCTCGGGAGTCCCCATATCGAGGGATATGAGAGTAGAGTTCCAGACATGGATGCCTGAAGGCCAACCTATATTTAGCGTTACTTCCTTCTGGCATGGTAGACCTTATATCCTGGCTTTGGGGTGAGGTATCCATGGGGCTGTGTTGAAAATGGGGCTCAGGCAAAGGGTCATAATGGGTGTTTGTATGCAGGATGGACTGAAAAAGTGGATGGCCTCAGGGGCAATGCAGATTTCTTCCAACTGTGATGGTTTTACATAGCTCCAAAAAACAAGGTTTCCTTCTTGGGGAAGGATAAGTTCTGTTTTGTGTCTAAGGGGTCTCAGGTGTGGAGGGATTCGAGAGGAGGGCTCTGGGTATGGATGTCCTCCCCAACCTAGGGTTAGGATTAGGGTCTAGGGGCATGGCAGGCTCAATTACTGGCTCTACGCCCAGGTTCCAACAGGCCTTCTTTGAAACCGGGACTGAGGCTGAGGGTCACAATGTGGTTTTGCCCAGGGCAGGCCTCAAATGTGGGCATGGACTCATGGGCCATGCAGGTTACTCCTAGTCTGAGGGTTTTACACCCACACCAACAGCATTTCAACTCAACCCCCCTTTCACTCACACCAAAGCCACCACATCTAACCTACCATGTTCCTAGGCTCCAATATTAACCCTAGGTTGGTTTCCTAGGCATCCATATGGAGAGCCCTGCTCTCGAATCTTTCCAGGTAGGGGAAACTTGAGCCATCAAACAGGATTCCCTTCTCCTACAGAAGAAAACCTTGCTGTTTAAACCTTCACACAACAACCAGAGTGGGAAAACCTCCATGGCATCATGAGGACACCCGCAAGTTACATGCCATTATGGACAAAAAACTCCAACATGAGTGAATGGCAGACACTTGCCCTTACTTAAGATGCAGGGATCTCGCCTCAACCTCTGCATTTTTGCCTGCAATGTCCTAGGACCTAAAGCTAAGCCTAGCTTGTGTTGTTGGACTTCTGTCCTAACACTCCTGGCCCGCAAGACCTCCAGATCAGGAATTCTGGAGCCACAACACAGCACATTACCAGCCCACCAGAGGGAAAAAGTGCCCTATGGGCCTACACAAAAACCTCAAAAGAGGATCAACCAGCACAGCCCTCAAGGGCACCCAAAAATCATAGGTTGCCCTGTGCATTAATGGTCTGTCTAACACAGCCTGAGCCCCAACCTCCTGGAAGCCACCCAGATAGTTGGCTGCCTATCCAGCAGATCGGACCTGCCATGGCCCTAGACCATCATCTCTACCCAACCTGGGTATTCAGGCATCTGTCCCCAGACCTTATCTCAAATCCCTGCACATGGGGGAACCCAATGCACAAAACAGAACTCCTCCTTCCCCATGGCACAAAACCTTGATGTTGGGATGGATGTGATATCCTTTGAGTAGGAGAAACTGCATGGTCTATGAAGCTACACCCACTGTTCAGTGCCATCCTGGGCTGAAACACTCATTTTGACCCTCATCCTGAGCCCAGTTTGGAAATAAGACACCTCAGTAGATTTACCAAGAGCATGAATATCGGGCCTGCCATGCCCTTAGGCCCAAATCCAAATACATGCTGTGGTTTCCAGGCACCCGCACCCAGAGACCTGATCTGGAATCCCTTCTTTTGTGGGAGCCTTGAGACAGACAACAGGACCCCTCCTTTTCCCCAGAATGACACAAAACTATTGAGATCCAGACAAATCTCCCAGAGAGGGAGAATCTACCATGGCCCCATGAGGCCACCCCTACATTCTACAGACAGCCTAGATCCTAGACACAAAATCCAGAGACAAAAGCTTCAGTTAGCACCTCACACTAGCCCTAATTTCAGATCCCAATTAGCTCGTCTCAGGGTCTGCATATCGGGCCGGCCATACCCTCTGCCCTAACCCTAGCCCTACTTTCTGTTTACAGACTAATGTCCATAGAGCCCTAGCTCACAAAAATCCCAGGCCAGTGTCCCTGGAGCAGCACCACAGGATTGTGTCATCCCTCCAGAAGGAAACTGCCCTTTAGAGCTATTAAAACACTCCAGATTAAGAGAAGCCTGCAAGGCCCCCAAGACCACAATAATTTTGTATGCCACCCTGCACAAAAATGATCCTTCTGACAAACCCTGAGCACCTACCTCCAGTCAGACACCAAGAAAGATGGCACCAGAGACACAAGATTGAAACTGACATGCTCTCAGGCCCTAATATTAACCCCAGCTTAGGTTTTCAGGCATCTGTCCCCAGATGCCTGGTCTCGATTACCAACATATGGGGGATCCTTGGGCCCCAAAACAGAACACGTCCTGACCCCAGAAGGAAACCTTGCAATTTGGAGCTGTATCAAACCTTCAGGGTAGAAGAATCCTACATATCACATGAGCCACCGCCACATTCCAAGGTCGTCCTGGACATAAACCTGCATTGTGACCCATCAGCTCGAGACTCCATTTCAACTCAGCCCCCTTTTAGATCATCTCAGACCCAGGAGATCAAACCTACCATGTTCCAAGGCAACAATGGTAATGCCAGGTGGGGTTTCCAGGCATCCATATGTAGAGTCCTGCTATGGAATCTTTCCATATGGGGCAGCCTTGAGCCATCAAACAGGACTCACCTTGTGCTGCCAAAGGAAACCTTGTTTGGAGCAGCTCACAATCCCCAGAGTGGGAAAACTTCCATGGCATCATGGGGCCACCCCTACATTAGGCGCCCTCATTAACACAAACTCCAGCCTGAGCGAACATCTGTCACTCGCCCTAACGTCAGATGCTGGAGATCTTGGTTCAGCCTCTGCAGATTGGTTCTACCATGCCATAGGCCCTAAACCTAACCTGAGCTTGTATTTTCACACTTTTTGTCCTCACATTCCTGGCAAAAAAGTCCTCGGGATTAGGAATTCTAGAGCCACAAAGTAGCACTATGCCTGCCCAACAGAAAAAAAAAAAAAGTGCCCTGTGGGGCTGCCCAAAATCACCAGATAAAGATCCACGCCATGGTCCTTGAAAGCACCCCAATTTCATAGCCCTCCCTGTGCACTAATGCTCTGTCTGAGACAACCTGAGCCCAGACCTCCCCTTAGACACACAAACAGATGGCCGGAAATCCAGCAGATGGGACCTGCCATGGCCCTATGCCGGCATCTCTACCCAACCTGGCTTTTCAGGCATCTGTAATCTGACCTTATCTCAAATCCATGCATATGGAGGAACCTGATGCACAAGAGAGTACTCCTCCTTCTCCATGGCAGGAAAACTTGCTATTGGGATGGGTGTATTACCCTTGGAGTAAGAAAAACCAGCATGGCCCATTAGGCCACGCCAACTCATGAGGGCCGCCCTGGGCACATACACACATTGTGACCCTCAGCCTGAGCCTATTTTTAGTAAGGCCCCCTCGGGAGCTGGATGAAGAGCCCATATATTAGGCCTTCCTTGGTCCTAGGCCCAAATTCTAACACACAGTGTTGTTTTCCAGGCAACTGTACCCAAAGTCCGTCTCTGGTATCCCTCTATTTGGGGGACCCCTGAGACAGAAAACAGGACTCTTTCCTTCCCCTAGAATGACACCAAATTATTGAGAGTCTGGTAGAATTCCCAGAGACAGAGAATCTTCTAAGGCCCCATGAGGCCATCCCTACACTGCTTCCAATCCTAGACACACAATCCAGAGACAAAGGCCTAAGCTACAACCTCACACTTGCTCTAATATCATCAGGGTCTCTAGATCGGATCTCCACAACCTCGGCCCTAAGCATAACCCGAGTTTGTGTTTCCAGACTTCTGTTCCCAAAGCCCTGGGCAAACACACACTGCAGTCTGGGGCATCTGGAGCCACACCACAGGACTGTGCCTGCACTCCCGAAGGAAACTGTGCCATTTACAGTTGCCAATTCCCTCCATATTAGGAGAACCCTGCAAGGCCCCCGGAGCTTCCCCAATTTTGTATGCTGCCCTTGGCAAAATGCGCAGTCAAAAACACCCTGAGCACCTACCTTCAGGCAGACACGCAGGTACATGGCCCTAGAGACAGAAAATTGAACCTGATATGCCCCTAGGCCCTAATCTGAACCCTAGCTTAAGTTTTAAGGCATCTGTCCCCAGAGGCCTGGTCCCAAATACCAACATAGGGGGTCCCTGAGCACAAAAGAGTGCACCCTCTGTCCCCAGAAGGGAACCTATTATGTGGAACTTTGTCAAAGTCTCAGGGCAGGAGAAACCTGCATGGCCCCTGACCACTGCCACATTCCAAGGTCTCCATGGACACAAACCTGTATTGTGACCCAAAAAGCATGCAACACCATTTCAACACATCCTTCTTGGTTGCTCACCCCAGAGGCAGCAGACAGGACCTGCATTATCCCTAGGCACAAATGGGAACGCTAGGAGGGATTTCCAAGCATCCACCATGGAGCCCTGCTCTCAAATCTTTCAGTATGGGGAACCATTGAGACAAAAAACAGTACTCCACATGTCCTGCAGAAGGAAACCTTGCACTTTGGAGCAGCTCACAAGCCCCAGAGTGGGGAAAGCTCCATAGCCTCATGAGGCTACTCCTCCATCAGGCAGCCATCATTGACACAAATTCCAGCCTGAGGGAACTTCTGACACTCGCCATTACTTCAGATGCTGGAGATCTCAATTCAGCCTCTGCAGATTGGTCCTGCCGTGCCCTAGGCCCTAAACTTAACACTAGCTTGTGTTTGAAGACTTCCGTCTTCACACTTCTGCCCCTCAAGACCTCCAGATTGGAAATTCTGGAGGCAGAACACAGCACGCTGCATGCATACGAGAAGGAAAAGGGGGCCTATGGGGCTGCACAAACACCCAAATGAGGATCAACCTGCACAGCCCTGGATGAAAACTGCAATTTCATAGGCCGCCCTGTGCACTAAGGCTCTCTCTGACAAAACCTGAGTCCAGAACTCCCTTCAGCCACCGAGTAGCTGAACGCATATCCAGCAGATCAGAACTGCCAAGGCCCTCGACTGTCATCTCGTCCCAACCTGGGTTTTCAGACATCTGTCCGCAGACCTTATCTCAAATCCCTGCACATGGGGGAACCTGATGCACAGAACAGAACTCCTTCTTTCCCATTTCAAGAAACCTTGCTGTCAGGATGCTGATGGGTGTCAAATTCAAATACTCAAGAGTAGGATAAACCTGTATTGCCCATGAAGAAACACCCAAGCTTGAGGGTCAACTTGGGCACAAACATGCATTGTGACCCTCAGCATGAGCCCCGTTTTCCAATAAGACCTCTTAGAGGCTCGATCAAGAGCTCTCATATCAGGCTGGCCCTGACCCTAGGCCCCAATCCTAACCAAAGTTGGGGTTTTCTGGTCGCCTTTACCTGGGGTTCTGCTCTGGAATCCCTCTCTCAGAAGGACCCCTGAGACAGAAAACAGGACTCCTCCCTTCCCACAGAATGACCCCAAATGATTGGGAGCTGGGCCAAATCCCCAGAGAGGGAGAATTTTTCATGACCCATGAGGCCACCCTTACATTCCATGGCCATTCTTAACACAAAATCCAGAGACAAAAGCCTGAGCTACGGCCTCACACTCGCCCTTATTTCCAATCCAGAAGAGCTCCACTCACGGTCTGTAGATCCGGCCTGCCATGCCCTCAGCCTGACACCTAAGCCTTCAGATTTCTTTCCCCAAAGACTTGTCCCACACACTCTCCAGGCTGGGTCCTCTATAGCCACACTGCAAGACTGTGCCTGCCATCTAGAAGGAAACTGTGCCCATTATATTGGCCACAACCCCACAGATTAGGAGCAACCTACAAGGCTCCTGAGCCCATCCCAACTGGGTAGTACACTCTGGATAAAAAGGCATTTCTGACACAACCTGAGCAACTACCTCCACTCAGACACACAGACAGATGTCCCCAGAGACAGAAGATTGAACCGGACTTGCCCCTTGGCCCTAAGGTGTACCCTAGCTTAGCTTTACAGGCATCTCTCCCCAGATGACTGGTTTTGAACACCAGCATATGGGGGTTTCCTGAGGCACAAAATAGAACACCTTTTGTCTCTGCATGGGAACCTTGCTACTGGGAGTTGTGTGAAATCCTCTGGGTACGTAATCCTGCAGGGTCCCTGATCCACCACCACATTCCAAGTTCTCCATGGACACAAACTCGTATTATGACCCAACAGCATGAGAGTCTATTTAAACTCAGCCCCCTGGGTAGCTCGCTCCAGAGCCAGCAGATCAAACCTGCCACACCCCAGGAACCAGTGGAAATGCTAGGTGGGGTTTCCAGATATCAGTCCTTTGAGCTGGACTCTGGAATCTTTCCGTATGGGTCACCCTTGAGCCATCCAACAGGACTTGCATGTCCTGCAGAAGGAAACCTTGCTGTTTGGAGCAGCTCATAAACCCGAGAGTGAGAAAATCTCCATGGCCTCATGAGACCCTCTCATTAAGGTGCCATCTTGGACACAAACTCCAGCCTGAGCCAATGTCTTATCCTTGCCCTTACATGAGAGGCTGGAGATATAAATTCAGAATCTGTAGAGTGGGCCTGCTAGTACCCTCAAACCGAAAATAACCCTAGCTTGTGTTTTCAGAATTCCGTCCTCACAGTCCTCGCCCACAAGCCCTCCCAATTGGGAATTCTGGAGCCACAACGCAGCACTCTGCCTGCAAAACAGAAGAGAATAGTGCCCTATGGGCCTGCCCAGAAACCCCAAATGAGGATCAAACTGCTCGGCCCTCAAATGCACTCTAATTTCCTAGGATGCCCTGTGCACTAATGCTCTATCTGACACAGCCTAAGCCCAGACCTCCCATCTGACACCCAGACAGCTGGTCACCTACACAGCAGTTCGGACCCTCCATGCCCTCTGCCCTCATCTCTTCCCAACCTGGGTTTTCAGTCATCTGTCCCTAGACCTTCTCTCAAATCCCTGCATATGGGGGAACCTGATGCACAAAACAGAACTCCTCCCTCCACATGGCAAGAAACCTTGCTGTTGGGATGTGGGTCAAAGCCAACCCTCAGGGTTGGAGAAACCTGCATGGCCCATGAGGCCATGCTCAGGCTTGAGGGCTGCCTTGGGCACAAACACATATTGTGACCCTAAGCCTCAACCACGTTGTCAAATGAAGCCTCTTCGTAGCTGAACCTAGAGCCCACATATCGGGCTTGCCATGTCCCTAGGCCCCAAACCTAACCAAAGGTGGGGTTTTCCAGTCGCACATACGTGGGGCTCTGCTCTTGAATCCCTCTTTTGGGGGGACCCTTGAGACAGAAAAAGGACTCCTACCTTGCCCCACAATGACCCCAAACAATTGGGAGCCAGGCCAAATCCCCAGAGAGTTAAAATTGTCCATGGCCCATGAGGACCTCCACATTACTCAGCCATCCTTGACATAAAATCCAGAGACGAAATCCTGAGAGACCGCCTCACACTTGACCTTCTTTCATATCCCAAGGAGCTCCCCTCATGGTCTATAGATGGTGTCTGCCATGCCCTTGGCCTGCAACCTAACCCGAGTTTGTGGTTTCAGATTTCTGTCCCCACAGCACTGGCCCACACACCCTCCAGGCTGGGGCCTCTGTAGTTACAATGCAGGACTATGCCTGTCCTCTCGATGGAAACTGTGCCCATTCCATTGGCCACAACCCTACAGATTAGGAGAAACCTACAAGGCCCCGGAGGCCATCCCAATTGCGTAGTCCACCCTGCACAAAAAGGCCTTTCTGACACAACCTGTGCACTCCACTCAGACACACAGACAGATGTCTCCAAAAGACATAAGGTGGAAACAGACATGCCTCTCGGCCCTAATCTGAACCCTAGCTTAGGTTTGCATGCATCTGGCCCCAGAGGTCTGGTTTCATATACCAGAATATGGGGGTTACCTGAAGCACAAAACAGAACACCTCTTGTCTTTACATGGGAACCTTGATCTGGGGAAATGTGTAAATCCCTCCGGGTAGAAGAATCCTGCAGGGCCTCTGAGCCACCGAAACATTCCAGGGTCTCCATGGACACAAACTTGCATTATGACCCATCAGCATGAGAGTCCATTTTAAATCAGCCCCCTGGGTAGCTCACCCCAGAGCCAGCAGATCTAACCTGCCTTCTCACTAGCAGCCAATGGGAATGTGAAGTGGCATTTCCAGGCATTCAGCCTTAGAACTATGCTCTTGAATCTTTCCTTATGGGGCAGCCTGGAGCCATCTAACTGGGCTCGCCATTCCCACAGAAGGAAACCTTGCTGTTTGGAGCAGCGCACAAACCCCAGAGTGGGAAAACCTCTGTGGCCTCACGAGGCCACCCTTCCGTTCAGGAGCCATCATGATCGCATACTCCAGTCTGAGCCATCGTCTGATACTCATCCTTACTTCAGATGCTGGAGATCTCGATTCAGTGTCTGCAGAGTGGGTCTGCCATGCCCTCCCCACTAAAACTAACCCTAGCTTTTGTTTTCAGACTTCCGTCCTCATTCTCCTGGACCACAAGCCCTCCATATTGGGAATTCTGGAGCCACAACGCAGCACTCTGCCTGCCCACCAGAAGAAAAACGTTGCCTTTTGGGGCTGCCCAGAAACCACAAATGAGGATCAACCTGCACTGCCCTCGACCACACCCCCTTTCCTAGGCTGCCCTGTGCACCAATGCTCTGTCTGACACAGCCTGAGCCCAGACCTCCCATCAGACACCCAGTCAGCTGGCCGCATATGCATCATATTGGATCCTCCAAGGCCCTAAGCCAACATCTCTTCCCACCTGGGGTTTCAGGCCCCTGTCCCTAGAGCTTATGTCAAGTCCCTGCACATGGGAGAACCAGATGCAGAAAATAGAACTCCTCCTCCCCCGTGGCAAGAAACCTTGCTGTTGGGATGGGTGTCAAAGTTTAAACCCTCAGAGTAGGAAAAACCTGCATGGCCTTTGAGGCCTCTCCCAAGCTTCAGTGCCTCCCTGGGCACAAACAGGCATTGTGACCCTCAGCCTGAGCCCCTTTTTTATATAAGGCCTCTCCGTAGCTGGACCAAGAGCCTGCATATCGTGGCTTGCCATTCTACCAGACCCCAATCCTAACTAAAGTAGGGGTTTTCTGGTCGCCAGTACCTGGGGCTCTGCTCTGGGATCCCTCTTATGGAGGGACCCCTGAGAGAGAAAACAGGACTCCTGCCTTCAATCACAATAACCCTAAACTATTGGGAGCCAGCTGAAACCCCAGAGAGAGGAAGAATTGTCCTTGGCCCATGAGGCTACCCATACAATCCATGGCAATCCTTTTCACAAAATCAAGAGACAAAAGCCTGAGCTACTGCCTCACACTCACTCTGATTTCATATCCTGAGGAATTCACCTCACGGTCTGTAGATTGGGCATGCCATACCCTCGACCTGAAACCTACCCCGAGTTTCTGTTTTCAGACTTCTGTCCCTATAGCCCTGGACCACACACCCTGCATGGTGGGCCCTCTGCTGCCACAGCTCAGGGTTGTGCCTTCCCTTGAGAAGGAAACTGGTCTCTTGTGGATTCTGCCCAGCCTGCAATAGTTTGGTGTCATTCTGAGGGAAGGGAGGAGTCCTGTTTTCTGTTTCAGGCGTCCCCCAAATACAGAGATTCCAGATCAAGGGCTATGGGTACCATCTCCTGTGAAACCCCATCTTGGCATAGAATTTCGGCCTTGGGGCATGGCTAGCCTGATAAGCGTACCCTGGTTCCAGCCCCCGAGGGGTCTTATTTGAGAATGGGGTTCAGACTGATGGTTACAATGTGTATTGGTGCCCAAGGCAGCCCTCCAGAGTGGGCGTGGCCTCATACGACCTGAAGGTTTCACCAAGGTGGAGGGTTTGACACACACCCCAACAGCATAGTTTCCTGCCATGGGGAAAGAGGATTTTTGTTTTGAGCATCAGTTTGCCCCACATGAAGGTCTTTGACATAAAGTCTGAGACAGATGCCTGAAAACCCAGTTTGGGTAGAAATGATGACCTGGGGTGCTGGCAGTTCTGATCTGCTGGATATGCAGCACGCTGTCTGAGTTGTTGACGGGATGTCTGGCCTCAGGCTGTGTCAGACATAGTATTACTACAGAGGGCGGCCTATGAAATTGGGGTGCCGTTGAGGGCCGTGAGGATGGGTCCTCATGTGGGTTTTCTGGGCATCCCCATAGGGCACTTTGCCTTATTATGGTGAGCAGGCAGACTGCTGCATTGTGGCTCCAGAATTCTGAATCTGGAAGGTTTGTGGGCCATGAGTGTGAGAACGGAAGTCTGAAAACACAAGCTAGAATTAGGTTTAGGGCTAGGGCATGCAGACTCAATCTGCAGAGGCTGAATCAAGATATCCAGCATCTGAAGTAAGGGCGAGTTTGAGACGTTTGCTCAGGCTGGAGTGTGTCCATGACGGCTGCTTAATGGAGGCGTGGCCTCGTGAAACCACGGAGGTTTTTCCACACCGGGGGTTATGAGCTGCTCTGAACATCATGTTTGTTTGTTTGTTTGTTTGTTTGTTTTTTCTGCAGGACAGGCGTGTTCTGATTGATGATCAATTGTCCCCCATACCAAAAGATTGGAGAGTGGACTCTCCATATGGATGCCTGAAAACCCCACCTGGCATTCCCACTGGCACCTTAGAACAAGGCAGTTTCATCTTCTGGCTCTGGGGCAGGCTAGCCAGGGGAATGTGTTGAAATGGAGTCTCATGCTGAAGGGTCACAATGCGGGTTTGTGTCCAGGGAGACCTTGGAATGTGGTGGTGGCTCAGGGGCCATGCAAGATTCTGTGCTGAGGGCTTGAAACAGCTCCAAATAGCAAAGTTTCCTTGTGGGGTCAGGAGGTGTTCTGTTCTGTGCCTCAGCAAGCCCAATCTGTTGGTATCTGAGACCAAGCCTCTGTGGACAGATGCCTGAAAACCCAAGCTACAGTTCAGTTTAGGGCCGAGGGGCATGTCAGCGTAAACCTTCTGAGTGTGGGGACATCTACCTTGGTCTCTGACTGGAGGTCGTTGCCTGGGGTGCGTCACAATGTGCACTTTTGTTCAGGGTGTCCTACGAAACTGGGGTGGCCTCAGGGGCCTTGCAAGTTTCTTCTAATCTCGAGGGTTTTGGCAAATGTAAAAGTCACAGTTTCCTTTGCGTGGTTGCTCCGGAGCCCAGCCTGGATGGTGTGTGGGCCAGGGTTCTGGGGACAGAAGTCTGAAAACACAAAGTTGGGTTAGGGTTAGGGCCAAAGTTAGGGTAGGGCCTATCTGTAGACCCTGAGGGTAGCTGCTCTGGGTCTGAAATAAGGATGAGTGTGAGGTGGTAGCTGAGCCTTTTGCCTCTGTATTTTGTATCTAGGATTGCCACAAAACGTAGTGGTGGCCTCCTGGGCCCATGAAAGATTCTCCCTCTAGGGAATTCTGCCCCGCCTCCAATAGCTTGGTGTCATTCTGGGGGAAGGGAGGAGTCATGTTTTCTGTCTCAGGGGTCCCTCAAAAACAGGAATTCCAGAAAAGGGCTCTGGGTACAGTCCCCTGGAAAACCCAACTTAGCTTAGGATTTCATCATGGGGGCATGTCCAGCCTGATATGCGGGCTCTGGGTCCAGCCTCCCACCGGTCTTGTTTGAGAACAGGGCTCAGGCTGAGGGTCACAATGCGTGTTGATGCCGAAAGCAGCTCCCCAGAGTGGGCGTGGCCTCATAGGACCTGCAGGTTTCACCAACGTGGAGGGTTTGACACACAGCCCAACAGCAAGCTTTCATGCCATGGGGAAGAAGGAATTCTGATTTGGCCATCACGTTCCCCCACATGAAGGGGTTTGTCATAACGTCTGGGGACAGATGCCTGAAAACCCAGGTTCATAGGGATGACGGCCTAGGGTGCAGGCAGTTATGATCTGCTGGATATGTTGATTGCTGTCTGGGTGGCTGACGGGATGTCTAAGCTCAGGCTGTGTCAGACAGAGCATTAGTGCAGAGGGTGGCCTATGAAATTGGGGTGCCATTGAGGACCATGTGGGTGGATCCTCATTTGGGGTTTCTGGGCAACCCCATATGGCACTTTGTCCTTATTATGGTGGGCAGACAGAGTGCTGCGTTGTGGCTCCAGAATTCTAAAACCGGAGGACTGGTGGGCCAAGAGTGTGAGGGCAGAAGTCGAAAACATAAGCCCGAGTTAGATTCAGGGACTAGGGCATGGCAGGCTCAATCTGCAGAGGCTGAATCAAGATCTCCAGCATCTGATCTAAGGGCTAGTGTGAGACGTTCACTCAGACTCGAGTTTCTGTCTAATGGAGGGATGGCCTCATGGGGCAATGGAGGTTTTCCCACACTGGGGTTTGTAAGCTGCTCCAAACAACATGGTTTTATTCTATAGGACATGCGGTGTCCTATTTGATGACAAATTGTCCCCCATAGGGAAATTCTAGAGAGCAGGCTCTACACATGAATGTCTGGAATCCATGCCTGGCTTTCCCACTGGAGCCTACAAACAAGGCATGTTCGATCTGGTGGCTCTCTGGAAGGCTAGCCAGGGAAATTTGTTAAAATGGAGTCTCATGCTGATGGGTCACAATGCAGGTGTGTGTCCAGGGAGACCTTGGAATGTGGTGGTGGCTCTGGGACCATGCAGGATTCTCTTGCCTTGAGGGTTTGACTCAGCTCCAAATAGCAAAGTTCCCTTGTGGGGTCAGGAGGTGTTCTGTTCTGTGCCTCAGCAGCCCCCATCTGTTGGTATCTGAGCCAGGCACCTGGGGACAGATGACTGAAAACCTAAGCTACGGTTCCAAATATGCCCTAGGGTCATATGACCTAGGTTATGCCTCATGTCAGGGTCAACCTTCTGACTGTGGGGTCATCTACCTGGGTGTCTGACTGGAGGTCAATGCCCGGGGTGTTTCAGACTGCACATTGTTGTTCAGGGCTTCCAACGAAATTGCGGTGGCCTCGGGGTCCTTGCAGGGTTCTCCTAAACTATAGGGTTTTGGCGACAGTAAAGGTCACAGTTTCCTTTGGGCTGGCAGGCACAGTCCTCCATTATGGATCTGGAGGCCCCACTGGAAGGGTCTGTGGGCCAGGGCTCTGGGGACAGAAGTCTGAAATAACAAAGTTGGGTTAGGGTTAGGGCCGATGGTAGGGCAGGCCCAGTCTGCAGACCCTGAGTGGAGCTCATCAAGATCTGAAATGAGGGCGAGTGTGAGGCGGTAGCTGAGCCTTTTGATTTTGGATTTTGAATCTAGGATGGCCGTGGAATGTAGGGGTGGCTTCCTGGGGCCATGGAAGATTCTCCCTCTTGGGTATTCTGCCCATTCCCCCAATAGTTTGGTGTAATTCTGGGGGAAGGGAGGAGTCCTGATTTCTGTCTCAGCCCCCCCCCCCCAAAAAAAACAGGGATCCCAGAGCAGGGCTCTGGGTACTGTCTCCTGGAAAACCCACCTTGGGTTAGCATGTAGGCCTAGGGGCATGGCCAGCTGGATATGCGGGCTCTAGATCCAGCCACTGAAAGTTCTTTTTTGAGAACAGAGCTCAGGTTGAGGATCACAATATGTGTTGGAGCCCAAGGCGGCCCTTCAGAAACTGGGTGGCCTCATAGGCCATACAGGTTTTACCAACTCGTAGGATTGTACACACATCCCAGTAGCAAGGTTTCCTGCTGGTGGCAGGAGGACTTCATTTGTGGACTATGTTCCCACATACACTGGGATTTGAGACCAGGCCTCTGGGGACATGCCTAGAAAGCCAGGTTGGTTAGAGATGATGGCCTAGGGGCATGGCAGTTCCGATCTGGTGGATAGGCGGCCAGCTACCGGGATGGCTGATAGGAATGTTGGGGCTCAGACTGTGCATACAGAACATTAATGCACAGGGTGGCCTGTGAAATGGCGGTGCCCTCCTGGGACATCCAGGTTGACCCTCATTTGGGGTTTCTGTGCACCCCCTAGGCGACTTTTGCCTTCTGAAAGGCAGGCCGAATGCTGTGTTGGGGCTCCAGAATTCCCTATGTGGAGGGCTTGTGCACAAAAACTCTGGGGATGGAAGACTGAATACACAAGCTCAGGTTAGGGTTAGGGCCTCGGGGATGGCAGGCCCAATCTGCAGAGGCTGAATCGAGATCCCCAGCACCTGAAATATTGGCGAGTGTCAGACATCCACTCAGGCTGGAGATTGTGCCCATGAGGGCTGCCTGATGTAGGGTTGGCCTCATGAGGACATGGAGGTTTTCCCAATCTGGGGGTTGGGCGCACCTCGAAACACCAAGGAGAATGCTCCTTAGTGACTTCAGAATCCCCATTTGGAGGGCTTGAGACCAGGAGTGTGATGAGGGAAGCCTGAAAACAGAAGCTATGCTTAACTTCAGTGCCAAGCTCATGGAATTTCCAATGTGCAGCAGCTGATTTGAGATCTCCAGCACCTGAGTAACTGCGAGTGTCAAATGTTCCCTCATTCTGCGGTTTGTGTCCATGATGGCCAACTTATGGAGGGGTGGCCTCATGAGGCCATGGAGGTTTTGAAAGCTAAGCCTTGTGTGTTTCTCCAAACAGCAGTGTTTCCTTCTGCGGGATAGGGGGACTCTGGTTTGATGGCTCCAGGGGCCCCCATATGGGATATTGGGTAGCAGAACTCTTCACATGAATGTCTGAAAAACCCATCTCGCATTCCCATTGCAGATGAGGAACATGGCAGGTTCGATCTGTTGGCTGTGGGGAGAAGTACTGTTAGGGTCCATGATCAAAGGAATGAGACTGACACAAAGCGAAAATCAAGCAAAGCTTTATTTCATGCCAAGTATCAAAAATCAAACTAACCGGTCAGGGCCATCTCTTACAAAGAGGCGACGAAAACGAGGATGCTGCTCCTGAGGACAAAGAGGCAATAACGACGAGGACGACAATCCCGACGACACAGACTCTGCTCCCCATGACAGCACTCCGACAAGGCCGTTCCCCAGACGAGGCTGCTCTGGACAAGGCCACTCCAGATGAGGCCGCTCCAGATGAGGCCACTCCGGATGAGGCCGCTAGTTGATGAGGCCGCTCCCCAGATGATGAAGAGGCTGCTCCAGACGAGGCCGCTCGCAGATGAGGCTGCTCCCCAGACGAGGCTGCTCTGGACGAGGCCACTCACCAATGAGGCTGCTCCCTGGAATGACGCCCCAGCTCAGGGTGGTGAGTCCAGTCGCGGCTTGGGGCAGCGAGGCCGGTCGTGGCGGGGCTGCGGCTCAGGGCGGCAAGACCCCTGGCAGTGGGCCTATGGCTCAGGGCAGTGAGGCCCCTGGCTGCGGGGCTGTGGCTTATGGCGGTGAGGCTGGTCACGGAGGGGCTGTGGCTCGGGGCGGTGAGGCCGCTCGTGGCAGTGCTGCTGGTGCTGCTGCTGGAGGTGGCAAGGCTGCTCGTGGCTGCGCTGCTGCTGCTGGTGCTACTGCTCGGGGCGGCAAGGCTGCTTGCAATGGCGCCACTACTGCTGCTGCTTGAGGCAGCGAGGCTGATGAGGCTGCTCCCATTGGCTCCCCTACTGACTACTCTGACTCCTCCTGCTATATCCCCCTGCAGCCTCACAGACAAGCTTTTATAGAGGTGGTTGAGTCCGGCCCACACACAGGTGGTCAATAAGATTGCAATACACAGAGAAAACTGCACAGCCATGCTAGGTCTGCCACACACAGAGAAAAACTGCTAGGTAACACAGAGGTGGCCAATTGAATTTAAATTTACCCTAGTAGATATATGTGCTCCCCACTGATTGGATGTCTTCACCTGGCCTGACCCGCCCTTGTATCTAGGCTTTGCAAGTAAGTTCCTCTGGGAGGGGTGGGGTCAATCTAAGTTCACTACATAAACACAAAATGACTCCCTCTGGCCAACCAGGCCCTTACAGTACCAATGGGGCTGAGTTGACAGGGCTTATCATGTTGAAGGGTCACATTGCTGGTTTGTGTCCATGGAGATCTTAGAATGTGGAGGTGGCTCAGGGGCCATGCAGGATTCTCCTACCCCATGCAGGATTCTCCTCCTGAGGGTTGGACCCACCTCCCCAGAGCAAGGTTTCCTTCTGGGGATGGGGAATTCTATTGCATGGCTCAGGGATGACATGTTGATCATTATGGTGGTATTCTAGAAAAGGATTTGGGGACAGATTCCTGATACCCTAAGTTAGGGTTGTGTTGAGGTCCTAGGGCCAGGTAAGATTCAATCATCTGACTCATGGCAATTTACCTGCATGTCTGTCTTGAGGTGTGTGCCTGTGGTGTGAAAGACTGCACATTTTTGTCCAGACCGGCCTATGTATTTGGGGTGAGCTCAGTGTCCTTGCATGTTTTTACTAATCTGGAGGGTTTGGGCAACTGCGATGGGAAGTTTCCTTAGGGAGGGCAGGCCCAGTCCTCCAGTGTGGCTCCAGACGCCCCATCCTGGAGGGCATATGGGCCAGGGCTTTGAGGACAGAAGTCTGCAGACACAAACTCGAGTGAGGGTGAGGGGTGATATGATGGCAGTCCCTATTTGCACACCCTGAGTTTAGCTCCTCGGTATTTGAAGTTCGGGTGGCTGGGAGGCGGTAGGGCAGGCTTTTCTCTCTGAATGTTGTGTCCAGGATGGCCATGGAATGGAGGGGTGGTGTCATGAGGCCATGGGACATTCTTCCTCTCTGGGGATTCAGCCTGGCTCCCAAGAGTTTGGTGTCTTTCTGGGGGAAGGGAAGAGTGCTGTTTTCCATCTCAGGGGTTAAGCCCAAGCAGGTATTCCAAAGACGGCTTCTGAATCCAGGCCACTGGAGAACTCCACTGAGGGTTAGGATTTGGGCCTTGGGGAATGGCAGGCCCGCTCTGTGGGCTTCTGGTCCAGCTCCCGAGGGGCCTTGTCTGAAATCGGGCTCAGGCTGAGGGTCACAATGCCAGTTTGTGCCCAGCCTGGCCCTCCTTAGTGGGCGTGGTTTCAGGGGCCATGACACTGGGTCCCAATCTCAGGGTTGGACACCAATCATAACAGCTAGATTTCCTGCCCTGGGGAAGGATGAGGAATCTTTTGTGCTTCAGGTTCCCCCACAGGCAGGGATTTGAGGTAAGGTCAGCGGACAGATGTCTGAATACCCAGGTTGGTTAGAGATGGTGGCCTCGGGCCATGGCAGGTCCCAACAGCAGGATAGGACCCCGCTATCTGGGTGGCTGACAGGAGGTCGGGGCTTAGGCTGTGTTAGACAGAGCATTAGTACCCAGGGTGGCTGTTAGGGTCCGTGATCAAAGGAACGAGACTGACACAAAGTGAAAATCAAGCAAAGCTTTATTTCGCGCCATGCATCAGAAACGAAATGGACTGGTAGGTGCCTGAGCCCCATGCATTAGAAATCAAACTGACCAGTAGGTGCCTGAGCCTTGCTGGGTGCCACCGCCTCTTTGCCCTGGGGTCCCTTCTGGAGGCTCCCTGCCTCACCCTCACCATACCACAGGAGGCTCCTGATGAGGCCGCTTCTGAAAAGGCCGCTCCCCGACCATCTAGTGACAGCACCACTGCTTGGGTGGTGAGGCCACTCCTGGAGGCGCCGCTGCAGATGAGGCCACACCCAATGAGGCCACTCCCAGTGGCACTGCTGCTCAGGGCTGTGAGGCCGCTGCGGATGAGGCCGCTCCCCGGCCATCTAGTGACAGCGAGGCCGCTCATGGCGGTGCCGCTGTGATGATGCTCCCAGCAATGCCGCTCCTGATGAGGCTGTGCCGCCGGCTCCTGATGAGGCTGCTCCTGGTGGCACCGCTGCTCACGGTGGCGAGGCCGCTCCCGGCGGCGCTGCTGGTCGGGGCAGCAAGGCTCCCAGCAATGCAGCTCCCGAAGATGAAAAGGGAGCTGTTACTCTCCACAACACCGACACTACCACTACCCTAATGGCTCCCAATAGCTCCTGCTACCGGCTACCCTATCTCCTCCTGCTACTACCCCCCACTGCAGTCTCACAGACCAGCCTTTATAGAGGTGGTTGAGCCCGGCCCATGAACAGGTGGCCAATAGGATTGCAACTCTCCTCAGTAAATATATGCAAGCCCCACTGATTGGCTGTCTCCATCCAGCTGGCCTGGCCCGCCCCTTACATTGGCCTATGATATTGGGGAGCCTTTGAGGTCCGTGCAGGTGGATCCTCCTGTGGAGATTTTGGGAAGACACATAGGGCACTTCTTTTTTTCTGGTGGGTGGGCAGAATACTGAGTTGTGTCTCCAGAAATCCCAATCTGGAGGGCTTGCTGGCCCGGAGTGTGAGGAAGGAAGTCTGAAATTTAAGCTCCACTTCAGTTCAGTGCCGAGCACGTGGCGGTTCTATTGTGCCGCGGCTGATTTGAGATCTCCAGTGTCTGAGTAAGGGCGAATGTCAGATGTCCGCTTCCATTGGAGTTTTTGTCCATGATGGCCGACCAGTGGAGGGGTGGCCTCAACGGACCATGGATGTTTTCCCATGCTGGAGCTTGTGAGCTGCTCCAAACAGCAAGGTGTCCTTCTGGGGGAAGGGGGAGTCTGGTTGAATGGCTCCAGGATATCCCATATGGAAAGATTAGATAGCAGAGCTCTCCATATGGATGCCTGGAAAGCCCACCTCGCATTCCCATTGCAGCCAAGGAACAGGGCAGGTTCAATCTGCTGGCTCTGTAGCGGAGTTCTAAGGAGGCTGAGTTGACAGGGGTTATCAGGCTGACGGATACAATGCTGCTTGCTGTCCAGGGAGACCTTAGAATTTGGCGGTGGCTCAGGGGTCATGCAAGATTCTCCTACCTTGAGGGTTGGACCTAGCTCCCAAGAGCAAGGTTTCCTTCTGGGGACAGTGTTATGACTTTTGTGGTATGGCTCAGGGACCACATGCTGGACCATAAGTTGTTATTCCAGAACAGGCTTCTGGGGACAGATGCTTGAAAACATAAGCTAGGGTTGTGATGACATCCCAGGGCAAGGTCACGTTCAATCTTCTGGCTCAGGGCCTTGGACCTCTGTGTCTGCCTGAAGGTGGGTGAATAGGGTGTGTCAGATTGTGCCTTTTTGTACAGAGTGGCCTTCGCAATTGTGGTGGACTCAGGGGCCTTGCAGGTTTCTCTTAATCTGGAGGGTTTGGGCAAGTGTGACAGGATGAGTTTCCTTTTTGGAGGGCAGGCCCAGTCCTGTGGTGTGGCTCTGGAGGCCACATCCTGGATGGCATGTGGGACAGGGCTTTGGGGACAGAAGTCTGCAGACACAAACTCGGGTGAGGTTTAGGGGTGAGGGGATGGCAGGCCCTATCTGCACACCCTGAGGTCAGCTCCTCGGGATTTAAAGTTCCAGTGGCTAGGAGGTGGTAGCGCAAGCTTTTTTGTCTGAATGGTGTGTCTAGGATGGCCACGGAATGGATGGGTGGTGTCATGGGGCCATGGGAGATTCCTCCTCTCTGCGGATTCTGCCAGGCTCCCATGAGCTTGGTGTCTTTCTGGGGGAAGGGAAGAGTGCTGTTTTCTGTCTCACGGGTCCCACTGAAGCAGGCATTCCAGGTTCTGGGTCCGGGCTCCTGGAGAACCCCTCGAGGTTTAGGATTTGGGCCTCGGGGCATGGCAGGTCTTCTCTGCAGTCTTTGTTCCCCTCCTGAAGGGGCTCAGGCTGAGGGTCACAATGCCTGTTTGTGCCCAGGGCGGCCCTCCTGAGTGGGCGTGGTCTCTGTGGTCATGCTGCTGGCTCCCACTCTGAGGGTTGGACACCCATCCCAACAGCCAGGTTTCCTCCCATGGGGAAGGAGGAGGACTCTTTTGTGCTTCAGGTTCCCTCATAGGCAGGGATTTGAGGTAAGGTCTGGGGACAGATGCCTGAATACCCAGGTTGGGTAGAGATGAGGGCCTTGGGCCATAGCAGAACCCACCTGCAGGATACGGGGCCTATTATCTGTGTGACTGACAGGAGTTCGGGGCTCAGGCTGTATCTGAACATTAGTGCCCATGGCGGCCTATGATATTGGGGTGCCATTGAGGGCCATGCAGGTGTATCCTCATGTGGGGTGTCTGGGCAGACCCATAGGACACTTCTTCTTTCTGGTGGGCAGGCAGAAGGCTGATTTGTGGCTCCAGAATTCCCTGTCTGGACGGCTTGAGGACCAGGAGTTTTAGGACGGAAGTCTGAAAACACAAGCTATGCTTCAGTTCAGTGACGAGCGTGTGGAAGTTCCAATGTACTACTGCTGATTCAAGACCTCCAGCTCCTGAGTAAGGGCGAGCGTGAGATATCCTCTCACGCTGGAGTTTGTGTCCATGAAGGCCAAAGAATTGAGGGGTGGTCTCAAGAGGCCATGGAGGTTTTCCCACCCTGGGGTTTGTGAGCTGCTCCAAACAGTAAGGTGTCCTTCTCCGGGACAGGGGAGTCCTGAATGGCTTCAGGTTCCCCCTATGGAAAGATTGGATAGCAGAGCTCACCGCATGGATTACTGGAAAGCCCACCTCGCGTTCTCATTGCAACCGAGGAACAGGGCATGTTCAATCTGCTGGCTCTGGGGTGGAGTTCCAAGGGGGCTTATTTGACAGGGATTCTCAGGCTGACAGGTCAAAATGCTGCTTGCTGTCCAGGGAGACCTTAGAATGTGACAGTATCTCTGGGGTCATGCAGGATTCTCCTACCCTGAGGATTGGACCCAGCTCCCAAGAAAGAGGTTACCTTCTTGAAACGGGGTGGGGGATCTGTTGTTTGGCTCAGGGACCACATGTTGAACCTTGTGGTGGTATAACAGAACAGGCTTCTGGGGACTGATGCCTGAAACCCTACTCTAGGGTTGCGATGAGCTCCTAGGGCAAGGTCATGTTCAATCTTCTGAATCAGGGCCATTGACATGTGTGTCTGCCTGGAGGTGGGTGTATAGTGTTTTTCAAACTGTGTATTTTTGTCCAGAGCAGCCTACGAAATAGGATTGGGCTTAGGGGCCTTGCAGGTTTCTCTTAATCTGTACGTTTTGGGCAACTGTGACAGGAAGTGTTTCCATCAGGATGTCAGGCCCAGTCCTGTGGTGTGGCTCCAGAGGCCCCTTACTGGAGGGCATGTGGGCCAGGGATTTGGGGACAGATGTCTTCAAGCACAAACTCGTGTGAGGGTTAGGGGTAGCTGATGGCAGGCTCTATCTGCACACCCTGAGGGCAGCTCCTGGGATTTGAAGAACCGGCGGTTGGGAGGCGGTAGCTCAGGCTTTTCTGTTTGAATTGTGTGTCCGTCCCAGATGGCCAGCGTATGGAGGGGTGGCGTCATGGGGCCATCCATGGGAGATTCTTCCTCTCTGGGGATTCTGCACTGCTCCCGAGAGTTTGGTGTCTTTCTGCGGGAAGGGAAGAGTACAGTTTTCCGTCTCAGGATTCCCGCCCAAACAGGGATTCCAGGGACGGGTTCTGGGTCAGGGTGCCTGGAGAACCACACCAAGGGTTAAGATGTGGGCCTATGGGCATGGAAGGCCCATTCTGCTGGCTCCTGGTCCAGCTCCCGTGGTGGCTTGTTTGAAAGAGGTCTCAGGCTGCGGTTCACAATGCCTGTTTGTGCCCAGGGTGGCCCTCCTGAGTGGGCGTGGTCTCATGGGCCATGCAGCTGGCTCCCACTCTGAGGGTTGGACACCCATCCCATATACTAGGATTCATGCAATGGGGAAGGTAGAGTACTCTTTTGTGCTTCAGGTTCCCCCACAGGCAGGGATTTGAGGGAAGATTGGGGACAGATGCCCGAATACCCAGGTTGGGTAGAAATGAAGGACTCGGGCCACGGCAGTTCCCACCTGCTGGATAGGGGCCTGCTATCTTGGCGGCTTACAGGTGGTTGGGGCTCAGGCTATGTCAGACAGAACATTAGTGCCCAGGGCGACCTATGATATTGGGGTACCATCGAGGGCCATGCAGGGGGATCCTCATGTGGGGTTTCTGGGCAGACCCATAGTGCACTTCTTCTTTCAGGTGGGCAGTCAGAAGGCTGCGTTGTGGCTCCATAATTCCCAATCTGGAGGGCTTGCAGGCCCGGAGTTTGAGGAAGGAAGTCTGAAAACACAGGCTACGCTTCAGTTTAGTGCCGAGCGCGTGGCAATTCCAGTGTGCTGAGGCTGATTTGAGATCTCCATCACCTGAGTAAGGGTGAGTGTCAGATGTCCTCTCACACTGGGGTTTGTGTCCATGATGGCCGACAAATAGAGGGGTGGCCTCAAGAGGCCATGGAGGTTTTCCCATGCTGGGGATTGTGAGCTGCTCCGTCCAGCAAGGTGTCCTTCTGCGGGACAGGGGGAGTCCGGTTGAATGGCTCCAGGGTCCCCCATATGGTAAGATTGGCTATCAGAGCTCTCCGCATGGATGCCTGGAAAGCCCACCTCGCGTTCCCATTGCTGCATAGGAACAGGGAAGGTTTGATCTGCTGGCCCTGGGACGACATTCCAAGGGGGCTGAGTTCACAGGGGTTCTCAGGCTGACAGGTTACAATGCTGCTTGCTGTCCAGGGAGAATTTAGAATGCGGTGGTGGCTCGGGGCCATGCAGGATTCTCCTACCCTGAAGGTTGGACCCAGCTCCCAAGTGCAAGATTTCCATCGGCGGACAGGCTGTGATCTTTTGTGTGACTCAGAGACCAATTGGTGAACCTTATGGTGGTATTACCGAACAGGTTTCTGGAGACAGATATCTGAGACCTAATGCTAGGGGTCCGATAAGGTCTTAGGGCCAGGTCAGGTTCAGTCTTCTGGCTCAGGGCCATTGACCTGTGTGTCTGCCTGGAGTTGGGTCCCTTGGGTGTGCCAGACTGTACATTTTTGTCCAGAGAACCCTATGATCCTTGGGTGGGATCAGGGTCCTTGCAGGATTCTCCTACCCTGAGGGTTGGACCTACCTCCCAAGAGGAAGGTTACCTTCTGGAGACAGGGGTTAATCGGTTGTGTGGCTCATGGGCCACACTTTGAACCTTATGGTGATATTCCAGAACAGTCTTCTGGGGACAGATCTCTGAAACCCTACGCTAGGGTTCCAATGTGGTCATAGGGCCAGGTCAGTTTCAATCTTCTGACTCAGGGCCGTTGACCTGCGTGTCTGCCTGGAGGTGGGTGTATAGGGTGTGTCAAACTGCGCATTTTTGTCCAGAGTGGCCTGTGAAATAGGGGTGGGCTCAGGGGCCTTGCAGGTTTCTCCTAATCTGTATGTTTTCAACAACTGTGATGGGAAGTGTTTCCTTTGGGATGGCAGGCCCAGTCCTGTGGTGTGGCTCCAGAAGCTCCATCCTGGAGGGCATGTGGGCCAGGGATTTGGGGACAGATGTCTGCAGAAACAAACTCGGGTGAGCGTTAGTGGTAGCTGATGGCAGGCCTTATCTTCACACGCTGAGGGAAGCTCCTCAGGATTTGAAGTTCAGCGGCTGGGAGGCGGTAGTGCAGGCTTTTCTGTCTGAATTGTGTGTCTTGGATGGCCACGGAATGGAGTGGTGGCATCATGGGTCCATGGGAGATTTTTCCTCTCTGGGGATTCTGCCTGACTCCGAGGAGTTTGGTGTCTTTCTGGGGGAAGGGAAGAGTGCTGTTTCTGTCACAGGGGTCCTGCCCAAACTGGGATTCCAGAGATGGGTTCTGGGTCTGGTCCCATGGAGAACACCATCAAGGATTAGGATATAGGCCTAGGGTCATGGCAGACCTGCTCTGCAGGCTCCTGGTTCAGGTCCCGAGGAGGTTGTTTATAAGCAGGCTCAAGCTGAGGGTCAAAATGCTGCTTTGTGCCCAGGGCGGGCCTCCTGAGTGGGCATGGTCTCATGGGCCATGCAGCTGACTCCCACTCTGGGGACTGGACACTCAGTCCAACATCCAGGTTTCCTGCTATGGGGAAGGAGGAGTACTCTTTTGTGCTTCAGATTCCCCCAAAGGCAGAGATTTGAGGTATTGTCTGGGGACACATGCCTGAATACCTATGTTGGGTAGAGATGATGGCCTCAGGCCATGGCAGCACCTACCTGCAGAATACGGAGCCCATTATCTGGGTGACTGACAGGATGCTGGGGCTCAGGCTATGTCAGACAGAGCATTCATGCCCAGGGTGGCCTAAGATATTGGGGTGCCATTCAGGTCCGTGCAGGTTGATCCTCATGTGGGGTTTCTGGGCAGACCCATAGGGCACTTCTTTCTGGTGGGCAGGCAAAAGGCTGTGTTCTGGCTACAGAATTCCCAATCTGGAGGGCTTGTGGGCCAAAAGTGTGAGGACAGAAGTCCAAAAACACAAGCTATGCTTCAGTTCAGTGCCGAGCACATGGCAGTTCCAATGTGCTTTTGCTGATTCGAGATCTCCAGCCCCTGAGGACCGGTGAGTGTCAGATATCCGCTCACACTGGAGTTTGTGTCCAAGTTGATGGCTGACAAATGGAGGGTTGGCCTTAAGAGGCCATGGAGTTTTTCCCACGCTGTGGGTTGTGAGCTGCTCCAAACAGCAAGGCGCCCTTCTGCAGGACAGGGGAAGTCCTGTTGAATGTCTCCTGGATCCCGCACATGGAAAGATTGGATAGAAGAACTCTCCACATGGATGCATGGAAAGCAACCTCGCATTACCATTGCAGCCAAGGAATAGGGCAGGTTTGATCTGCTGACTCTGGGGCAACGTTCCAAGGGGGCTGAGTTGACATGGGTACTCAGGCTGACTGGCCTTAGATGCTTGCTGTCCAGGGAGATCATAGAATGTGACTGTGGCTCAGGGGCCATGCAGGATTCTCCTACCCTGAGGGTTGGACCCAGATCCCAAAAGCAAGGTTATTTCTGGGGACAAGAGGGGTTCTGTTGTGTGGCTCAGGGACCACATGTTGGAAGATATGTTGGTATTGCAGAACAGGCTTCTGGGGAGAGCTGCCTGAAAATTAAGCTAGGATTCGGATGAGGGCCTAGGGCCATGTCAGTTTCAATCTACTGACTCAGGGCCATTGACCTGCATGTCTGCCTGGAGGTGTGTGACTAGGGTGTGCCAGACTGTGCATTTTGGTCCAGAGTGGCCAACGAAATTGGGGTGGGTTCAGGGTCCTTGCAGCTTTCTCCTAATCTGGAGGGTTTGGGATACTGTGACAGGCAGAGTTTCCTTCAGAAGGGCAGGCCCAGTCCTGTGGTGTGACTCTGGAGGCTCCATCCTGGAGGGCACGTGGGCCAGGGCTTTGTGGACAGAAATCTGCAGACACAAACTTGAGTGACAGTTAGGGTTGAGGTGATGGCAGGCCCTATCTGCACACCCTGAGGAGAGTTCCTTGGGATTTGAGGTTTGGGCGGCTAGGAGGCAGTAGTCCAGGCTTTTCTGTCTGAATTGTATGTCTCTGATGGCCATGGAATGGGGGTGGTGTCATGGCGCCGTGGGAGATTCTTCCTCTCTGGGGATTCTGCCCGACTCCCAAGAGTTTGCTGTCTTTCTTGGGGGAAGGGAAGAGTAAGGTTTTCCATCTCAGGGGTCCCACCCAAAAAGGGATTCCATCGACGGTTTGTGTGTCCAGGCGTCTGGAGAACCCCACAGAGGGTTATGATGTGGGCCTAGGGGCATGGCAGGCCCACTCTGAGACTCCTGGTCCAGCCCCCGAGTCAAGGCATTCTCAGGCTGAGGATCACAATGCCTGTTTGTGCCCAGGTCATCCCTCCTGAGTGTGGGTGGTCTCATGGGCCAGGCAGCTGGCTCCCACTCTGAGGGTTAGACACCCATCCCAACAGCTAGTTTTCCTGCCAAGGGGAAGGAGGAGTACTCTTTTGTGCTTCATGTTCCCCCACAGGTAGGGATTTGAGGTAAGGTCTGCGGACAGATTCCTGAATACTCAGGTTGTGTAGAGATGACTGCCTCAGGCCACGGCAGGTTTCTCCTGCTATCTGGGTAGCTGACAGGACGTCGGGGCTCAGGCTGTGTCAGCCAGAGCATCAGAGCCCAGTGCAGCCTATGATGTTGTGGTGCCATCAAGGGCCATGAAGTTGGATCCTCATGTGGGGTTTCTGGGCAGACCCATAGGGTACTTCTTTCTTTTGGTCAGGCAGAAGGCTGCGTTGTGGCTCCAGAATTCCCAATCTGAAAGGCTTGCGGGGCAGGAGTGTGAGGACGGATGTCAGAAAACACAAGCTACTTTTCAGTTCAGTGTGGAGAGCCTGGCAGTTCCACTGTGCAGTGGCTGATTCGAGATTTCCAGCACCTGAGTAAGGACGAGGGTCAGATATCTGCTCACGATGGAGTTTGTGTCAATGATGGCCGAAGAAAGGAGGGGTGGCCTCAAGAGACCATGGAGGTTTTCCCACCCTGGGGTTTGTGAGCTGCTCCAAACAGCAAGGTGTTCTTCTGCAGGACAGCAGGAGTCCCACTGAATAACTCCAGGGTACCCCAAATGGAAAGATTGGATAGCAGAGCTCTTCACGGGGATGCCTTGAAAGCTCACCTCACGTTAACATTGCAACCGAGGAAAAGTACAGTTTCGATCTGCTGGTTCTGGGGCGAAGTTCCAAGGCGCAGGATTCAAGGGGTCCTCAGGCTGATGGGTCACAATCCTGCTTGCTGTCCAGGGAGACCTTAGGATGTGCCGGTGACTCAGGCGCCATTCAGGATTCTCCTACCCTGAGGGTTGGACCTAGCTCCCAAGAGCAAGGTTTTCTTCTGGTGATGGGTGGGTTCTGTTTTGTGGCTGAGGGACCACATGTTGGACCATATGTTGGTATTTCGGAACAGACTTCAGGGGAGAGATGTCTGAAAACCTAACCTAGGGTAGCGATGAGGCCGTTGGACCAGGTCAGGGTCAATCTTCTGACTCAGGACCATTGACCTGTGTTTCTGCCAGGAGGTGGGTGGCTAGGGTGTGTCAGATTGCGCCTTTTTGTCCAGAGCGGCCTATGAATTTGGGGTGGGCTCAGTGGCATTGCAGGTTTCTCCTAATGTGGAGGGTTTGGGCAACTGTGATGGGTAGAATATCCTTCGGGAGGGAAGGCCCAGTCCCTTGTTGTGGCCCCATCCTAGAGGGTACGTTGTCCAGGGCTTTGCGGACAGAAGTCTGCAGACACAAACTCAGGTGAGGGTGAGGGGCGAGGTGATGGCAGTCCCTATCTGCACACCCATAGGAGAGCTCCTCAAGATTTGAAGTTCGGAAGAGTGGGAGATGGTAGCGCAGGCATTTCTGTCTGAATTGTGTGTCTCAGATGGCCACGGAATGGAGGGGTGTCGTCATGGGGCCATGGGACATTCTTCCTCTCTGGGGATTCTGCCCAGCTCCCTAGAGCTTACTGTCTTCTGGAGAGAGGGAAGAATGCTGTTTTCCATCTCAGGGTTGCAGCCCAAACAGGGATTCCAGAGTCGGGTTCTGGGTCCGGACGCTTGGAGAACCCCACTGAGGGTTAGGATGTGGGCCTAGGGGCATGGCAGACACGCTCTGCGGGCTCCTGGTCCAGCTCCTGAGGGAACTTGTTGAAGGCGGGATCAGGCTGATGGTCACAATTCCAGTTTGTGCCCAGGGCGTCCCTCCTGAGTGGGCGTCATCTCATGGGCCATGCTGCTGGCATCCACTCTGAGGGTTGGATAACCATCCCAACATGCCAGGTTTCCTGCCATGAGGCAGGCATACTCTTTTGTGCTTCAGGTACACCCACAGGCAGGGATTTGAGGTAAGGTTTGGGGACAGATGCCTGAACACAGGCTGGGTGACATGACAGCCTCAGGCCATGGCAGGACTCACCTGCAGGATACAGGGCCCGCTATCTGTGTGGCTTACAGGATGTCAGGGCTCATGCTGTGTCATCCAGAGCATGAGTGCCCAGTGCGGCCTATGATATTGGGGTGCCGTCCAGGGCTGTGCCGGTGGATCCTCATGTGGGGTTTCTGGGCAGACCCATAGGGCACTTCTTCTTTCTGGTGGGCAGGCAGAAGTCTGCGTTGTGGCTGCAGAATTCCCAATCTGGAGGGCATGCGGACCAGGAGTATGAGGACGGAAGTCAGAAAGCACAAGCTACGCTTCAGTTCAGTGCCCAGTGCATGGCAGTTCCACTGTGCTGCGTTTGATTCAAGATCTTCAGCCCCCAAGTAAGGGCGATGCCAGATGTCCGCTCACGCTGGTGTGTGTGTCCATGATGGCTGACGAATGGAAGGGTGGCCTCAAGAGGATATGGAGGTTTTCCCACGCTGCGGCTTCTGAGCTGCTCCAAACATCAAAGTGTCCTTCTGCCGGACAGTGGGATTCCAATTGAATGGCTGCAGTTTTGCTCATATGGAAAGATTGGATAGAAGATCTCCGCCTGGATGCCTGGAAAGCCCATCTTGCGTTACCATTGTAGCCGAGGAACAGCACTGGTTCAATCAGCTGGCTCTGAGGCCACGTTCCAAGGTGGCTGAGTTGACAGGGTTTCTCAGGCTGATGGGGCACAATGCTGCTTGCTGTCCAGGGAGACCTTAGAATGTGATGGTGGCTCGCGGTCCATGCAGGATTCTCCTACCCTGAGGGTTGGACCCGGCTCCCAAGAGCAAGGTTTCCTTCTGGGGACGGGGCGGGGGGTTCCGTTATGTGGTTCAGGGACATATTGAACCTTATGGTGGTATTCCAGAACAGGCTTCTGGGAACAGATGCCTGAAACCCTATGCTAAGGTTATGATGAGGTCCTAGGGCCAGATCATGTTCAATCTTCTGATTCAAGGCCATTGACCTGCATGTCTGCCTGGAGTTGGTTGCCCAGTGTGTATCAGACTGCTGATTTTAGTCCCGTGTGGCCTACACAATTGGGGTGGGCTCAGGGGCCTTGCAGGTTTCTCTTAATCTGGAGGGTTTGGGCAAGTGTGATGGGCAGTGTTCCCTTCCAGAGGGCAGGCCCAGTCCTGTCCTGTGGCTCCAGAGGCCCCATTCTTGAGCGCATGTGGGCCAGGGCTTTGGGGACAAAATTCTGCAGACACAAACTCAGGTGAGGGTTAGGGGCGAGGGGATGGCAGGCCCTATCTGCACACCCTGAGGGCAGCTCCTTGGGATTTGAAGTTCGGGTGGCTGGGTGGCAGTAGCGCAGGCTTTCTGTCTGAATTGTGTGTCTCAGATGGCCACGGAATGGAGGGGTATCATCATGGGGCCATGGGAGATTCTTCCTCTCTGGGGATTCTGCCTGACTCCGAGGAGTTTGCTGTCTTTCTGGGGGAAGGCAAGAGTGCTGTTTTCCGTCTCAGGGTTCCTGCACAATCAGGGATTCCAGAGAAGGGGTCTGGGTCAGGGCGCCTGGGGATCCCCTCCGAGAGTTAGGTTTTGGGACTAGGGTTATGGCTGGCCCGTTCTGCAGGCTCCTGGTCCAGCTTCTGATGGGGCTTGTTTGAAAGCGGGCTCAGGCTGAGGGTCACAATGACTGTTTGTGCCCAGGGCAGCCCTCCTGCGTGGGCGTGGTCTCACGGGACATGCAGCTGGCTCCAAATCTAAGGGTTAGACACACATCCCAACAGCCAGGTTTCCCGCCATGAGGAAGGAGTACTCCTTTCTGCTTCAGGTTCCCCCATAGGCAGGGATTTGAAATGAGGTCTGGGGATGTTGCCTGAATTACCAGGTTGAGTAGAGATGATGGCCTTGGGCCTCAGCAGGTCCCACTTGCAGTATATGGGGCCTGCTATCTGGAAGGCCAGATAGGACAGGAAGTTGGGGCTCACGCTGGGTCAGACAGAACATTAGTACCCAGTGTGGCCTATGATATTGGGATGCCATCGAGGTCCGTGCAGGTGGATCCTCATGTGGGGTTTCTGGGCAGAAGCATAGGGCAGAAGGCTGTGTTGTGGCTCCGGAATTCCCAGTCTGGAGGGCTTGTGGGCCAGGAGTGTGAGTACGGATGTTTGAAAACACAAGCTATGCTTCAGTTCAGTGCCAAGCACATGGCAGATCCGCTGTGCAGTGGCTGATTGGAGATCTCCAGCACCTCAGAAGGCTAGTGTCAGATATCCGCTCATGCTGAAGTTTGTGTCCATAATGGCTGACGAATGGATGGGTGGCCTCAAAAGACCATGGAGATTTTCCCACGCTGGGGTTTGTGAGCTGCTCCAAACAGCAAGGTGTCCTGGAAGAGAGTCCCAGGAGACACTTTGCTTTGTGGCATGAGTGAGTAGGAGAATAGGGCCATTTTGCTAAAGAGGAAGCGAGAAGACCATCTTTGGACCTGTGTAGCATTTTCCCTCTTTGTTTTCTTCATTTTCACTGTGGAAAGCAGAGTTCTCCAGAGGCTTCTACAAGTTGCAGTACAACCATGTTCCCTTGAAGCTCTCTGTTTATTGTGACACTCCACTGGCGAGTTTACCTTGGACATGGCTGCAGCTGTGCCTGGATCACTCCTCCAGCTCACCACTCTGAAGCTGTGTCCTCTACTGCTGCTACAGTGAGCGGCAGAGCATGAATATGGTAAACCCATCTTCAGTTTTCCCATGTGGAATTGAAATGCCTGACTTTGAGAATGTGGTTTAAGGACATCACTTCCATTGTAAGTAACCCATTCCTTGAAGGAAAGGATCAGGGTTAACTTTGGCAACAGAGTTTCCCAAAGAAATGTTTTGTTTCACCCAGAATGAATGGAATCCCCCATCTGTGGGGCCAGATATAATGTACTGTAGAGGGGTATTGGAGCAGAGTTGGTCTGAAATGCCTGATACGTACTTATTCCCCTCATTCTGTCCTATTAGGAAGATCTAAATAGTCAACTTATACCAGCAGTTGTGTGATGTGTGTTCTCCAGTTCGAGAGGGAATTTGCCTTTGGCTAAACAGAGAAAGAGGTTACCAGTCAGAAAGCAAGCACCTGGGGCTTGCAGCTCAGAGAAGGCTGAATCAGGGCTTATAATGGTCCTGGGACTATGCCTAATGGAAGAACCCTCCATGAGACCTCTGGTCCTGTAGTAAGTAGAGAGTGGTGTACTTTCCCAAGGGAGTGACAAGGTGGATGTGAGAGGACCTCACTCCTGGAACAAACTGATGCAGAGAGAGGGAGAGACTGGCCTTTGGGGCTTCCAAGTGAGCTGACTACCAGACAGTTCTCCCTTTGTGACTCTACTGTGATTAAAGAAATGAGGGTAAAGGTCATTCCCAAGCTGGGATTTGCAAATGTGCATAGATAGGGGAATCTGTGTCTAACTTCACACAAGTCAGCATACCAGATCAGGGCTCACCCCCTCTTTGTGACTTAGACTCCCACAGAAGTTCCTGGGGTAATGATATCTAGGATGAGGACATTAGTAAGTGGGGCCACCTTTGACTTAATTTTGAGCAAGCCCAACATCAATGCCAACCACCCCCATAAGCCCAGCCTTACCTACTTCTCTCAGCATAAACCAAACTACTCCAATGACATCAAAACACAGAACACACTTTCCTGAAATCCTCCCACTTCCAATTAGACTTTTGGCCTTCACAAAGTCTTCATGCATCCATCCACAGAAAAGCGAAAATGAACTTTTGGGACTTCCTCAAGATCAAAGCTTCTGCACAGCAAAGGAAACAGTCAACAAAACAAAGAGGCAACCCACGGAATGGGAGAAGATATTTGCAAATGACAGTACAGACAAAAGGTTGATATCCAGGATCTATAAAGAACTACTCAAACTCAACACACACAAAACAGATAATCATATAAAAAAAATGGGTAGAAGATATGAACAGACACTTCTGACATTGAAAGACTTTCAGGAAGATGTATTTCCTGAGGACCTGACCACGCTGGTGCCTTATGTTGGACTTCTACCCTAGAGAACTGTGAGAAAATACATTATGGATGTTAGCCATTCTCTAAATCTAGAGTTAGGTGCATTTTAAACAAAACAATAAAGCAGAATTCATAAGGTGTAACTTTGGACTTTATAAAGATTAAAAACTTCTGTTCTAGTAATGATCATGTTAGGAGAATGAAAAGGCAAACTATAGACTAGGAGAACATATTTGCAAACCATATATCTGACAAAGAACTTCTTTTTTAAAAGATTTTATTTATTTATTTGTTTGATAGGCAGAGGTCACAAGCAGGCAGAGAGGCAGGCAGAGAGAGAGAGAGGGAAGCAGCCTCCCTGCTGAGCAGAGAACCCAATGCGGGACTCAATCCCAGGATCCTGAGTTCATGATCTGAGCCAAAGGCAGTGGCTTAACCCACTGAGTCACCCAGGCAACCTGACAAAGAACTCCTATCTATAATATATAAAAAACTCAGAACTCAATAGGAAAGAAGACAAAGCAAAACAAACTATCTAGATAGAAAATGGGCAAAACATGAGCAGACATTTCACCAAAGGGAATATGTAGATGGCAAATAAGCACATGAGAAAAAAGATTCACCACTAGCCCTGAGGGAAATGTAAACGAAAACCTGACTGAGTAATCACGACTATCCACTTGTTAGTACAATTGGTTATTGGAAAACACAGTAAAAAATCAAATTTTGGAAAGAGCCACCTCTACTACATTGCTGGTGGAAATGTAAATGGAGCAGCCACTCTGGTAAGACAGCTTGAAAAGTTCTATAAAAATGAAACATAAGTGCTACAACCCAGCAATCGCTCTGCTGGACCTTTATCTCAGAGAATGAAAATTTAAGACCCCACTAAACACTGCATAAATGTTCACTGTGGGATTATTTGTAGTCTCCAAAAACTGGGAACACCCAAAAGATACCTTAAAATGTGACCAGATATACAAACTGTGGCATTTCCATATGAGGGATCCCTACTCAGTGATAAAGAAACCATAAAGTTGTGATAGACAAAACTTGGATATATCCCAGGGATATTTACCATGTGTGAAAACAAATAAAAAGCCGACATTGCATGTCACAACTGGAGGATTCCCCTCATATAACAAAATGCCAACACTTCCAAAATGTAAAACACAGGTTTGTTTTCTATGGGCAGGAATAGTGGGAGCAGGTGTGGGTAGCATGAGGATGATCTTTGTGCTGATGGAATACTTCCATACCTGGATTTTGCTGTTGAATATATGAATGTGCATGGAATACTGACAGAACTAGACCTGTCCATCACACCACTATCAGTTTCCTGGTGTTAATAGTGTTCTTCAATGATGTAGGATGTTATCTTGGGGCAAAATGGGCCAAGAATGCCTCTGTGACAGGACATTTCTGTAGTGCCTGCAGTTTTCTGTGAATCTATAAATGTACCTACATTGCTCCCTACCTATATTGGTGCTCTACTTGTCAACAAACATTAGAATAATTCCATAAAGCTAGCAGTCCCACCCTGACTCCCTGTAAGTCCAAGCTTCCCAGGACTGTGATGTGTGGATGTCCAGCAGTGGCAAATGAGGCAGGAGGGTTCTGGTACTGGCCTGTGACTAGGCAGGAGCTGGACAGTGATGCACTGTACCTAAGGGGCAGAGAAAGCCAGGTGTGGGACAGGACAGAGGCAGAACACAGACTGCTGCCCTCCCAGAACTGATGCTTTGACTTTGGGAAGAAAAGGACAGGAGAAAGACCTAGTTCACAGCCTGCTCTCCCTCCTATGGACTGAATATGACCCCTGCCTTTGTGGATCCCCTCCACAATCCTGTAATCACCTGCCTCCTGCTTACACAACCATCCTCCAAAATTTGCCAGCACTTTACCAGAAGAAGGAATGGGGAATCAGGGAATGAGTGGCTCTGCTTCACAGCCCCAAAGTGTGAAGAACCCCCAAAAGTGGGGTCCCAGCACCTGCAGAAGCCTGCCATGTGCAGAAACGTGGGTGGGGAAAGTGGAATCTGAGCAGTTGACCACTGGAGATTAGCAGCTCTTGGATCACATAAATGCTCCACTTCCCCCTCACATCCATGTGATTTGAATCTATCAGCTTCCCCACTGGCTCCTGAAAGCAGCTGCCCTCTTAAAAATTAGGCTAACCTCTGTCCTTCCAAGTCCCCCTCATTTTTACCTCCCTTGTAAAAGCCATCTTTCTCATGACTCCCATGAGTTTATGTGCAGGTGTTATGAGGACAGTGCCTTGAGCTTCCCCAAAGGACTATGGTTGTAGGCTCTCATTCCCCTCAGCTACAACCACAGGCAGGCCCCAGCTTCATTGTATCTACAAGGCACTTGAGCTCCCACATCATCACTAGAGATAAAAGGGACAATCTCCAGGGAGAAGAACATGGAAACTTCATTTCCTCTTCCTTTCTGTCAGGTTTATGGAAGAATCTCAGCTCTGTCCTTTAGAGGTAGCCACCTTTCTCCATATACATAGATGCCCTTGAGTCTTCCAGATTTACCTCTTCCCACCTGTTCTTACCTGTCTCCCTCTCTGCCTTAGTCTGTCCATTCACCCTTCCACTGGAGCAGCCAGTAGGAATTTATGTCTTCCTCAAATTCTCACTGCTTCTGTGGCTCAGAGCAGATAGCCCACCCTCGGGGCTCCTCATTCCAGTCTATAACCCACAGGAACTCCCCTCACAGGATCTCACCCAGAGACATAGAATGGTCCCATGCCTCTGGCCTCCGTCCACCCTGGTTCCCTCATCATCTTGTCACATTTTCTCTTCGAAGTCCTGCATCACGCAAGAACATGTAGTCAGGAAATACTTGCTGTTGTGGCTCTGGCCACGATTTGGAGCACTCCACATCAGGGTCCAAATTAAAATTTGCCGCAGTGTGAGGGGTAGGTCTAGGGACAAAACTTTATTTTGCAAATTGCCTTTGTATGGACATAAGCTTAGCTTTTCATTTCTTTTTCTTTCTTTTTTCCTTTTAGAATGGGGCTGAGCTCATCATCTGACCTTGGTTTCTAGAAATCAATATGTCTGGTAGTGTTGGTGTGAGGCAGGTTGTGTTCAGGGTCAGCTCTGCATACACAGACACTTTCTCAGAGTAGGGGGATCTCTGCCCACCATCAGGAGAAGCTGATGACTCATAAGGTGCAGTAGTGACTGTAAACCATACTTGCACATCACAATCACCCAGGAGTTGTTTCTTGTAAATTACTAATTCTGCACTCCTGGACATGGCCACACTTTTCCACGTACCTTTTTATGCCATCTTGGATGGATGGGTGCAGGGAAATAACTACCTGGACAATATTGCCTGGAGGGCAAAAGCTTCCAGGAAGTCCCAGTGTGCACACCTAGGTATTGGAGGAATGCTCCTGCTTGGTTTGGTATTGTTAGGACTCAATTGTACTGTGCTCTTCTGGGCTGGAGAGCTCTTATTTAGAGGACTTCAACTCACTCCAGTGCCCAAGGTCTCCTTTACTAGTGCTGAGGTGGACTGCAGCAATCCTGGTCTGGAGGCTCCTGGAAAGCATTGTTTTCTGTGGACTTGACTGCTTTGTGCTCTACTGGACTGGAGGACCCCTATTCAGAGGACTCTCCCTCAGCCTGGTGTCCAGTGTCCTTATTTGTGCAGTGCACAGTTGGGCTGTAGGTTTCATTCTTCAGGGCTCCCAGGAGGTTTGGTGCTCTGGAGACTCAGTTGCCCTGTTCTTTGTTGCATTGAAAGGCTTGCCTTTGGTCCAGTGTCTTTGTGATTCCTTTGCCTGGTATAAAGCTGATATGGAGGGCTTATGGTCTGAAGTCCCCTGTCACCCCTCTGTCCAGATATCATTTGTCTAGTGCCAAGTTTGGTTGGAGGAGGTTGGTCAGAGGACTCCTTGCAAGCTTGGGGTTCTGGGGCTTGACTATCCTGTGGCTCTCCTATACTTAAACAACAAAAAGAATTAAAAGGTATCTGAATTGGGAAGGAGGGAGTAAAACTTTCACTTTGTAGAGGATATGATACTCTATATAGAAAACTCTAAAGATCCTACCAAAACAAACAAACAAAAAAAAAGAAAAAAGAAAAAAACTATTAGAACTGATCAATGAAATTATTAAAATCACAGAATAAAAAAATCAATGTGGAGAACTCTGTTGTATTTCTATATACTACGAATGAAGCAGCAGAGAGAAAAAGTAAGAAATCAATGTTATTTGTAATTGCACCCAAAATAATAAGATACCCAAAAGTAAAACTAACCAGAGAAGTGAAAGACTTGTACTCTGAAAACTACAAAACATCTATGAAAGAAATTGAAGAAGGCATGAATAAATGGAAAGACATTCCACGTTCATGGTTGAAAGAGTAAATATTGTGAAAATGTCTCTAGTATACAAAGCAATCCACAGATTTAATGCAATCCATATCAAAATACCAACAGCACTTTTCAGAGAGCTAAAACAAGCAATCCTAAAATTTGTATGGATCACAAAGGATTCCTAATACCCAAAGCAATCTTGGAAAAGAAAAATGAGGACACCTGTTGTGATAAGCACTGGGTGTTATACACTAATGAATCATTGAACACTCCGTCAAAAAATTTGTCAGTTAATTGAACATAATAAAAAATAAATATTAAAAAAAGAAAAATGAAATGGGATGCATCTTGATTCTAGTCTTCAAGTTATATTACAAATGTGTAGTAAACAACATAGTATGGTACAATCATAAAACTGGATACATAGATCAATGGAACAAAATTAAAAACCCATAAACAGGGGCGCCTGGGTGGCTCAGTGGGTTAAGCCTCTGCCTTCGGCTCAGGTCATGATCTCAGGGCCTTGGAATTGAGCTCCACATTGGTCTCTCTGCTCAGCAGGAAGCCTGCTTCCCACTCTCTCTCTGCCTGCCTCTCTGCCGACTTATGGTCTCTGTCTGTCAAACAAACAACAACAAAAAAAATTAAAAAAAAAAACATAAACATACTCACATTTATATTAATGAAAAAATACATATACCAAAAAATATTACTTAACAGTAAAAAATTCATGCCATTTGCAATGACATGAATGAATCTACAAAGTGTTATGCTAAGTGAAATAAGTTAGTAAGATAAAGACAAATACCATATGATTTCACTCATATAAGAATTCAAGAAATAAAGGAGCAAAGAGGAAAACACGAGAGAGAGCCAAACCAATAAACTGACCCTTAACTCTAGAGAACAAGCTAATGGCTACCAGAGGGGATGGTGTGGGGGACTGGTTAAATATGGGATGGGGATTAAGGAATGGACCAGTGATGAGCACCAGTTGTTGTATGGAAGTGTTGAATCAACACATTATACAGCTGAAACTAATATTATATTGTACATTATCTAACTGGAACTGAAATAAAATCTTTAAGGGGTGACAAATTATCTAATTTTAGGTGCGGTGGACAATTTGTTTGTGTAGCAAGCTGTTAATATATCTCTCTTCAATGATACTGAAGTGTCTAAGAGAATTCACTTTGTGTTTAATTGTTGCAAATGGTTCTCAGGGTATATGTTTGGAAACAATTATGGGATATTGTTGCTGTTTTTTTTTAAATCTATTAATGACCAGTCCTGATATTGGTGAATTAATAAGGTTATATAAAGTGATATAATTAATAAAGTGATAGAACCTCATTCTCTTTGGTAAAATTAACATATATATCCACAATATAGCACACACACATATATAATATATAAAGGTAAGATGCAAAACACTGAACCATAAAGAAACAAATAAATTTAGCACAAACAAACAAATAAATTTAGCACATTTGAAATTCCTGGATTAATGTCAATCCCTTTCACAGCTAGAGTTTTGTGACATTTCATTTCTACCCCCAGTAGACAGACATGTTATCGAACTGTTGTGGCTTTGTTATGATCTGATGATCTTCAGAAAGGGGTTCTCTGTTCTCCATACCACCAGTGTTTTCTTGCCTAAAAATAACCATTCTTATTTGTCCGGACAACATCAACTTTGCTGCTTAGACGGTGACTGATTCAATTGAATTATAAATAGAAAATGCCTGGTAACCATCCGTGTTCTCACCAATGTGGCTATTTCACTGTAAACTGCAAGTATTCACATAAAAGCTATTTACTAAAATAGCATTTCCAACAGTTTTTATGAGTGTTTGGGGTGCTCAGGTAGCTCAGTGAATTAGGGTCTGACTCTTGATTTTGTCTCAGATGATGTGAGATGGAGTCCCATGTTGGGGTCCAAGCTGGGGGTGGAATCTGCTTAAAATTATTTCTCCCTTTCCCTCTGCCCCTACCCCCACCACTCTAGAAAAAAAAAATGAAGTGTACATACACTTATATTACCATATGTAATGCAAAGGAAAACAGCAACAACAACACACCAGTCTCATTTAAAAGAGATGCCAGTTTCTTTGCATATAATTGTATGTCATTGTCAGGGCTTCACACCCGTAGCTTTCCATTTAAGTAATCTGGGATGAGGTTCCCTGGGCTGGTTGCCTGTTTTATTGGACATCCCTTCTCTTGTTTAAGCCTAGCCCAGGAAAATAGTGTTTCTGTTTTCATATATTCAATAGTCATGTACTGATATATTCAATATCCATGTTATGATAATAATACTGTTTAAAAAAGTGATGACAAGGTGATATAAATTCACTCTATTTGGCTTTCAGTCAAGCTTCCTTTGATTTTGAGCCAGTACCATGCTGTCTTGATGATGACAGCTTTGTAATAGAGCTTGAAGTCCGGAATTGTGATGCCACCAACTTTGGCTTTGTCCTTCAATATTCCTTTGGCTATTCGAGGTCTTTCCTGGTTCCATATAAATTTTAGGATTATTTGTTCCATTTCTTTGAAAAAAATGGATGGTATTTTGATAGGGATTGCATTAAATGTGTAGATTGCTTTAGGTAGCATAGACATTTTCACAATATTTATTCTTCCAATCCAGGAGCATGGAACATTTTTCCATTTTTTGGTGTCTTCCTCAATTTCTTTCATGAGTACTTTATAATTTTCTGTGTATAGATTCTTAGTCTCTTTCGTTAGGTTTATTCCTAGGTATCTTATAGTTTTGGGCACAATTTTAAATGGGATTGACTCCTTAATTTCTCTTTCTTCAGTCTTGTTGTTGGTGTACAGAAATGCAACTGATTTCTGTGCATTGATTTTATATCCTGACACTTTACTGAATTCCTGTACAAGTTCTAGCAGTTTTGGAGTGGAGTCTTTTGGGTTTTCCACATATAGTATCATATCATCTGCGAAGAGTGATAGTTTGACTTCTTCTTTACCAATTTGGATGCCTTTAATTTCTTTTTGTTGTCTGATTGCTGAGGCTAGGACTTCTAATACTATGTTGAATAGCAGTGGTGATAATGGACATCCCTGCCGTGTTCCTGACCTTAACGGAAAAGCTTTCAGTTTTTCTCCATTGAGAATGATATTTGCGGTGGGTTTTTCATAGATGGCTTTGATAATTTTGAATCCTATTAATAGTATTTTTTTAAGACTTCACTCTTTCTGTGTGGTAACACGTTGAAGTTTACTTTGCTGAGACTGAGAGTCTTTAATAATAAAAACCACTGGTCGGGCCTGGGGTTATAAGGCAGTAACTGACGAATGTGTCATTCACCAAAAATTCTCTCTGTGCTCAGGGAAGTACAGGGAGGGATGTTCTCACCCACCTACTGGATACCTCTTGAATTTCATACCTTTGAGGGCAGGTATGCCAAGCAGTCCCCTCAGGTGTGCCATTGTCACAGAAACACACCACAAGGATATAACATCTTGAGCATAAATATATGAAAATGGGATGAAACTAAGTGCACCACTTCCTTTGATGCATTCAAATGTTCTCTCTGTGTGGATGCCTCCTGCTTCCACTTCTTTTTCTCTTTGATCCATAACACTTTTCCTGATTGGATCATCTGGCAGAGTGTTGTGTGTGTTGGTGTTATATGTTTCTATGATCATGGCCCCTAACTGAAAACCTACTTCAGCAAATTGTTTTCTATTTCTCTCTCTGATAGCAACACCAAATTATGCTCCCACTAAAGAACTGTCTAACCTGAAAAACAAAACCGATGCATGTTTTGGTTTATGTTAGTCAATAGAGGACCAAAAAGATCCTTTTGAAAATTACTGTTGTTAATTGTGTTAAGTTACCAAATTTCCTGCTGGAAGCAATAAATTGATATTTCACATCGTCCAGTATTTATACAGAAAACACCTCCATGAAAGTAAATTCAATTGAAAATTCACAAAATATAGTCTTCAGTTACCAGCTACTTTTAACTATAAACTAAAATACGTGACTTAATCAATGAGTCTGTAACCTGGAACAAAGATTTTTGAAAGTCTCACATGAACAAGGAAGACTGGGAGTTTTGTGAAGTCATCAGCCTGCTGCTTCCCACTCAATGTCAAGCATCTAGTGTAGATAAGTAGATCCTGGTTCTCCCTTCTGGGAGTTAGTATGTATTGTATGTATGTATAGGTTTTATTTATTTATTTGTTTTTATTTTTAACCTGTACCCAAGAATGAGCAAGTGTAAATATCCAAAACCAGAAGAGAGAACCATAGGGGAGGTTGCAGAACCAGAAGGAGAAGCAGGACATAGAGTATTACAAAGAGAAAAGAGCAGATGGAAGGTGTCCCCTCAGCTGGGACAGCACTGTGGGAGTGGGAGGTGACTGGCAGGAATAAGCCAAGACTCCTGGAATTTCTTTCCAGGGAACAAATAAGGAGAGCTATGCACTTGAAAAGAGTTACATGTTGGCTATTTGCACCTGATTAAATCAAACACACACACACAAGTAACAAAACATTGAGATTCAGCTTTTTTTTCTGTAGCTTTTAGATTATAAAAGCAATGCTTGCCTAAAGAAATATAATTTGACCATAAAAAAAAGGAAAGCTACAGCCACTTCCCTACCACATGCAAGTCCACCAGCCCTGCTGGCAAGCAGCAGGTGCTCTTGGGCAGAGGGAGAGCCGTAGATACTGGACTTCTGGGGTTTCTAAATGGCCCTCAGGGAACCAGGGCTGGTTGTGTGTATTTGGCATTTGTTGCCTGTTGGGGCAGGTCCCCTCCCGGTGGGGACAGCTGTTCTCTGTGCCAGGACAGGGCTCCTGCCAATACTCTCATGAGAACTTCATAACCTCACCCCCTCTTCCTCCCAGGTCTAGTCCCCAAGTTCTGACCAGTGCCCACACCCAAGAAGAGGAAGTGCTGAAGGGATCGGGATTCTCCCCAGTATCTGTGGGGTTTAACCAGCTTGTCCCCCACACCAGAAACTGCACGAAAGTTGTTCTAGGTGAATCCTCCCTTCATGTCCTCTGGGGAGATGGGCAGAGCAAGAGTCCAGAGGACATTAGTACACCTGGGTCAGCATCAGAGTTACCTGCCTGATTGGCGTAAGCATTTTCTAGGGGTGGGAAGAGTCTTTTGGGGTTGTCCTCTGCCTTTTACAGCTCTTAGTCATGGATTGTGCTTTCAATCCATGTTCATGGAATGTGCTTTCCATTATCTATCCCTTTATCCACTTGCATACATTCTTACTCTCTTTATGGCCTCAGATGTAAACTAAATAAAAGGATATTCTGGTCATTGTTACTGCTGAGAATACTGCCTGTCATAGCCAGATGTAGTTAGCCTAGTCACTGCAGGAGACAGGGCCACTTCTATGCCCAAGACTCACACTTCAAGCTTGTTTGGACTCTTTTCGTTTTGCCACTGTCTTCTGGTTGAAGAAGTTGTAGAAAGCTTTGGAGGCAGCCTCCAGGTTTAGTCCTTAGCCGAGATAAGTGGTGTGGTGGGGGGTTAGGGTGGTGCTTTGATAGCGTTTTCTAGTTCTCCCTTAACTTAAAAAAGGGTAAAGTGGGAAACAGGTGTTGGTGGTTGTTTTGTACTTGGGTCTTAGTAATACAGACTATGAATGCATTTAAACCTTCACCAGTTGATAAAAATGCTAACTTCACTTACTCCTCATGGTACCCTAGAATCAGGAGAAAAGGTTGAAAGAGGATAGATATCTGGAGCATCTAAATGGATTGGATTCTGTTGTACTCAGGTGGAGTGTTAACTGGTAAGTAGGAAAGGTGAGTTTAAAATTGCTGTTGAATATATATACCATATCTTTTTTCTCCCTTAATGTGACCGTGGATCCTGGGCTCTTTCCATATATAGGGTATTGTGGACAACTCTGCTATGATATTTGGGGAAACTGGTGCCCTTTTGAATCACTATGTGTGTATCCTTTGGAAAAATATCTATTAGTACAGTTGCTGGGTCATAGGGTAGTTCTATTTTTTTTAAGATTTATTTATTTGAGACAGCATGGAGGGCAGAGGAAGAAGTAGACTCTCCACTGAGCTGATAGCTCATAGTCGGGCTCAACTCCAGGACCCTGGGATCATGACATGAGCCGGAGACAGATGCTTAACTGACTGAGCCAGCCAGGTACCCAGGGTAGTTCTATTTTTAAATTTATGAGTCACCTCTAGCCTGTTTTCAGAGTGGCTGTATGAGCTTACATTCCCACCAACATTGTTAGGGCTTCCTCTCTCTGCATCCTCACCAGCATTTGTTCTTTTCCAACTTGTTAATTTTTGCCATTCTGACCAATGTGAGGTGGTGTCTCATTCTGGTTTGGATTTGTATTTCTTTGATGCTGAGTGATGTTGAGCATCTTTTCATGTGTCTATGGGCCAGTTGTACATACACAATAGAATATTACTCTATCAAACATCAAATCAAACACGCCATCAAACAGAATGACATTTTGCCATTTATAATGCCATGTATGGAACTATAGGGTATTATGCTAAATGCAATAAGTTAATCAGAGAAAGACAAATACTATATGATCTCACTCCTGTGGAATTTAAGAAACAAAATGGATGAACATGGGAGACAGGAAAAATGAAATAAGAGGAAATCAGAGAGTGAGGCAAACCACAAGAGATTCTTAACTGTAGTAACAAACTGAAGATTGCTGGAGGGTTGGTGTGGGTTTGAGATAACTGACTGATGGGCATTAATAAGGGCAGGAGGTAGAATGAGCACTAGGTGTTATATGCCACTGATGAATCACTGAAGTCTTCCTATGAAACTAATAATATTGTCTATGTTAATAAAACTCTTATTGAATTTTCTAGCAGATTTCAGGTACATTGTGAAGCTTGTAACAGGTATCCCTTGAAGGTAGAGATGCACTTGCTTGTTGCCTGATTATACTCTACTTTGGCAATGAGTTCTCAATCTGTTTTCTTAGGAAGGACATTGGTGGGAAGGTGATCTGGTGAAGACACATGAAGGAAAGTTGAGGAACTCCTTAATTCAAGGAGAATGAAGTGTATTTTGAAGTTCATGGGAAGAATCTGAGGTGAGCCCTAGCACCTAAATATATCATTGCAATACCTGGGATTTGTAGCTTAAATTACAGTTGTAATTCATCTTTACTTCTGTAAAAATTGTCATTTGTATAATAAATGATATACTGTGTATTTTTATACCTTCCTAGACCAGCCACTAAAAACTTGAGGTTTCGGTGCACTAGGGAGATTAAAGCACACAAATCAAACTGATGTAAATGCTATGACAAATAACTAATAAATGGGATTGGAGACTACAACACTCTACAGTAATATGCCAGCCATGTGAAGCAGACAGTAGTCAGGGGATATGGAGTGATCACAGAGAGGTGGGTCTTGGGCTAACCTTGAGGAGTGGATGTTGCCGAAATTGACTTGGAGAAGAAAGAAGATACTGGAGAACCTAGGGGAGAGAAGTGGTTTACGTGTCTCTCAAGGAATGATTATGGTTCATTGAAAGCAAAAGCAGTATATTTTCAGTGTCCAGATTGAGACCTGTAGCTGTACATACCTCCCCACCAGTCCCTACCCTTTCAAACTGGATAGCTTCTGTTCTTAACTTGGTGTAATTTGTCCTCTGAGAAGTCTTCCCCACTTCCACTTTCCCTGGTTCACCTACAAGTGCACGTGTAAAACGGTTATTTTTGGTTGCTCTGACTTTACATTTTGCCAGTTCTTGTTTATACATTTATTTTTAAAAAATTGAGATATAACTGACAGGTGACATTCTATTCCTTTTGGGTTTACAACAGAGTGATTTATATGTATATGATATAATGTATGTGTATATCATATATATATATATATATATATATATATATATATATGTATTCACCATTTCATTCTGATTAACATCTCTCCCCACAGTTTCACATTTCCCGTGAAAAGAACTTTTAAGAATTTTGTCATAGCAACCCTCAAATATACAATAAAATATGATTAACTTTAGTCAGCATTAAGTGCAGTCCTCATTAAATCACCTTTATACTTTTTCACAATTTAGGTTTTGTCTCTAAGTCGCATATGTTTGTTAAGGGCAGAAGCAGGTCCTTGGGTCTCTTTTCACTCAGCATAGTTTTGCCCTGTGATTGTAGCTTTTCACCTTCACTGTCAATAATGATCTGGTGCTTGGCATGGTCCTTGACAGTTCTTTAAGAGCATCAGCAGTAGCTATTGGCAGGGTTGAGCCTCTGTGGGACCAGGTAGCTGCTGAGCAGAGGCAAGGGGTGCTCAAAGCTCAAGCAGGAAGATCACTCTGATTGAAAAACTGAATTTTCAGCTGGATAGCCCTGGGTTTTTTTCCTGTGAAAAAGAGGGAGACTTGAGAGCCACTGCTGGGGAGGCTTTGAGACTGAGAAAGGAAGCGGAAGGAACCAGGGCTCTCTGACAAGTTTTTTTCTACATTGATGATTAATCCTTTGTATGCTTGCACCATTGGGAATTACAAAGCCAGGAAATTAAGACTATGTACATTCATTCTATATGCATTTATCTAATTGTGTCTACTTTGTCCAAGGATGTTTTAGGATGTGGGATGTAAGGGATAGGACAAGGTTCCAAATGTTGACATGCTGGTTCTGCCCATAGGAACCTCATAGCCAGGGACACAGATTCAAATTTGAGGCCTGTGTGTATCACAGTAGAGATGATGCATTGACTTATCATGCCTGCTTCATGTAATAACATATTCGAGTACCAATGCCGGCATTGGCACTGGATGCTCTGTCTTTTTAGTCTAGGAAAATGTCCAGTATGTGTCTGGAAGGTGAAGGTCTGTACTGCTGGGTGGGCCCTTAGGTGCTGAAAGAGAGGCTTGAATAATATCAGTGCCTATGTGGACAAGGGAGTGATGATGCTTCTAATCATTAGTGGGAGTGAAAATATCTTAGTAAGCCCATAATTAAGGAGCATTTTTCTTCTCCACGGATGGTATTGAGATGCCAACTATATAGGTACACACAGCTCAGGACTGTCTTACTGCTGTCTTAAGCTCATACAGATCTAGTCATTGTCAGTGAGATTATATAGAACTCCTTCCAGACACTCAGTGTTAGAAGGAAAAGAAATGCCAGGTTTTAATCAACGCCTTGTAGAGATGACCAATGTCTTTGGCACTGTCTTATTTCCATGTTATTTTTGTGACCACTCTTGGCTAATTGCACAAAAGAAAACAGAGTTTTTGAAATTGGAAAGAACCTGTCTGCATTGATGAAGCTTCTCATTGTTATATCACAAGTGAAGGATCAAATTCATGAATGTGTATGTCCATCTGCATGACCATTAATAATTTCTCTAAATTTTCCTCAGACTAATTTGAGAAAAATACCAGTCAAGAACAACAAAATCTTATAAACCAGCTTGAGAATTTATTTAATTCGCTCTCCATATTTAAATTATTGTAAGTGTTAGTATCTATAATATAAAAAGAACTTATGGAATTCAACACCCCAAAATCAAATAATCTCATCAAAAGCCAGGCAGAAGACCTAAAAAGCCAGTTCCAAAGAAGATCTCCAGGTGGTCAACAGATACTAAAGGGAAATGCTATTCAGAACCATAATGATACCACCTCATACTTCTCACAATGGCTAAAATTAACAACTCAGGAAAGAACAGATGCTGTCAAGGTTGCAGAGAAAGGGGAACGCTCTTACACTCCTGGTGGGATTGCAAACTGGTGAAGCCAACCTGAAAAGTTTTATGGTGGTTACTCAAATAGTTAAAATAGAACTCCCACAAAACCCAGAAAACACAATACTGGGTATTTACCCTCAAAATACAAAAACACTTAATCTAAGGACTACATGCTCCCCCAGTTTTTAGAAGCATTATCTACAATCACCAAATTATGGAAATAACTCTGTGTTCATCAGGTGATGAATGGATAAAAAAGATGTGGTGTATATACGCAATGGAATATTACTCAGCGATCAAGAATAAAATCTTGTCATTTGCCATGACATGAGCAGATCTAGAGTGTATAATACTAAGCCAAATAAGTTTAAGGAAGTTGTGAAATATATGAAATATGAAATATGATTTCAATCATCTGTGGAATATTAAGAAATAAAAGAAGCAGGAGACAAGATGGTGGAGAACTAGGAGGAGACACCGTTTCAACCTGTACCCTAAAATGAGTGGATTACCTACCAAAGAACTCTGATCACCCATGAAATCAGCCTGAGAATAGAATTATACACGTCTGGATCTCTAGGGGGGCAGAAGACACCAGTGGGCAGGTAAAGCAGAGTGGGAATGTTGGACTGATACCAGAAGATAAACAAAAGGGGGAGGGAGCCACCAGAATTGACCCATTGGAAAGGAATACCCCAATACGAGAGTGCCCTGAGACTGGAAATCAGCATTAACTTGGAGTCTGGTTGAAAGCACTCAAAAAGGGCAAAGGGTTGTGGGGGAAAATGGTGGGAATTGGGGCGGTTAGGGACAGGGGCTTAAGTCTCCAGACCCAGGACAGCCACCCCTGGCACTGAGCCAGAGAGAGGGTGGCGAAGAAACCAGGCCAGGGTCCCTGAGACAGGAGCGAACCTGAGAGCATGTGGGGTGCGGCACCCATGAAGGGCTGGGAGCCTTGCCAGACAGCATAACCACAGCCTGTTTATACTCCCCACACATGCGCCGCACCGTGCTACCAGAGTCTGATTTGCGCCCCACACCCTCCACTGAGAGAGGTGCGTGCAGCCGCCAGACCAGCGCTCTTGGTCCTGGAAAGTCTGAGTACTCCCAGCCTGGGCCAGCAGGTAAATCTCAGTGTTTGATTGTTGCTTGTAACTTCTCTGGCAGTCTGGAACTGCCCAGACAGCTGCTGCTGTCATAGTTTTGTGTAAAAGCAGTTGTTCTTGCATCCCCAGGGACCGCGACTGGGAATGTGCACTGCCAGCAGCCAAGGGGGAATTTATGTGCTCTGGAGCACCCAGAGTGGGCAGACTGAGGCTTCTCTCTGAGCAGGAGGTCCAGGTGAAGTTTGCTTTCCTCTAAACCTCTAAAAACCATGGAAAGCTGTCAAGGCAAGAGAAAACAAATGAACAAACAAACAAACAAACAAAACTCCAGAGAACAAAAGCCTGAAAAACTGGTTTCCTCAGAGCCCACTGCCTTGAGGGGGGCGGGAGGACTTAAATCAGGAAACAGTGACTGAAAACCCATGGTGCAGTCTCCTCCCCCAGAAAGCCAACTGGAAAAAAAAAGAGAAGAGAATAACCACCACTACTTCATAGATACAAATTTTATTTTTAATTCATTCCCACTATTCTAGTTCACATTTTTAATAGATAATTTTTATCCTATTTACCATCACAGTGAGATGTCCAGTACATCAAATTCCATAATAACCTTTTAATCTGAACTTTTTGATACATATACCCACATTTTTCTTTTGTTTTTCTATTTTTTAATTTTTTAAATTTCATTTCAGTTTAGTATAGTTTATTCTTTTTTATCTTTATTTTTTAATATTCATATAGAGTTAAACTTCAAGTTAGTACCCTTTCCCTAATCAATGCTACCCCTCTAGGTAAACAAATATTTAACCCCCCTTTATCTTAGGAAAGTTGAATCCCTTAACAAAGATATCAAGATATATCCAGGAAGAATCAAAATAACTTTCCTCCCCCACAATGAAAATTTATAACCACTCTCCCATCTTTTTCTTCTACCAGTGTCTCTGTGTATTTGTGTTTGTCCTGGTGGTATATAAATCTTATACTTGGGGTTCTTTTTGACGAGATTCTATTTTTTTGTCCTGCTTTTATATATATATATATATATATATATATATATATATATACATACATATATATGTACATATATATACATGTATGTGTATATATATATGTATATATATATACATATATATATACATATATATATACATATATATATATATAATTCTCTTGTCATCTACTCTTGTCAGTCTTTTTGCTTGTCAATTTTTGTTTGTATACCTCTTAAATCTTACCTTGGGGCCCATTTGGGATGGGCTTTCTCTTTTATTTTATTATTTTTTTTCCCTCTCTCTCTCTCTCTTTTTTTTTTTTCTCTCTCTTTTTTTCTTTCATTTGGGTGGGGATTCTTGATTGCTCCAAAGCGTTCCAGGGCGCACCTTGACTGCACCATGGTCGATACATCCAGCTACATAAGTTCAGTCATCTCTCACCAAAATGACTAGGAGGAGGAATGCCCAACAGAAGAAAAATTCAGAGGCTGGGCCTTCTGCAACAGAGCTAATGGCTATTAATATAGACAATATGTAGGGAAGGGAATTCAGGCTAACAATTATCCAGGCAATAGCTAGGTTGGAGAAAGCCATGGATGACAAAATGGAATTGATTAGAACAAAACTGAAAGCCACCAAGGATGACATTCACTATGTTATGGCAGAACTTAAAGCCACCAAGGATGATATTCACAATGTTCTCAATGAGTTCCAATCTAATCAAAATTGTCTAAAAGCTACAGACAGAAGATGGAGTTAGTGATCTGGAGGACAAACAGATAGAAAGGATCAGGAGGAAGCCTGGAACAAACAGCTTAGAGGCCATGAAAACAGAATTGGGGAAATAAATGACACCATGGAAAGTTCCAATGTCAGAATTATTGGAATCCCTGAAGGGGAGGAGAGAGAAAGAAGTCTAGAAGATGTAGTGAAATAAATACTCCATGACAATTTTCCCAATTTCATGAATGGAATCAACGTTCATGTACAAGAGGCAGAACGTCTCCCCCTAAGATTATAGATTCTAAAAAATATATAAATGCACCTGATAGTAAAAATGAGAAACCATAATTGAAGATATAGTCTCTTAAAAGCCACCAGGACAAAGAGGCTCCTTATGTACAGAGAAAAGCCCATCAGAATAACGTCTGACCTGTCCACAGAAACCTAGCAAGCCAGAAAGAGCTGGCAAGATATATTCAGGGCACTAAATGAGAAGCACATGCAGCCAAGAATACTTTATCCAGCAAGACTGACATTCAAAATGGATGGAGAGATAAAGTTTCCAAGACTGGAAAGACTTAAAAGAGTATGCAACCACCAAGCCAACACTGCAGGAAACATTAGGGTGAGTTCTATAAAAGAGGAGAAATCCAAGTAATAGGTCAAGATGGCAGAGGATTAGCAGGCTGAGACTACATTAAGTAGCAGGAGATCAGCTAGATAGCTTATCAATCCATTGCAAACATCTACAAATCCAACAGCAGACCAAAGGAAGAACAGCAACAATTCCAGAAACAGAAAATTGACCACTTTCTGTTTCCAGAAAAAGAAAATTGGTGGAGAAGTGAATCCCAAGCAACAGGAAGATAGATCGCGGGTGGAGGGCCCGGTTCCTGGCAAGCAGTGGAGCAACAGAGCACAAAATCAGGATTTTTAAAAGTCTGCACCATTGAGGGACATCGCTCCAGATGCTAAACTGGGGTGAAGCCCACGTGGGGTCAGCATGGCCCCAGGTGCCACGGGGTCACAGAATGATCGGGGGTGTGAGAGTGTCACAGAGCTCACAGGTATTAGAGTGGGGAAGCCGGCTACAGAGACAGAGCCAAGGAGTGAGCTCTCAGCTCGGGGTTACCTTGAACCGGTCACAGGCTGGGTGAGCTCAGAGTGCAGCCAGAGGCCAGGGACATGGGAGTCATCGAGCGCTTGTCTCTGAGGGCACACTGAGGAGTGGGGTCCTGAGCCCTCGGTCCTCCGGGCTGGAGATTGGGAGGCTGCCATTTTCATTCCCATCCTCCAGAACTCTACGGAAAGCATTCAGGGACCAAAAGCTCCTGAAAGTGAACCTGAGTAGATTACTTAGCCCAGCCACTGGTAAGGGTGGTGTTAGGCCAGTTTAATGTTAAAACCTGTTTAACTATTAGGGCCCGCTTAGCCAGAGCAACTCCATATTGCCTAGGTATCCATAGAGTTGTTTATATCCTCGGACTTTATTCCTGGAATAAACTCCCCCGTAGTTACTGGTATGGTTCCGGATATCAATTCTGGGAGTAAAGGCCTTAACAATATAAGCTACATACCTAGCATCTGCAATTATGCCCTATAAAGCCAGCCTGTGAGATCTCTTCGGAGGCGGCCCTGGCTGGTCAGTCTGACGTCAAATGCTTGGCTTAGAATAAAGCTCTACTTAAGGTTCACATTGTCACAGTCTCGTTCATTTGATTATGGATCCCAACAGGTAGTCCACTTCTGCCTGGGGCATAGACACTTGAGAATCACTACAACAGACCCCTCCCCCAGAAGAACAACAAGAAATCCAGCCAAGACCAAATTCACCTACCAAGGAGAACAGCAGAATCCCAGAGGAGGAGAAAGCAAAGCATAGAAATCATGGCTTTCTCCCATGATTCTTTAGTCTTGTGTTAATTTATTTTTCTTAATTTAATTTCTTTTCTTTTTCTAATTTTTTAACTTTTATCCTTTCTTCTTTTAACGTTTTTTAACTAGTCTATCTTAACAATACTTTTCAAAAAATAATCATTATCATAATTTTTAAACCTTCATTGTTATATCATATTTTATCCTTCATTGTATCTAACTTTATTTTTTGTATACACATAGGGATTTTTCTTCTGAACAATTTGGGGTACAACTTCTTCTAATAGATCAAAATATGCCTAAATATAGCTCCGGGCTTCTTCTAGTCTCCAGCCCGAGGAAAATCTCTCCAATTTCTTTTTCTTTATTCTCCCAACCAACTTACTTTATCAACTTCTTTTTAAGAAATTAACAAAAATTTTTCATCATCAAGGGTGTTTACCCTTATATATATTTTTCATTCTTTAAAATTTTGGGAGTTAGTTTCTTCTAAGAGACTAAATACTCCCAAAATTAAGTGGGTGACCCTGTTCTAGTCACCAGTCTAATATATATATATATATTTTCTTTTTTATATATTTTTTTTAAATTTGTTTTCTTTTTTTTAATTTTTTTTTTCTGAACTTCATTTTATCCCCTTTCTCCCCGCCAAGATTTGGGGTCTCTTCTGATTTGGATAAAGTTCATTTTCCTGGGGTCTTTGCCACACTTTCAGTTTTTTATTGGCTACTTTATATATTCTTATCTGGACAAAATGACAAGGTGGAAAAACTCACCACAAAAACCAACAAACAAACAAAAAAGAACAAGAGGCAATACCAAAGGCTAGAGACCTAAGCAATATGGACATTGGTAATATGCCAGACCTAGAGTTCAGAATGATGATTCTCAAGGTCCTAGCCAGGCTCGAAATAGGCATGGAAGATATTAGAGAAACACTCTCTGGAGAAATAAAAGAAATAAAATCTAACCAAGTAGAAATCAAAAAAGCTATTAATGAGGTGCAATCAAAAATGGAGGCTCACACTGCTAGGATAAATGAGGCAGAAGAAAGAATTAGTGATATAGAAGAACAAATGACAGAGAATAAAGAAGCTGAGCAAAACAGGGACAAACAGCTACTGGACCACGAGAGGAGAATTCAGGAGATAAGTGACACTATAACACGAAACAACATTAGAAAATTGGGATTCCAGAAGAAGAAAGAGAGAGGGGAGCAGAAGGTCTATTGGAGAAAATTATTGGAGAGAATTTCCATAATACAGAAAAGGGAACAAGCATCAAAATCCAGGAGGTGCAGAGAACCCCCTCAAAATCCATAAGAATAGGTCCACACCCCGTCACCTAACAGTAAAATTTACAAATCTTAGCGACAAAGAGAAAATCCTGAAAGCAGCCTGGGAAAAGAAGTCTGTAACATACAATGGTAAAAAATAGTAGATTGGCAGCAGACTAATCCACAGAGACCTGGCAGGCCAGAAAGAACTGGCATGATATATTCAGAGCATTAAACGAGAAAAACATGCAGCCAAGAATACTCTATCCAGCTAGGCTATCATTAAAAATAGAATGAGAGATAAAAACCTTCCAGGACAAACAAAAGCTGAAAGAATTTGAAAACACCAAACCAGCTCTACAGGAAATGTTGAAAAGATTCCTCTAAGCAAAGAGAGAACCTAAAAGTAATAGATCAAAAAGGAACAGAGACAATATACAGTAACAGTCACCTTACTGGCAATACAATGGCACTAAATTCATAACTCTCAATAGTTATCCTGAATATTAATGGGCTAAATGCACAATCAAAAGACACAGGGTATCAGAATGGATAAAAAAACAAAATCCATCTATATGTTGCCTACAAGAAACTCATTTTAGACGCGAAGACACCTCCAGATTTAAAGTGGGGGGGAACAATTTACCATGCTAATGTGCATCATAAGAAAGCTGGGGTGGCAATCCTTATATTAGGTCAATTAGATTTTAAGCCAAAGACTATAATAAGAGATGAGGAAGGACAATATATCATACTCAAAGGGTCTGTCCAACAAGAATATCTAACAATTTAAATATCTATGCCACTAACGTGGGAGCAGCCAACTATATAAACCAATTAACAGCAAAGTCAAAGAAACACATCAATAATAATACAATAATAGTAGGGGATTTTAACACTCCCCTCACTGAAATGCACAGATCATCCAAGCAAAAGATCAACAAGGAAATAAAGGCCTTAAATGACACACTGGACCAGATGGACATCACAGATATATTCAGGGATATATTCAGATATATTTGGGATGAACATTTCATCCCAAAGCAACAGAATACACATTCTTCTCTAGTGTACATGGAAACTTCTCCAGAATAGATCACATCCTGGTCCTAAATCAGGTCTCAACTGGTATCAAAAGATTAGGATCATTCCCTGCAAAATTTCAGACCACAATGCTCTGAAGCTAGAACTCAATCACAAGAAAAAATTTGGAAAGAACACAAATACATGGAGACTAAACAGCATTCTTCTAAAGAATGAATGGATCAACCACAAAATTAAAAAAAAATTGAAAAAATTCATGGAAACAAATGATAATGAAAACACAAGGGTTCAAAATCTGTGGGACATAGCAAAGGCAGTCCTGAGAAGAAACTGTATAGCGGTACAAGCCTTTCTCAAGAAACAAGAAAAGTATCAGGTGCACAACCTAACCCTACACCTATAGGAGCTGGAGAAAGAACAAGAAAGAAACCTTAAACCCAGCAGGAGAAGACAAATCATAAATATCAGAGCAGAAATCAATGGAATAGAAACAAAGAAAAAAAAAACAAAAAGCAATAGAACATGTATGAGAGACTATGGACTCTGAAAAACAACCAGAGGGTTTTGAAGGGGCGGGGGTGTGGGAGGTTGAGAAACCAGGTGATGGGTAATAGGGAGGGCACGTACTGTATGGAGCACTGGGTGTGATGTCAAAACAATGAAAACTATTATGATGTAAACAAACAAACAAACAAAAAACAATAGAACAATAGAGCTGGTTCTTTGAAAGAATTAATAAGATTGATAAACCCTTGACCAGACTTACCCAAAAGAAAAGAGAAAGGACCCAAATTAATAAAATCATCAATGAAAGAGGAGAGATCACAACTAACACCAAAGAAATACAGACAATTAGAAGAACATACTATGAGCAACTCTATGCTAAACAATTTGACAATCTGGAAGAAATGGATGCATTCCTAGAGACATATAAACTACCACAACTGAACCAGGAAGAAATAGAAAACCTGAACAGACCCATAACCAGTAAGGAGATTGAAAAATCATTAAAAAAATCCAAACAAACAAAAGCCCAGGGCCAGACGGCTTCCCAGGGGAATTCTATCAAACATTTAAGGAAGAACTAATTCCTATTCTCCTGAAACTGTTCCAAAAAATAGAAATGGAAGGAAAAATTCCAAACTCATTTCAGGAGGCCAGCATCACCTTGATCCCCAAACCAGACAAGGATCCCATCAAAAAAGAGAACTGCAGATCAATATCCTTGATGAACACAGACGCAAAAATTCTCGCCAAAATACTAGCCAATAGGATTCAACAGTACATTAAAAGGATTATTCACCACGATCAAGTGAGATTTATTCCATGGCTGCAGGGTTGGTTCAACATCCGCAAATCAATCAATGTGATACAACACGTTAACAAAAGAAAGAACAAGAACCATATGATACTCTCAATAGATGCTGAAAAAGCATTTGACAAAGCACAGAATCCCTTCCTGACCAAAACTCTTCAAAGTGTAGGGACAGAGGGAACATACCTCAATATTATCAAAGCCATCTATAAAAAACTCACTGCAAATATCAGAGAAAAACTGACAGCTTTTCTGCTAAGGTCATGAACACAGCACGGATGTCCATTATCACCACTGCTATTCAACATTGTTCTAGAAGTCCTAGCCTCAGCAATAGGACAACAAAAGTATATTAAAGGCATCTAAATCAGCAAAGAAGAATTCAAACTATCACTCTTTGCAGATGATATGATACTATATGTGGAAAACAAAAATACTTCACTCCAAAACTGCCAGATCTTGTACAGGAATTCGGTATCGTGTCAGGATATAAAACAATGCACAGAAATCAGTTGCATTTCTCTACACCAAAAACAAGACAGAAGAAAGATAAATTAAGGAGTCAATCCCATTTACAATTGCACCCAAAACTATAAGATACTGAGGAATAAAACTAAACAAAGAGGCTAGGAATCTATACTCAGAAAACTATAAAGTACTCATGAAAGAAATTGAGGAAGACACAAAAAAATGGAAAAATGTCCATGCTCCTGGATTGAAAGAACAAATATTGTGAAAATGTCTGTGCTACCTAAAGCAATTTACACATTTAATGCAATCCCTATCAAATTACCATCCATTTTTTTTCAAAGAAATGGAACAAATAATCCTAAAATTTATATGGAACCAGAAAAGACCTCAAATAGCCAAAGGAATATTGAAAAAGACAGCCAAAGTTGGTGGCATCACCATCCCGGACTTCGAGCTCTATTACAAAGCTGTCATGATCAAGATAGTATGGTACTGGCACAAAAACAGACACATAGATTAATGGAAATGAATAGAGAGCCCAGAAATTGACCCTCAACTCTATGGTCAACTAATCTTTGACAAAGGAGGAAAAATGTCCAATATAAAAAAGACAGTCTGTTCAACAAATGGTGTTGGGAAAATTGGACAGCCACATGCAGAATAATGAAATTGGACAATTTTGTTACACCACACACGTAAATAGACTCAAAATGGATGAAGGACCTAAATGTGAGATAGGAATCCATCAAACTCCTTGAGGAGAACACAGGCAGCAACATCTTCATCCTCCGCCACAGCAACGTCTTCCGGGGAACATCACCAAAGGCAAGGGAAGCAACGCAAAAATGAACTATTGGGATTTCATCAAGATCAAAAGCTTTTGCACAGCAACGGAGACTGTTAACAAAACCAAAAGACAACTGACAGAATGGGAGAATATATTTGCAAACGACATATCAGATAAAGGGCTAGTATCCCAAATCTATAAAGAGCTTAGCAAACTCAACACTCAAAGAACAAATAATCCAATCAAGAAATGGGCAGAGGACATGAGCAGACATTTCTGCAAAGAAGACATCCAGATGGCCAACAGACACATGAAAAAGTGCTCCACATCACTCGGCATCAGAGAAATACAAATCAAAACCACAATGAGATACCACCTCACACCAGTCAGAATGGCTAAAATTAATAAGTCAGGAAATGACAGAGGCTGGTGAGGATGTGGAGAAAGGGGAATCCTCCTACACTGTTGGTGGGATTGCAAACTTGTGCAACCACTCTGGAAAACAGCATGGAGGTTCCTCCTAAAGTTGAAAATAGAGCTACCCTATGACCCAGCAATTTCACTACTGGGTATTTACCCTAAAGATACAAACGTACTGATCTGAAGGGGCACGTGCACCTGAATGTTTATAGCAGCAATGTCCACAATAGTCAAACTATGGAAAGAACTTAGATGTCCATCAACAGATGAATGGATAAAGAAGAAGTGGTATATATACACAATGGGATACTATGCAGCCATCAAAAGAAATGAAATCTTGCCATTTGCAACGACATGGATTGAACTAGAGGGTATCACACTTAGTGAAATAAGTCAATCGGAGAAAGACAACTATCACATGATCTCCCTGATATGAGGAAGTGGAGATGCAACATGGGGGGTTATTTCGGTAGGAGAAGAATAAATGAAACAAGATGGGATTGGGAGGGAGACAAATCATAAGTGACTCTTAATCTCACAAAACAAACTGAGGGTTTCTGAGGGGAGGGGGTTTGAGAGAGGGTGGTAGGGTTATGGATATTTGGGAGCGTATATGCTATGGTGAGTGCTGTGAAGTGTGTAAACCTGCGATTCACAGACCTGTACCCCTGGGGATAAAAATACATTCTATGTTTATAAATAAATAAATTAATATATTAATTAATTAATTAAAAATTATTTATAAAAAAATGAACCCTAATGGTGGAAAGGAATTAAAAATAAAATTTGTATCTTTGAAGTAGTGGTGGTTGTTGTCTTGTCTTTTCCCCCCCCCCAGTTGGCTTTCTGGGGTAGGGGCCTGTGGCATGGGTTTTCAGGTTGCACTCCCTGAGTTAAGTTCTCCTGCCCCTCTCAAGTGGGTGGGCTCTGAGAAAACCGGTGTTTCAATCTTTTGTTCTCTGTAGGTTTTTTTGTTTCTTTGTACATTTGTTTTCTCTCGCCTTGACAGCTTTTGATGGTTTTTGGAGGTTAAGAGGAGAGCAAACTGCACCCAGACCTCCCTCTCAGAAAGAAGCCTCAGGCTGTTCCCCTCTGGTTTCTCCAGAGCACATAAATTCCCCCCTGGCCGCTGGCAGAGCATGTTCCCATGCATCCCTGGGGACGCAGGAACTCCTGCTTGTACCCAAAACCACGACAGTGGTGGCTGTCTCGGCAGTTCCAGACTGCCAGAGAGGCCTGAAGCAGGATTACTCACTGAGATTTTCCCGCTGGCCCGGGCTGGATGTGCTCAGACTTTCTGGGTCCAAGAGCACAGGGCTGGCACCTTCAGGCACCTCTCTCAAGGGAGGGTGTATGGTGCGACTCAGACTCTGGTTGCATGGCCTGTGCACATAGAGAGTGCACAAGGCTGTGGTTCTGCCAGCAGGAACCTACAAGCACCACTCTCAGGGGGAGTTGTGTGGTGTGACTCAGACCAGAGTCTGATAACACAGAGTGGCACGTGCGTGGAGATTGCAAAAAGGCTGTGGTTCTGCCATCTAGAGAGGCTCCCAGCCCCTCATGGGTGCTGCCACCCAGGCGCTCTCAGGCGCACTCGTGGCTCAGGGACCAAGACCTGGTTTCTTTGCCACAGTCTCTCTGGCTCAGCACAAGGGGTGGCTGTCCTGGGTCTGGGGACTTAAGCCCCCATCCCTAACCTCCCCAATTCCCACAATTTCCCCCATGATCCTTTGCTATTTTGTAGTGCTTTCAACCAGACTCCAAGTTAATGCTGGTCCCCAGTTGCAGGGCAGTCTCGTATTGGGGTATTACTTTCCAATGCATCAATTCTGGTGGCTCCCTCCCTCTTTTGTTTATCTTCTGATATCAAACCAATGTTTCCACTCTGTTTTACCTGCCCACTGGCATCTTATGCCCCCGTAGAGATCCAGATACATATACTTCTAATCTCAGCCTGATTTCATGGGTGATCAGAGTTCTTTGGTAGGTAATCAGCTCACTTTATGGTTCAGGTTGAAAAGGCTCCTCCTCCTAATTCCTCACCAACTTGTCTCAATCTACAACATTCTTTCTTGAAACAATCCCTTCACCATGTGACATCAGGACCATAAATGCCACATATGAAAGACCAAGAGTGATTACCACCCTCAATGGGGAAAAATTAAGACCTTTTCCCATAAGGTCAAGAACATGACAGGGATGACCACTGTCACCACTGTTGTTCAACATTTTACTGGAAGTCCTACTCTAAACACTCAGGAAAGAAAAAGAAAAGTCATCCAGATTGGCAAAGAGGAAGCCAACCTTTTCACTCTTCAAAGATGGCATGATATCATGTAAATAACTCAAAAGACTTAAACAAAAATTGGTAGAACTGATACAGTAATCCAGCTAAGTCAAAGTACATAAAAACAATGTATAGAAGTCTGTTCTATTTCTATATACTGAAGTAGTAGAAAGAGATATCAAAGAATCGATCCAATTAACAATTACATCAAAAACCATAAGATACCATAAGAGGCATTAACTTAACCAGAGAGGTTGAGAGATGTACTCTGAAAACTCCAGAACACTTACAAAGGAAACTGAGGAAGATACAAAGATATGGAAAAACATTTCAAGCTCACGGATTAGGAGAACAGGTATTGTTAAAATGTAATACCCAAGCCATTCTAGACATTCAAGTTTCCATCAATCTAGATATTCAGTTTCTATCAATACCATCTGCTTTTTTCATGGAGCTGGAATAAACAATCCTAAAACATGCATGGAATCAGAAAAGCCCTGGGGCAGCCAAAAGAATGTTGAAATAGAAAACCAAAGGTGAAGCCATCACAATTCTGGACTTCAAGCAGTGTTAGAAATCTGTAAACATCAAGACAGTATGGTGCTCATACAAAAACAGACACATAGATCCATGGAACTGAATAAACTCTCCAGAAATGGACCCTCATCTCTACGGTCAACTAATCTTCACCAAAGTTGGAATGAATATCCATTGCAGAAAAGAGAGTCTTTTCAACAAATGGTGTTGGGAAAATTGGACAGCCACATGAAGAAGGATGAAACTAGACAATTTTCTTACACTATTTACAAAATAAACTGCAAGTGGATGAAAGACCTAAATGTGAGACAGAAATCCATGAAAATCCTAGAAAAGAATGCAGACAAATTCTTTGGACTCACCAACAGCATCTTCTTGCTAGACACATCTCTGAAGGCAAAAGAAACAAAAGGAAAAATGAGCTATTTAGATTTCTTCAGAATGAAAAGCATTTCAACAGAAAAGGGGATCATAAAACTAAAAGAAAACTTATAGAATGGGAGAAGATATTTGCAAATGACTTATCAGATAAAGGACTTGTATCTGAAATCCATAAAGAATTTGCCAAACTCACCAACCAAACAAACAAATAATCCAGTCAAGAAATGGAAAGAAGGCATGAACAGACATTTTTCCAGAGAATACATACAAATGACTAAAAGACAGATGAAAAAATGCTCAACATCCCCTCCCTGAGGGAAATCCAAATCAAAACCACAGTGATATACAGCCTCATACCCATCAGAGTGGCTAAAATTAACAAGTCAGGAAAGGACAACTATTGTCTTGGATGCAGAGAAAGGGGAACCCTCTTAAACCATGGGTGGGTATTCAAACTTGTATAGCCACTCTGGAAAAGAGTATAGAGATTCCTAAAAGTGAGAAATAGAACTACCCTTTGACCTAGCAATTGCACTATTTATTCAAAGAAATTACAAACCTAATACTCTGTGTGGCAACTGTGCATATTTATAGCATGCTTTAAACTGCCATGTTTATAGTAGCATTGTCCACATTTGCCAAAATATGGAAGGAGCCCAAGTGTCCATCAACAGATGATTGAATAAAGAGGTGGTATATATACACAGTGGGTGTAATATACAACTGATGAATCCCTAAATTCTACCCTTGAAGCTAATATACTCTTTGTTAACTAACTTAAATTTAAATTTAAGAAAATATTTTTTTAAAAAAGAAAAGTATTGAAATATGGGGAATCAGTATGTTCCATCTGAAGATGTGTTGTTAGTGGGAATTATGGAGAGAGGAAAGGATCTGGAAGTAGAACTATGCCAGTATGCCTCACAGATTTTTGAAAAAGTTGAATAATCCCCTTAATGTGGATAGTCTACTCAACAAATTGTTTCAGAGCCTTTGGACATCCATTGGCATAGACTAAACAAACTTTCCTACACCTAAATTTTACCCCTTATACAAATGTGAACTCAAAATTATGAGGATAAGTTCAAAGTAAAATATAAAAATATTAAGGAGGGGATGTATTTTGATGAGTGCTGGGTGTTATAAGCAACTAATGAATCGTTGAGTCCTACATCAAAAACTAATGAGGTACTATAGGTTGGCTAAGTAAACCTTAAAGAAAATTTAAGAAGTATAATACTTTTACAAAGGAAGCAAGGGAGTAGAACTTCAGGACTTATGGATTGGTGAGTTCTTAACCATATCATTTAAAACAATCTTCATTAAAAAAAAAAATACTTGATAAATAGGACTTTACCAAAATTGAAAACTTTTGCTCTACTAAGAACTTTTGCTCCTTTTAGGAGCATGAAAAGACAAGCTATAGACTAGGTGAACATATTTGCATTACTGACAAAGAACATCTATCTAGAATATGCAAAGAACTCTCAGCTTTCAACTGGAAATAGATAATCCAAATAGAAAATGGGCAAAAGACATGAACAGACATTTCTCTGAAGAGAACATGGAGATGACAAATAAGCACAAGAGAAAAAAAAAATGTTCAACATCACTAGCCATGAGGGAAATGCAAATGAAAACCTGACTGAGTTATCATTACTACCTGCCTGTTAGGACAGCTGGTAAATATAAAACAATAAAAACATCAAGTGTTGGAAAGAACCAGCTCTCCTACATTGCTGGTGGGAATGTAAACAGGACAGACTCTAGTAAGACAGTTTGATAGGTTGTACAGAAGTGAAGCATAAACCCTATAACCTAGCAAGCACTGTTCTGGAATTTTATCTCAGAGAATTAAAAAAAAAATTAAGGTCCCATGAAACACTGTGCATAAATGTTCGTTCTGTATTTATTTGTAATTTCCAAAAGACTGGAAACAAACAAAATGGGTGATGGGTACCTCTATGAGTGGACCTTTCTGAACTACATGTGGCTTCTGTTAATCTAAAAATCTACCTCTCTACCTCTGTACCACTTTGTAGCAGTGTTCCAACTGTCAGCACACCTCAGAATAGTCCCTAAGACCAGAAGTTCCACCTTGACTCACTGGAGCTCCAGCTTCACTAAAGGCCCCAGGACCTTAAAGTGTGGGTGTCAAGCAGCAGTGAGTAAGGCAGGAGGGGATCCATCACTGGTCTCTGACTGGGAAGGTGGTGTGATGTGACACCCTGTAATCTCAAGGGGCAGGAAAGACCAGGTGTGGGTCAGAGACAGCACCCAGACTGCTGTCCTCCTAGAACTGATGTTTTGCCTTTGGGGAGGAAAGCTCAGGACAAGAACCTGGCTCACAATCTACTTTAATTTCTTCCCTCCTTCCTCTGGATGGCATCTGTTCCCTGACCTTGTAGATTCCCTCCATAAACATGCCATCTCCTGCCACCTGCTCACACAACCTCCTCCGAACAAAGTTGCTCTCATTGCAGAGATGAAAGGGTGGGGATTCAAAGGGTGAGGAGATCTGGGGTGCCAGCCCCCCCCCCAGGAGCCTGACGTTTGTGGAAACCAGGGTACGGTGAGCAGGGTCTGAGCAGCTAAGCAGAGGAGGTTGCAAGTGCAGGGATCACATAAGGAACCCGCATACCCCTTACATCTATGTGACCTGGACTCCACTAGCTTCCACAATGGCTCCCAATGCAGCACTATCAAATCAGCTCAGACACCATCCATCTTAGAAATGTAGGCCCCCCACTCCCCATGTCCCCCTAAACTTCACTTTCCACACCCAGAGAAAGTTTTCTCAGGGCTCCTATATGTTCATGCCCAGGTGCTATGAGCACAATGTCTTGACTGAGCTCAGTCCAGGAGCCACAGATCTAGGTCCTTCCACTTCTAGCATGGCTGTAGCCACATGTGGACCCCAGATCACCAGGATCTGCACCCCACCTGAGCTTCCAACCCACATCATCCCTGGAGCTAAGAGGAACCATTTCCCAAGAGGGGCTGAGCCTGGAATCTCACCTTCCAACTCCCTTCTGAATCACAATCTCCAATTTATCATAGAATCTGAGTTCTGCCTTTTGGAAGTGGCCCATTTCCTTCATGCCCAAATAGACCCTATAGTCTCCAAGGTGCACCTTTTCCCACCTGTATTGCAATGTACCTTACTCTGTGCATACACTCAGGCACCTAAAGCACCTAATGTGAATCCCTCATGTCTCCACCAATTCCTCCAGTATGGTTTTGGTCAGAACAGAGCCCACCATCCTGGCCTTTCACACTATTCTCTCTAGTAATCTGACCCAACACCTTCTCACCCAGAGATGGAATGGTCCCATGCCTCTGGACCCCTTTCCCTGGTTCCCTGTTCTTGTCACATTTGCTCTTCTAAGGTCTGTAACATAGGAACCTATTGTGGAGAAATGCCTGCTTTTGTGACCACAGGTTGAAGCCATAACATCATTGTCCAGAAAAAATGGAGGCCTCACCAGAAATGTTTTATGCAGAAATCCTTGTGTACAGACATACTGCTTCTCTTTTCCAAACATAAGAATGTTGCTGATCTCAGTAGCTGTGATTTGGTTGTGCTCAAGGGAAGCTCATACTGTACCAGAGCCATGGACACCCCTGCCTAGCATCAGGAGAATGTGATGACTCATAAGTGGCAGTAGTTACTTTATGCCAGACTGCACATCACAGTCACCTGGAGTTGTTTCTCATAAATTTCTCATTCAGAAATGATAATTTTTAAATTGTATTTTCAACATAATATTCAAATTTATACCACACCCCAGATCCTGGTGATGACCACACTTCCCCAAGTTCCTCTTCTGTCATCAGGAAGTGGGTGCTCAGACATCACCCCTTGGGGACTGCGTGGGAGGCAGAAACTTCCAGGAAGAAATTCATTAGTTTTTTTTCTTTTTTAAAAAATTTCTTTTCAGCGTTCCTGATTTCATCATTTATGCACCACATCCAGTGCTCCATACAATATGTGTTGTCCTTAATACCCACTACCAGGCTCAGCCAACCATCCACCTCCCTCCCCTCCAAAACTCTGTTTGTTTCTCAGAGTCCACAGTCTCTCATGGTTCATCTCCCCCTCCAATTTCCCCCAACTCCCTTCTCCTCTCCATGTCCCCATATCCTCCACATTATTCCTTATGCTCCACAAATAAGCAAAACTATAGCCGTTCTTTTCACCACAACTGTGTCTTTGGGGTAAATATCGTCTAGTGCAATTTCAGGGTCGTAGGGAAACTCTACTTTTAATTTCTTAAGGAATCTCCACACTGTTTTCCAAAGTGGGTGCACCAACTTACATTCCCACCAATAGCGTAAGAAGCTTTCCCTTTCTCCACATCCTCTCCAACAAATGTTGTTTACTGTCTTGTGAATTTTGGCCATTCTAACTGGTTTAAGGTGATATCTCAGTGTGGTTTTTATTTGAATCTCCCTGATGGCTAATGATGATGAACATTTTTCCATGTGTTTGTTAGCCATTTGCATATCTTCATTGGAGAATTGTCTGTACATGTCTTCTGTCCATTTTTGGACAAAATTCTCTGTTTTATGTGTGTTGAGTTAGAGGAGTTCTTTATAGACCTTGGATATCAGCCCTTTGTCTGAACTGCCATTTGAGAATATCTTCTCCTATTCCGGGGGTTGCCTCTTTGTTTTGTTGACTGTTTCCTTTGCTGTGCAGAACCTTTTTATCTTGATGAAGTCCTAAAAGTTCATTTTTACTTTTGTTTCCTTTGACACTGGAGACATATCTTGAAAGAAGTTGCTGTGGCCTATGTTGAAGAGGTTACTGCCCATGTTTTTCTCTAAGATTCTGATGGATTACTACCTCACCTTGAGATCTTTTATACATTTCGAGTTTATCTTTGTGTATGATGTAATAATCAGGAAGACCTTCATTTGAATGAAGAACCTCGAGACTATGGACTCTGAAAAACAACCTGAGGGTTTTGAAGTGTCAGGGGTGGGAGGTTGGGGCAACCTGAGGGTTTTGAAGGGTCAGGGGTGGAAGGTTGGGGGAACAGGTGGTGGGTAATGGGGAGGGCACGTTTTGCATGGAGCACTGGGTGTTGTGCAAAAAGAATGAATACTGTTACGCTGAAAAAAATAAATAAAATGGAAAAAAAAAAGAACCTCCCCACTTCATGGATCTGAGACTACCTCTCACTACACTGCTTGGCTTCTTGTTTTAAGGACTCCAACTCTCCCTCTGGGATGGAGCAGCCCATCTAGGAGCCTGATGTTTGTGGAACCCAGAGTATTTTTCAACTGCAGGATCTCAGACAATGGCTCCACAGTGCTCTGGGCCTGGAACTCTTCTATAATTTCCTCCCAGCCCCTGTCCTCATTTTATGGCCTGAAATTTAATGCAAAGTCTTCAGACCACTGGTCTGTTTCATGTTCTAGGGCATGATGTCATTTTCTTCTTCTGAGGAGAACTCAAAAGATGAATTATGCACAGATATTAGGCCACAAGGACCTCATTTTTAAATCAATCCCAGCTGAGAAGTGACTCCCATGTTTACTTCTCTTTATAAATGGAATTCACCCTCAGAAGGTTTTGGGTCAGTCTGTTGTCCCACTGGCTTTTTAGTCCAGTACTAATTCTGACTGGAGGACTCCTGGTTTGAAGGCTTCCAGGTGGCCAAGGGACTGGTGGACATATATCTATAGTTCTGAGCAGGTTTGGGAGTCTTACAGACTGAGACCAACTGGAAAGCCCAGTGTTTGAGTGCGCTGTGCTCTGGGGGAAAGAAAGGATCCACATCCTATGGCATGTGGTAAGCCTGCTGTACAGCTTCATGTTTGGCCTAGTATAGAGCTGCATTATTATTATACTTCCTAGTATAGACCTGCATGGGCACATGGTGAGATTTTTATCTAGTTGCCTTCTTGGCCTAGAAAAGAGCTGAGTTCTTCATCTCCAGGTCCAATGGCAGATGGTAATCCCATTCTCAAGGTGCCTTCTTGGCCTAGCACAGAGCTGAGTCATTGGTCTCCAGGTCCAAGAGCACATGGTGATACCTTTGTCTAGGTGTCCCCTTGGCCTGATGCAGAGCTGTGGTTCGGTCTCCAGCTCCAAAAGCACATTGTGAGATTTCTGTCCAGGCATAGCACAGAGATATATTATTGGTCTCCAGGTTCTACAGCACATGGTAAGCCTGCTATCTATGCGTCTTGGTGGCCTAGCACAAATCTGATATTTTAGTCTCTAGATCCAAGGGTACATGGTGAAGCTACTATCCAGGTAAATTATTGCCTGAATGAAGAACAGTGGAACAGGGCTCCATGTCTAGTGGCACATAGTGATCAGTTTGTTTAGGTAAGTTCTTGGCAACATGCTGAGGTGGGTTGGTGGCCTCCAGGTCCAAGGGCACATGGTGCACCCTCTGTCCAGGTATCTGCTTAACCTATCCCAGAGCTCCATTCTTGGTCTCCAAGTCAAAAATCACACGGTGAGCCCACTGTCCAGTTGATTCTTTTTTACCAATGCTGAACTTGGATGTAGGACCCATGGTTTCTTGGCACTTGGCAATCTTGGTGTTCTCTGGACTCACTTGTGGCCTTGTGCCACACTGGCCTAACCAGCTTATGGTATTAGGGCTCCTTGTCCACCCCATGTCTATGTAACACACTGCCTAGTGTCAAATGATTCCAGATTGCTCTCAGGCCTTAGGTTCTTGGTGGGTGCTCTGTTTGGGGACTGAATTTCTTTATGTTCTGTTGTGGTCTATGGGATCCTGTTCAGCCAGGTGTCTCAGGGATTAGTTTGTCCCCTCCTGACCTGGGTCAGACAACTCATTATCTGAGGACCTATGTTCCAAGCACTCCCACTGTGTCCAATGATGTGATTCCCTCAGGTTGTGGACTCAGCTTACCTGTGCTGGAGATCTGTTGTGATCCCAGGGGTGTGTGGCCCAGCTGTATGAAAATCCACTATGTTCTGATTCCCAGTTTCCCACTCCCAGGGCCAAATGGGAATGCATACTACCTGAGCAGCTAGGCCATCCCTTCAGTGGGAAATGGGTCCAGGAGTTGCTGGGTGCGGGCTTTTGGACTCTCAGGACCACAGAGAGGCACAAAATTAGGTGAAAATATGAAGGTGGAGTGCAGAGTGTTGGTGAGAGAACAGGGGCAGGAGGAGTGAGCAAGGGCTTGCCATGGGCATGGACAGAGAACAGAGCAGATGAATAGAGGAATAGAAAGAAGAGCTGTGGCTTAAGGGACATCTCTTATCTCAGTGCATCCTGGGCTGTTGCCACACTTATACAACAGCCCTGGGACATCACAGTGCCTTCTTGTGATATTACCACCATACCCTGGCCAGTCATCAGGACACTCTCAGGTTGGCTTCATCTGAGTGTCCATAACCATGAGGTTTAGCTTACCAATGACTGATGGCTTTCTCAGTTACCCTTCTGATATCACTGCTTGGAAATCATGTTTTAAAGAAAACAGGTTAAATTTCTTTCCAGATGAAAAAAATAATATTTACGATGTATTTATAGTGAAGTTCATTGTGAGCTTGAAAGACTAAACCAGTAAAAAGCTAAATGTGTCACTCAGAGTCAAAATTCACTAAAACTCTGACATGGATGTTAATGAAGAGTAGGACAATTAGACCTCATGAAAGGTCACACTTGTGGTGTAAGTTGGACAACATGGCACTAGAGCAAATGCTACTCTCAAGTATTCCATCATATTTCATGTATATATATATATATATATATATATATATATCTTTTTCTACTTTCTACACCTATATTTAAGCCCTGATGAAGCCTATATATATGTTTGGTACATCTTCCTGTAATAAACATAAACCTAGAAAACGATGAAGCTGTGTCAAAAATCATTACCTTCTTGCCAAAATGATTCAGCTCTCATAGAAGGGGAACAGCAAAATCCATCCTGTCACCAGGTTCACAGTCTTTGTGTCCAGCATCCAATCCAAGTTCTGGGGGAAGGAGTTAAGTTTGTCTCCTCCCTTTTTACAACTACAAGTCAAATCATCAGAGACCTAAGAATATAAATGCTGCAAGTCTACAAGTAGAAAAGGGACCATTGTTTGGAAGGAGGAGGTGTGGAGACTTGAATCTGCTGTGATATAGCAGTGGAGATGAGGGAGTCTGCTTGAGGAGGCTATTGCAAAGTATTATAAGCAGCGGGGTGCAAATAGAAGATTTGTTATATATATGTTATATATGCCAATGGGATATTACTCAACCACCAAGAAAAATGGTATGTTGCCATTTGCAATGATGTGGATGGAACTAGAGAGTATTATGCTAACTGAAATTAGCCAGAGAAAGACAAATTCCATAAGATTTCACTCATTGGTGGAACTTAAGAAATAAAACCGATGAACATAGGGGAAAGGAAGAGAAAATAAAAAAAGACAAAGACAGAGAGAAGGCAAAGCACAAGAAACTCAACCATAGGGATCAAACAAAAGGTTGCTGGAGGAGAAGTAATAGGGTACATGGGGGTAACTGGGTGATGGGTATCAGGGAGTGCACTTGATGGAATGAGCACTGGGTGTTCTATGCAACTGATACATCACTAAATTATACTCCTGAAACTAATTAAAATAAATAATGTGTTCAGGAACTTTCCATATTTGTTCCCCCTGGCACACAGGAAGCACCCATTAATTTATCGTTGAAAGAGTGAGCTGCCAGATTGAGCTGTCTTCACCCAGATACACAGGCTCTGGAGCTCAGGGGAAAGAAGAGTAAGGAACTGAGAGTTGCTCTCTGAGGCAGAGGGATAGTGGGGCTCCCTTTGAGGACTGTGAAGAGAAGAAGAGCATGTGGCCTAGGACTGAATACCAACCAAAGGGGTACACAGGGAAAACCTGGCAAAGGAAGCTGAAACAGAAAGCAGCAAAGAAGGCGACTAGAAGTGAATTACCACAGAAGTGAAGAGCAGTGTATTCCCAGGAGGTCAGAGTTACCTGGTGGGCCTAGACAAGCTGAGTGAGGCTAATTACAGCTGGATTGCATTTGGGTTTTTGTCACTCTCAGACAAACCCAATTCTGTTTTGTATTCTTTCTGACTCATGTTAAAAAAAATTGAAGCATCATTGACAAACAATATCATGTTAACATCAAGTGGGCATTATAGTGATTGGACATGTTTTTACCTTATACTATGCTGACCACAAGTGTGAATACCCGTCACCAGAGACACTATTGCAATACTATTGACCATATTCCCTGATGTGCCTTTCAGCCCTGTGACATACTCATCCTGTAAGGGAAGCCTGTTTCTCCCACTCCCCTTCACCCATTTCTCCCAAGCTCCCCTCCTCTGGCAATCATCAGGTTTTTGTTGGTGCTGTTTTTCCTGTATTTATAGGTATGATTCTGTTTTTTGATTGGTTGCTTATTCATTTGTTTTGCTTTTCAGGTTTCACATAGGAGTGAAATCCCATGGTATTTGTCTTTCTTTGTCTGAAATATTTCATTTAAGTTTATATCCTCTGGGCCCATCCCTGTTGTTCAAAATGGCGAGGTCTCATCCTTTTTTTTATGGTGGAATAATTTTCTGTTGTGTATTTGTACCGGCAGTTCTTTATCCATTCATCTATTTGTTGTAGACAGTAATATTTATCTTAGTTTTTCAATCCGCCAAAAAAATAAATAAAAACCCAAAAAGGAAAATAAATTCACACTGCACTATTATCTATGAACAGTGTGGACATTTTCAGAGGAACTACATTATGTAACGGTTTCTCTTCAGCCACATGACAACACTGAATATGCCATAATTACACTTTACAGCAATGATCCATCAGTAGTCATACTGATATCATGATTTTACATTTCTACAGGAGAAAAAAAAAATCCACGTTATCCCAGACATTCTTTCCTCATTATGGTTCCCTGTTTCCAATCTAGCAGAGTAGGTCTCCACACATACTTTTCCAAACGTCAGCATTTATTTTTATTTTTTCCCCAGAATATGCATTTTATATGTAGTGTGATACATTTTTTTCACTTTCTTTTTCAAATTTAGAAAGAATTCAAGTCTAAGTACTATTTGATATTTTTTCAGATACAAAGCAATACTGATGGGATTCATGATTATTATTTGTGACAGGAAAGTTTGCTAACATTTACAAAATATCAACAACTCTTCATTAAACCATAAGATTGACTGAGATTTACTACTTATTATCACTTTTTCAGTACAAATAAAATTTTAAGTCTTGATTTTCCCCCAATATTTTAAGGAGTCAAATTTTATTCCAATTGCAGGTTTCAAATTAAAATAATAAAAAAGAGACCAATGCAAATTACCCAGCTGGCAACAAGTCCCATATTTCAATCTTCTTTTTCACCTGATGATTATAACCTGCCAGTAATTAGTCATTTGTGTCTACTTATTAAGTAAACACTGGTCAGTTATATAAAAGAGTAATTGCAAGAATGGTACTTGGCACTAGATTACCTTAACTCTTCTAGTATAAAAAGAAGGACTCTGAAGTACTCTTCTAATCTGTAATTTGAATTTCCAAACATATTTTTTAATAGTTGCTGAGTGCCCAGAGTGGATACTTCACTGTGCCAGCCAATTGATATAGGACTTTTCTGTGAACCTGGTAACAATTCTACAGAATGGTCATGCTCTTGTGTGTCCCTATATTACAGAGGAGTAAAGTGACATTGATTAGACTTACATTAGCAGGTAGGGGTGCTATAGCACAGTGCATGAAAGGAGGCTATACAGCCTAGTCACCTGAGTTCACATCATAGCTCCATCTCCTCCTAGCTGTGTGACTTTGAGTACATTCCTGAAACTCTCCAATTTTCAGTCACCTCATCCACAGCATAGAGATAGCAGTGCTTATCTCATTAATGTGGTTGAAGATTGAAATAACATTAGAAACCGGAAGCCCTTAGCAGTGTTTCTAGCACACAGTAAGCACTCATGAAATACTGTCTGTTCTTAACTTTACTCTTATTGATTTTATTGCCAAAACCCTGACCTAAAAATGAGGTTGCTTGGATTCAAATGTAAATCCTTCTGGATCCAAAATGAAAATAATTAGAACCATAATCATATTAGGAAAAAAGTTGGTCATATTCTTTATTCAAGATTTTTGGCTACAGTCCCTAATTCAAGGCATGGTTCTGGGCACTGGGAACAAAGAATAAAGAGGATTTTCTGTTTAGGGGCTTATAGGAAAGGAAAAGAAAGTTAATTATATTATTTGTCCTCATTTTTTACCTTCTCTTCCTGGTCACAGCCCTATGAATGGACCACATTTACTGTTTTTATGAATGGCTTGGCTGTATGACTTGTTTAGCCAATAGAATGTGAATGTTCTTGTTGCAGAGAGTTTAAATGGTCATAACTTGGAGCCACATTTTGCCACAGTATGTGGTCTTGGGTCAGAAGTGGTCTATGCAGAAACACCTTGGTGTAGATATTCTGCTTCTCTTTTCCTTCCTTTCAGACTGGCACCCACCTCAGCAGTTGACCTTGAGGTCTAGGGGAGTCAGTGTGTGTCATCAATGTTGACTAGGATGGGCAGTTTGTGCTATCAGCTCCCTATGGTTCATTGCCACATTCTAAGAGACATGGAGACCTCTGCCCACCATCTGGAGAATGCAGTGACTAGTGTGGTGTGATGGTGACTGTGATTCTGAAGTGTTCATCCTTAACATCCTAGATTCTTCTTTTGCATAGCACTGCAACTATTTGTTTAAAGCTGATAGACATCGCAAAGCTCATCCCCCCTCACTCCAGGAGGTGACCCACACACCAACCCAGCATCCCTTCTGGATCCTCCCGTGATGTACATGTTTGGTGACCTCTTCCCTTTGAAATGTGGCCTGAAAGTCAAAAATCTTCCAGGAAGCTCTGAATTTGTACAAAGAAGCTCTGAAACTCTAGGACCTCAACCTGCCCATAACACCTCCATTTCCACCTCCCCTTCCAGTAGGGAGACCTTCTCCTCTGGCTGAAGAGGCTCAGCCTAAGACTCGTCTGTATTCATGGCCTTGGTCTCCTCCCTTTCTCCTAGATATCTCCTCCTGCTGAGCCATTTCCCAGGAACCCTGGTCCTTTGGCAAGGTCTTCCAGTCTTGCCTTTCTTCTATACCTAATGATAAAGGATATTTGTCTGATTTGATGTTCTTTCATGTTTTTGTGAAGAATTTTGATGTTCTACCACAAATATTGTGAGGGAATTCTTTAACTTAAACTCTTTCTTGGATAGTTAATTATTACTGTTCTTGATTGTGTTAGAAGCCAACTAATCCTTTCAGTTTTATTTATGGCTTTCATTGCCATGGACATTTCTCCCAGATGTTGGTCTTTCTCTTGTCTTTGGTCTTGACATCCTATGCTCACCTGGGATATAATTCTTCAAATGATAATAGCTCCCCAAGTGATATGTTACCACGACATCAGACTGAAGTTGGCCCCAGACCAGAAATCTGCAGGCCATGTAGCCACCAGCATTTTGGCCCAGTGACCCAATGTGCATATACTGCACTCTGGGTGTCTACAAGTGCCAACCAGGTCTTGGCACCCAGCCATGAACTACTGATATTTGAGAGTAAGCCCTCAACAGAGGGAAAGCCTCTACCCTCATAGACCAGCCCACATGTGGTCTTTACGAGAGAAGCAGATTTGTGTCTGGGTATCAGCCTCAATTTTCTCATGTCTCAGTACAGATGCTACACTTTTCTGGGTTTGGGTTGTTCTTCTTGCTCTGTGTCTTGACTTTCCATGTGTCTTAGAGAGTCTCTGAATGTGTTGGGGGTCGAAGGATTATGGGACCAATTCTTCTCTGTCTGGCAATGGGGAAACCACTTGAGAGCCAAGAATGTGGTCATGGTGGGTTGCCAGTATGCAGTGGAAAGTTTCTGAGCCCATAGCATTTTCTTCATCTTTTGGGTCACATTCTTGGAAGGCATCATGGGGTTGGGTGCATGGGGACTGGTGGATAATGCTTCTAGTCAGCTCACCTGGGCCTGGCAGAGATGCTAAGTTCCACAGGCAGAGGAAGCCTCTGGGAAAAGCAAGGGAAAACCTGGTGCTGGACTGTATGTGGTGTATGTGGGTGGGTGTATGGGGGCAGAGAGTAGGGTTGACAGGTGGTCTTTGCTGTGTGGGATATCTGCAGGGAAACAGAGGTGTCAGGGGTTCTCTGTGCGGGTCGCAAGTTTTCCTTTCTTGAACAGGGAAATCTGGTTTTAAAACCATAGATTTAGAGACGGGAGGTGGGCTGGCATGCATAGATATCTGAGGGAGGTTGAGGGTTGGTCTTTCCTGTGTATACATTTAGGTGCCAGTGGCATGACAATGTGAGCAGAGGTGGAACACAATGGATCTCCCCCTTTGGAGGACTGTGCCATGGCTTTTGTAACTGAGAACATCAGGACACGTAAGGTCACCAGAGTGAACCTGGCCAAAAGCCAAGGGTCTCTCCCCACCAACCCCATGGCCAATCCCCAAGTGGCTAACCCCACCCTGCCTGACCAATGGCCAGGAGATTATTCACATTCCTGTCTCTATGAATAATCATCTGGCAGCTTTCATCTGATATCCCACCTGTTATCTTGTTCCTGCGGCCAATTACCAGGCAGCATGGCTGGCCAACTAGGAATCGTCAACCCTGCCCGCCTGGCTTCCTCCACCAATGACCATCTTGGACTCACAAGCTATTTAACAGTTTCCTTGCTGATTCCTTCTGGGGAGAGAAATTAACTCCTTCATCCTTGTAGAGCAGCCTTCCTTTCCTAGTTAAGAAACAGGAAGTGAGGGAGGGGGCTTGTTGCTCACAACTCCAGGGGATCTGAAAATCATCATGGGTCAAACCCTCAATAAATTCTGGCAGGATTTTACAGGATGATCCCGTGGGAGTCTGGTTCCTTCAGGGGCTTGAACTGGGACCCAGTTCTTTACACAGGGCCCTGGGGTGGGCTATAGACTGAAAGAGGTAGGGAGAGGCCAGAGGGAACCCAAGAAAATGGAGTGTCCTCCCACAGGTCAGTAGACCAAAATCAGACAGCTTAGATAAGAGGAACGTGAGAGGGACATTGCAAGCTGGCCATTGCTATGTATGGGGGAAGGGTTGGTTGACACTCTTAGTTGATTGTGAGGACAAGGGAACAACAAAAGTGGAAGAAAGGCATGGGACATGTAAAGACGAGTGTTCGTGGCAACTGGAGATGCTACTGGGTTCTCGTGCAAGGGAATCAATGCAACCCTCAGTCAAATATGATTCAGGCCTCTCTAGGTTTCCCAGAGAGAAATAGTCTGTGCTATGATGAGTCTATCGCTTTGGGTTTCCACTGGCTCCACCTGGTGTTACTATTCTTGACTGCTCTTGGCAGGGCATGCCCAGAGAGACTTGAGCTCTCATTGGAGAGCCTTACATGATGACCTGGAAGGAGAAGAAAGCTCCAGTAACCTGGGAAGCAGATGGAGAAAATCAAATCAATTCAAAACAGAATGGAAACAAGAAGGGCCAAGTTGCCTCTCCTTCCAAGTTAGAGGTTTTCGGTTGTGTTGGAAGGGTAGTGGTGCTGCTGCAGTGCCTCTCTCTCTCTCTCTCTCTCTCTCTCTCTCTCTCTCTCTCTCTGTGTGTGTGTGTGTGTGTGTGTGTGTGTGTGTGTGTGTGTTTACAAAATACCTAAATCCCCTTACATTGTAGAGGCCCTTCAGTAGTTAAAAGGAAGATGAGATGGAATGTTCCATCAGTCAACCACTTCAAAGGATTCTCAGAGGCGGCCAGTAATTGAATCAGCCAAGCAACTACAAAGCAAACAAACAACCAACACTTGATCCAACAGAAAATGGTACACAGAGAACCAAATCACGTTCCCATTGCCTTATGACAGGGAGCCAAGTAGAACCCAGTAGAAAGAGGCGGTGAAGGGAGTCATCCTCGCAGGACTTGAGGGCAGTCCAAGAGTATTTCCTAATGGTCAAGGTGAGTGTGTGTGCGGGTCAGAGGGTGTGCTTGTGCTTCCGTCCCAGAGGAACCAGTGGCTTTAGGTCAAGAAACAGCATCTGCACAAAGAGAGGAATCCCATCTCCTGGATGCTCGAGGGGATCTCCCCGGCCAGGTAGTTGGTGGCTGGCCTGGCTGGGCTTGTTCGAGATGGGACTGGCAGCACTAGGAGACAGGTGGGCAGGGGGCCTCAACAGAGGGTGCCCTAGTACTTTTTTGGCGCCGTGTCCTGAACACAGAACTTTGAGGAATGCGCACAGCCGCCACGATGGTCAAGTGCCGAGTCCTGACTGGAGCCTATCGGGGCAACTGACCATTGGCGCAGCTCTCGGTTGCTCTTCCAGACATCGCTGTCCTGACATTGCAGGTGTTTTCCAGGCACTGCCTGAGGCTGGCCCTCAACAAGATGAGGAGCAGTCTTGAAGCCCCGAGATGATGTCCCACACACACGTGGATCCTGTTTTTGGCCCCTCATTCTTCGGCTTGGGTGATCTCAATCAGAGGGCTGAGGATCACTTTGAGGGATCCCGGGGATGGCACAGCTGTGTAAAGAGGCCCTCACGGATCAGAGGCCTTGGGCCAATGACCCCCAAGGCCATGAGTAACAACCCACTAACGGGAAGACTTCCTCCAGCTTCCACAGGGATATCTCCTCTGGCAAGCTACTTTCCAGAGTGTGTTGCACACATGCGAGGGGCTTGAGAGCTCCCTGATAGGCATGGCACTGGCCACACATTGACAGAACAGGCTCCAGGGCTCATGTCGGTACTTGAGAATCCGGTGTGGCTGGCCTTGGACCCCAATGTGGCTGCAGCCCCGTTCTTCCCTCTACATCATGTGTGCAGAAGGGCTAGCCCCAAGTGTCCACAGGCCTTGCAAACCCTATCAGATGAGACCGAGGTCCTCCCAATGCCACCAGAGAGCCATTCCTCCACGTAGCTTCTCTAGAAAAAACCAAACCCCATCTGTCCCGAGGACACCTTGGATGGGCATATTCCAGACATCCTAACCCATTCTCTTCGGGGAGGGAGACACACTGCCTTCCATCCAGTCTACAGAAGCTACAGGTAGGTGTGTCCATAGCACCAACTGAAGAACAAAACACTAGGGCATGTGAGATGTGGAGGGTTTCCAGCACAAGCTCCATCCACAGAGACATAACAGCAATATACCTGTGGAACTAGGCACGTAGCAACATGGGGCTACAGATACATTTGTGCTTAAAGGCATGTGGAAGGTGATAGAGATTGAGATGGATGGAAGGGACCAAGAAAAGCCTTCTTTGGTTCCTTATAACAGGGAGCACATACTTGTCGGTCCTGGGTTTGGGGTGGACTCATGAAACCAAGTCCACAATCTCTCATCTCTCAGGGCACGTGGGAAATAGATAGGGGCAGAATAATAGCCCAAGGAAATAATCCGGCGACGCCTACCTTAATCTACAAACGGTTTTGACCACATTCCTTTCCCCGGAGATTCTGTGCCCGTACATTAAGAAGCATAAGCATGATCGTGAGACTGTGTGGACATCTGTGTGTGTCCACGTGTGAGAGAAAATGAGATAGAGGGAGAGGGAAAGAGAGACAGAGATCTGAAGAAAGGGAAAGAGAGACAAGGAGGAAGGGCAGGGCAAAATGCAAGGCTGGGGGGAGTGGTGACTCATTGCCTCCCTTCCATGATGAGCCTTAGGTGTGAATTTGGCCTCAGCTGAGAATAGTGGGGCCAGGTACCATGTGCATGGAATGACTTCCACTTGCGCTCCCCCTACATCCCTGGGAGAAATGCTTGCACAGAAGGGGCCCTCCATGCTGGCGGAGGGGGATGACTGCTGGGAAGTGTTAGAGCTGCCTCTCTGGCTTGTCTGTGCCCGAAGCTGTGAACAAGATGTGGTCATGCTGATGGCTTCTGCAGTCCGTCCCTGAGACAGAAATCATCGCCATTCACTGAAGATGGGCAGGTATGACCGGACGGTTGGGGAATGGACTGAATCATGACCAAGACACCACACTGGGGAGGCAAAGATAGCTTTATTATAGCAATGGAGTCTCCCATGGACCTTGAAAATCCAGGATGGATTTCCTCAAAGTTTCCTTTTGCAAGGGAGAGGAGTGACCCCGCTGAAGGAAGATCATGAAGACGCTGACAGGGAACATCTGCGTTCTTCCTGAGAAGCACGGGAACATTGTAGAGATTCATGCCGATAGACACCAACCAGAGAGAGGGGGGAAAAAGTGTAAAGTTTCTGGAAAGCACCACATTGTTCCCCACATTTCTGTAATGCGTCTGAGATGGACTGTGGCACCCGGGGCTGCCAATCTATGTCCACTGGAAAGACTGGGCGATGGGGGCCTGCGTTCGTTTCCCATTTCGCCGGTTCCGAGCCTTCCCAGCCCGGACGGCTTGGCCTCCATGGGATCCCACAGTCGAGACATGTAGCGTGCTGTCTTGGTCTTCATGCTCAGCTTCTTCAGATTGGAAGTTCTGCTTCAGCAGGTGGCAAAGGCATGTGGAGATGTCCTTCTTCGACCTCTCTGCCTTGCTTGGGTTCGCTGCCAGGGCCAGGGTTTCCACGGCCCCGGAGTCTAGGGTCAGGGCACGGAGGAGGGCTGGTGTGTGTCCTGCCAGTGGTCACGGAGGTGTTGGGGAGGGTATAAACTGCCCAGTGTCCTTGATGCCTTCAGGTGCCTCGTGGAGCTTGATGATCGTCGGGAATGCCATGGAGCCCCATCCACGGGGCAGGGAGTAACACCCTTCAGTCTTTCCAAGAGACAGATGCTCCTTTGGGCCTCAGGCATCCTCTGAAGCATGAGCATTGCTTCCTGTTCCTTGTCCTTGCTGTCCTGTAAGGACTGCCTCTCAGAAAAAGGTGTCTGAATGAACGGGGAGTGGGGAAGACGAGGCCTCCCTGGTCCTAGGCCTGAGGCCATGTGGAATTATGCAGCATGGCCAGCAGGGCCTGAAACTCATCCCTACTGAGGGGTGCTTCCAGGGGTCCTGGAGGCTCCTTTTGCCGCAGATGCCCACTCAGAAAAGGCTGTGTGTCTTCCTCCCTCTCTGTGGCCAATAGAAGTTCCTCTAGGAAACAGGAGACTTCTGCAGAAGATGGGTGCTGTGGGTCCAGTGCACTAGAGAGCCCAGCAGTAGGGTGTGCCTGCCACCGCCACCCAGGGGTCTCAGCATGTGCAGGCTGCCAAGCTGCTCCATCCAGAGCCTGTCCTGTGCTCAGGACATGCTGGGACCCCTCGCCCAACCACTTTGGGGCATTGTGGCTACCTAAGGGCCCTACCTCCTGCACGGGTTGGCAAGGATTGTCATCTGGAGGCAGGGGATAGCCTTGGAAGGGCAGGGGTGCCATGCCAGGGTGCTCCTGTTGCCGCTGGCATTCCCCTTGGGTCGGGGGACAAAGACGGGCTTGACGAGCTGAGAGGCACCCTCCCAGAATCGGTCCCTTCAGGGAATGGCTCCTCATGGCTTCAGGAGTGGGCGAATTGCTTCCTCCCTGCCAGGCTTCGGTGGACGGGGCCATAGTGAGCCTCAAACCTGGCTCCCAGATTCGCCACAGGAAACCAGAGGGGCAAAGCCCATGGAGAGAACAGGAAGGGTCGCTGCAGCAAAAGCCTGCATGCTTCCCGGAGGATTGGATGCAGCCAGAAGCTCAGAGCATCCGGGGACAACGGGCAGGGGGCCTGGGTCCCCCGGGACAGTCAGGTGATGACTGGCTTCGTGGTTTGCTGCCCAGTCATTGGCGGGGCCAGTTCTGCTCTGCCCTGAATGCCGAGCTCTTCTGTTCTGGAACCAGACCTGGGACAGAGAAGAGGGGTTGCGGACATTAGAAGCTGGGACAGATGCCAGCTCGGCTTGCCCTTTCCCCTGCTCGGGTTCTCTCGGGGAGAAGGCCACGTCTGTGGTTCGGAATCTCAGGGCAGCTCTGTTCACACCTTTCACCTGGCCCTTGTGAACTAGGGGCAAGTCCAGGGCAACTGTGGACACCTGGTCTGGACGGGATTCCCCCTTGACAGGATGGAATGGCAGCCGCTCAGCACTGCTCTGCTGAGCTCCCCTCTGTAGTGCTCTGCGGTCCCTGCCTAGCCCTCCCTTTCTTTGCCTGTTGCAGCTTCCTGACCAGCCATTCCTTGAGTCCTGCCATCAAGACTTAGCTGACCACCTGCCCTCCTTCCCCAGGTTACCCCAAGTCCGGGCGTCCCTCAGCACTTGACCCCCAGTGTCCGACTGTGTGTGATCCCGATGGCAAACTACCTCCTCTGCCTTGGGGGCCTTCAGCCCGTGTCACTCGGCCTCACATCCACACACTCCGTCTACAGCCACATGTCTTTGGGGCCCAGGGCAAGTCATGGACCCCCCAGGAATCCAAATCCACCACAGATTTGTCTCTCTGTCTCCTCCGTTGGCTGGATGAGAAGGCTGTTCTCAGGAACGAGCACATTGAGCCTCCCCTCTCTCCAGGGACAAGACTTGTCAGAGTCCAGGCCCGTGCATGCCAGCTTCAAGCAGGCTCCCGGGCTCTTGCCCCAAGGGAGTGCCTTCCATACAGTCTACTTCCATAGACCATAAAGCTGTTTCACAGGTAGTCTACCAGAAACCAGTCTCTCTGGAGCTCAGGGAGAACAAGCCTTCTCAACTGGGCGCCCCATGGGACCTCTCCCCCACCTGGCCAGAATCCTAGGGATGATAATCCTAGAGGATTAGGTTATCCAGAACAGGTGTGGCTTGTGGGCAGGATCCATTCCTGCCCCGGGGGTGCTGAGGCCCAGGACACTGAAAACACCTGGCCACTCACAGGCAAGCAACCCCACTCAGAATCAGGGAATCCTGGGGACCAAGCTGTTGAAGCACTGACATTTTGCGTGTCCTCAAGAGAGGTGGCAACTTTTCTGTTTCCCCACTTCTGTCCACTCACCGTTTCTACACACATGGGCACGGCCACCTCGTCTTCAGAGCCTCCCCTAGGAACGCCCTATCGGCTGACACATTCTGGTTTTGTGCAGTCTTTCCCTTGCAAGGTCCATGCTTTCCCCATACTGCCCAGGCACTGGAACCCGTGGATAACCCCGACGAGCCCACGTTTCTCCAGCAAGGTCTCAGGGGCCACTCTCCCCTGCACGTTCCACAGCTCACGGGCACCCTCTGCAAATGTACCTGAATGCGGGATTCTGGGAGGCCTGTGAGTCTGGCCAGGGGTTCTCTGGTAGAAATGCTAGGAAATGGTTTTTCTCAAAGGTTTGAAGGAGGAGACTGGTTTGGGATGGAGAAATGGCTGTCCCTTTCCTCCTGCCCTCCTTTGGGAAACATTCTGAAAGGAGAACAGAGTTAGAAAGAAGGGTTTGGAGCCCAGGCACATCCAGCGTGGAAAGAGAAATTGGTGTCTGTGTGTGCCTGTGAGTGAATGTGTGTGTGCGTGTGTGTGTGTGTGTGTGTGTGTGTGTGTGTGTATCCTTGTGCTTTTACATTTTTGTCCTAGCTTCTTCTTCCCTGAGTCTGTTAGGTCAGCATGGACAGACCCACACAAGCCAGCGATTGGCTCTAGATCCTGAGGTGACCCAAGAAAAGGACTCCATCCTTTCTGGCACTTTCAGAACAAGAAGATTCAAGGCCTTTCTGTCCCGGAAACAAATGCCCCCACCCTAGAGGCGGTGTAAACACACTGTCCATCGCTGGGAACACAAAAGGCAGCTGGGACAAGGTAACATGGATTCCTTACCTAAGCCGTCTTGCCAAACCCTTGACAAGCCCACGCAGACCTGTTCCTGTGTGAAGGAGAAGCTCCAGAAGAGCCGCATTTGGTATGCTGGGGACTCACCTGGAGTCCAAGCTGGAGGCTGTTCCTGTCCACATGATGGTCCTTCCACTTGGGAGTTTGCAGACGCCAATTGGCTCTGCCTTAGCTGTCTCGTGTGCTGGTTCTGGAACTACACCTAGGTGGCGAAAGAAGAACCGATGGTCAGGCAACACTGGTGAACAGGATCTATCTATATCCGTATCTGTATCTTCATCTCCCTCTATCTCTATGTCCATCATCTGTCTACCTCCGTATCTTCCATTCCTTTGTTTCTCTCATGCCTTAAGTCTCAGAGTGTTTGGTGTGGGCCACACGATAACTCTGGGCAAATGATTCCTAGCGGAAGTCGGCCTGGATGTGTCGACCCATTGGAGTGCCCGGGCCTTGCCCTCCCGTGTTCCCCGTGTTCTCAGACTGAATGACTTGGAATGACTGCAAAGGGCATGGGCTTCGCGGGGATGCCCATATAGGAGCCCAAGCATCTGAGCTCCCCAGCTGGGCATGGAGATTGACATGCACTGGCTTCAGCCAGATTGTGTCCACAACTTGTCCCCCATGAGAATGAAAGAGAAGCTCAAGCCTACCTGGATCCTGGACTCTGGAATGTCTAGCGCTCGGGCTTGTCGTTCTCTGGTGGTGATGCCAGGGTACCGGTTCTGCTGGAACGAGGCTTGCAGAGCCTCTTTCTGCCACAGTCTCAAAACAAGCCGCCTCTGTCAGGATTCTGGCAGGAGTGGGCCTGTTGCAGGGAAAATGGCCACTGGATTAGGAAGGCTTGTATGGGAATGCAAAGTGGCGGTGCCGTCTCAGCTTTTCACTTTCTGCCCTGTCGGACCCTTCCCAGGCCAGAGATTATTGTCCCCTTGCCACCCACCGATCCACCTGAGAACCTGCTCAATAGGACCCCAGCAGCCTGCCATCTGCCCCTGGGAATGGGCGATAGTCCAGGATCTAGGGAGATACCAACCTGTCCCAAGCCATGTGATGGCATGCAACGAATTGAGGAGACCCACGGGGGGAGTGAGGGAGGAAAGCACCTCAGGAGGAACAAAGAGGATCCCACTGCTCTTAAGAAACATCCAGGACAAATCCAACAGTACATGCTGCCCAGTGCTGCTGCGTTGGAGGTGAAAGTTCCGTTTTTGTCAGTGACACCTAACAAATGTCCCGAATCTCGACCCGTCCTCTGCCCCCTGAGATCTAGCTTGCCTATTTTCCAAAGAGGGACTCTTGTTGGAACTCCTGGCCACCGACTTCTGTTTTGCTTCCAATGGCAGCCACGCACAAGCCTCTCTCAATCCCCCTTCCCCAACCCTCTGTGGATCAGAACCTTCCAGCTTGGGTACTGGCTGGAAGGGTGGACCCTCTTCCTGTCCTGAAGCCCGGAAAGTAATCAGGGCCTTTGGGGAACCCAAGCAGGGAGCAGGGCCTCTGAGGGGAACTTACTCCCTGATGTGCTGGTGGGAGCCATGCCTCTGGAATACCTCGGCTCCCAGAGCACTGGCCAGTCGACTGGGCAGGACCCGGCAGTGTGTGACTTATCAAAGCCTAGGATGGCCCACCCCCTATCAGTTGGACAGCTTCTGGCGGTAGCCCTGCCTTCAGTGGTTCTGACCGTTGGGAGAGGAGGAGTTCAGCAGGACTTCGGGACCACCTGAGCCGAGAGCGGGACCTGGGCAGGTGAATGTGCCTGCCCCATCCTCCTCTGCATGCAATGTGCCTCTCCCACTCCCGTAAGCTTGTCTCCAGGATGACAGCCCTGACATCGAACAGTGCTGTTGAGACTCTGGGGACTGTTAGGGCCGATTTCATGTTAAATCCTGTGTAACTCTTAGCGTTTGCTTAGCCAGAGCGGCTCCATATTGCCTAGGTTGGCATATTGTTGTTCACATCCACGGACATCATTCCAGGAATCAACACCCCAGTAGTTCCTGGTATCGGTTCCGGGTATCGATTCTGGGAGTAAATGCCCTAACCACAGAAGCCTCGTGCCCTGAGGTCTGCGGTTAGGCTCTATAAAACCAGCCTGTGGCTGCTCAGTCTGACTTCTAATGCTGGGCATAGAGTAAAGCTTGGCATGACATTCACTTTTTCTCAGTCTCATTCCCCTGGCCGGTCATTCTGACTTCTAATGCTTGGCAGAGAATAAAGCCTTGCATAGCTTTCACATGGCTTCAGCCTCATTCCTTTGATAACGGACCCCATCTGGGACTGTGTCTAGGACTGGACCCGGTGAAGGCCTTTCCACCCTTGCTTCAGATTCTGGTATGTGGGTGTGGAACGCGAGTCCCATTTGACCACCCAAGACGAGCCTCCTAATTAACTCCCTTTTATTTCATCACATGGTTTCTTTTTTTCCATTGTTTACATGTACTCTGTATTTATCGGAACATTGGTCATGTTTCACGTGAGAGCTTTCTTTTTCTCTCCTTTGTTTTTATATGCTTGCTGAATTTTGTATTACTTAAAAAAAATTATGTTAAATGCCCCGGTATTTTCTTCTTCCCCTGCCAATTGTCCCTGGTCACCCACTTCGCTTCTTGTCTAGGTGCCCTCCATTTTTGTGGAATCCGTTTCCAAAGACACCCAGGCAGCTCCCCGGCAGCTTGTGAAGCAACACTTCCCTGTGGAGCCCGGTAGGAGACTTAGATCCGATAGCTGAGATAGGAGGCACGTAAGAGAGAGATTGCGAACCAGCCATCACCATGTATGTGGAATGGATTTCTCCACAGCCTTAGCTGCCTGTGGGGACAATGGATGGACAGCCTGGGAGGAAAGGCATGGGACGTGTGAACTTGCAGTGTTTGGGGCTAGTGGAGATGCTACCATGTACTGGTCTAAGGGAATAATCGCTCCCCGACATCTGAAACGGATTCAGGCCTCCTTAGATTTCCCAGAGAGAAATAATCTGTCCTATGATGATTACATCACTTTTGGTTTCCACAGGCTCCACCTAGTGTTCCTATTCTTGACTGCTACTGGCAGGGCATGTCCAGAGTGTCTTGAGCTCTCAATGCAGAGCCCTACTTAATGACCTAGGAGGAGAAGACAGCTCCAGTAACCTGGAAGGAGATGGATAAACAGAATGGAAAACAGCACTCAAAACAGAATGGAAACCTTAAGGGCCAAATTGCTTCTCCTTTGAAGCTTGGGTTTTTCCATGTTGTTGGGAGGGTGGTGGTGCTGTTGCTATGGCTGTGTGTGTCTGTGTGTGTGTGTGTTTACAAAATACCTAACTCTGCTTACCATGTAGAGGTCCCTTCAGTGGTTTAAAGGAAGATGAGATGGAATGTGCCATCAGTCGACCGTTTCAGTGGATTCCCAGAGTCGGGCAGTTATTGAATCGGCCAGGCAACTACCAAGCAACCAAACAACCCACCAGCAGCCCAACAGGAAATGGTACACAGAAAACCAAATCATGTTCCCATTGCCTTATGGCTCACAAGTCTCCACAATCCCATTAGGTGAAATACAGGGAGCCAAGTAGAACACAGTAGAAAGAGGCGGTCAAGGGAGTCATCCTCGCAGGACATGAGGGCAGTCCAAGAGCATTTCCTAATGGTAGGGGTGAGTGTGTGTGCGGGACAGAGGGTGTGCTTGTGCTTCCGTCCCAGAGGAACCAGTGGCTTTAGGTCAAGATACAGCATCTGCACAAAGAGAGGAATCCCATCTCCTGGATGATCGAGGGGATCTCCCCGGCCAGGTAGTTGGTGGCTGGCCTGGCTGGGCTTGTTCGAGATGGGACTGGCAGCACTAGGAGACAGGTGGGCAGGGGGCCTCAACAGAGGGTGCCCTAGTACTTTTTCGGCGCCGTGTCCTGAACACAGAACTTTGAGGAATGCGCACAGCCGCCACGATGGTCAAGTGCCGAGTCCTGACTGGAGCCTATCGGGGCAACTGACCATTGGCACAGCTCTCGGTTGCTCTTCCAGACATCGCTGTCCTGACATTGCAGGTGTTTTCCAGGCACTGCCTGAGGCTGGCCCTCAACAAGATGAGGAGCAGTCTTGAAGCCCCGAGATCATGTCCCACACACACGTGGATCTTGTTTTTGGCCCCTCATTCTTCGGCTTGGGTGATCTCAATCGGAGGGCTGAGGATGACTTTGAGGGATCCTGGGGATGGCACAGCTGCGTAAAGAGGCCCTCACAGATCAGAGGCTCTGGGCCAATGACCCCCAAGGCCATGAGTAACAACCCACTAACGGGAAGACTTCCTCCAGCTTCCACAGGGATATCTCCTCTGGCAAGCTACTTTCCAGAGTGTGTTGCACATATGCCAGGGGCTTGAGAGCTCCCTGATAGGCATGGCACTGGCCACACATTGACAGAACAGGCTCCAGGGCTCATGTCCATACTTGAGAATCTGTTGTGTCTGTCATTAGACCCCAATGTGGCTGTAACCCCGTTCTTCCCTCCACATCATGTGCAGAAGGGCCAGCCCCCAGAATCCGCAGACTTTGCAAACACTATCAGATGAGACCGAGGTCCTCCCAACACCACAAGAGAGCCATTCCTCTACATAGCTTCTCTAGACAAAACCAAAGCCCCATCTGTGCTGAGGACACCTTGGCTAGGCACATTCCACAATCCTAACCCATTCTGTTCGGGGAGGGAGACACACTACCTTCCACCCAGTCTACAGAATCTACAGGTATTTGTGTCCATAGAGCCAACTGAAGAACAGAACCCTAGGGCAGGTGATATGTGGAGGGATTCCAGCACAAGCTCTATCAACAGAGACATATCAGTGATCCACCTGTTGAACTAGGCACATATCAACATGGGGCTTCAGATTATATTTCTGCATAAGCACGTGTGGATAGTGATAGATATCGAGTTGGGTGGAAGTGACCAAGATCAGACTTCTTTTGTTTCTTGCAACTTGGAAGACATACGTGTTATTCGTGGGTTTGGGGGTGGACTCATTAAACAAAATGCAATGAGGCAAGATGTCGGAGAACTAGGAGCCAGTGTATCAACCTCTCACCTAAAGTGAGCTGATTACCTACTAAAGAACTCTCATCACCCATGAAATCAGCTTGAGATTAGAATTATACATGACTTGATCTCTACGTGTTCATAAAGCGCCAGTGGGCAGATAAAGCAGAGTAGGAATGTCAGACTAATATCAGAAGATAATCAAAAGGGGAGGGAGCCACCTGAAGCAACCCGTTGGAATGTAATACCCCAATGTGAGAGTGCCGTGTGACGTGGGACCAGCATTAACTTGGAGTCTGGTTGAAAGCACTCAAAAAGATCAAAGGATTGTGGGCAGAAATTGTGAGAATCAGGGCAGTTAGGGACAGGGGCTTATGTCCCGGGACCAAGGACAGCCACCCTTGGTGCTGAGCCTGAGAGAGTGGGGTGAAGAAACCATTTCTTGGTCTCTGAGTCATGACAGCAACTAATAAAGCCTGGGTGGTGGCTCCTGTGAGGGGCTGGGAGCCTCGCCAGCTCGCAGAAACACAGCTTTTTTGCACTCTCAATGCGCGGACCATGCCACACTATCAGAGTCTGAGTCAAGCCACACACCCTCCCCTAAGAGAGGTGTGTGCTGGGGCCAGCCTGGCACTCTCAGACATGGAATGTCTGAGCACTCTCAGACATGGAATGTCTGAGAACTCCCATCCCAGGCCAGTGGGAAAATCCATCCCAGGCCAGCGGGAAAATCTCCATGTGTTATTACTGCTTGGGATGTCTCTAATGGTCTGGAGCTGCCCACACAGCCACAGCTGTCAGGCTTTTGGGTACAAGCAGGAGTTCCTGCGTCCCCAGGGACTGCAACTGGGAATGTGTTCTGACAGTGGCCAATGAGGAATTTATGTGCTCTGTGGCATCCACAGGGGAACAGACGAAGGCTTCTCTCTGAGAGGGAGGTCTGGGTGGAGTTTTATTTCCTCTAAACCTCTAAAAACCTCTAAAAGCTGTCAAGGCAAGAGAAAACAAATGACCAAACAAACCAAATAACCTCTAGAGAACAAAAGCCTGAAAATCCAGTTTCCTCAGAGCCCAACACCTTGAGGTGGGTGGGAGGACTTAACTCAGGAAACACTGTCTGAAAACCCACGTGGCAGGCCCCTCCCCCTGAAAGGCAACCAAAAAAAAAAAAAAAAAGATGACAAGAGAACAACCACCACAATTTCATAGATACAGTTTTTATTTTTAATTCATTCCCAATGTTCTGGTTCATTTTTTATAGATAATTTAAAATCTATTTACCATCACAGCGAGATGTCAAGTACATTAAATTCCATAATAAATTTTTAACCCAAACTTTTTGATATGTATACCCATGTTTTTCTTTTGCTATTCTATTTTTTAATTTTTTAAATTTAAATTTAGTTTAGTTTAGTTTATTCTTTTTTTATTTTTATTTTTTAATATTCATATAGAGTTACACTTCAAGGTAATCTCCTTTCCCCCAATCAATGCTACCCCTATAGGTAAACCAATTTTTAATCCCCCCTACCATAGGAAAGTTGAGTCCTTTAACAAAGATTTAAAGATACACCCAGGAAGAATCAAAATAATCTTCCTCGCTCACACTGAGAATTTAGAACTACTCTCCAATCTTTTTCTTCCACCAGTGTTTCTGTGTATTTTTGGTTTGCCTGGTAGTATTTAAATCTTATACTTGGGGTTCTTTTTGACAAGGTTCTTTTTTTGTTTTGCATATATATATATGTATATATATATATATTTTTTTTTTCTCCTTTCATCTACTTTTATCAGTCTTTTTTTTTTTTTAGTCTGTTTTTGTTTGTATACTTCCTAAATCTTACCTTGGGGCCCATTTAGGCTGGGCCTTCTCTTTAATTTTATGTTTCTTTTCTTCATGTCTCTCTCTCCCTCTCTCATTTTTTGTCTTTTATCTCTTTTTTCTTTCATTTGGGTGGGGACTCCTGATTGCTCAGAAGCATTCTAGGGTGCACCTTGACACTACCATGGTTGATACATCGAGCTACATCATTTCAGCTATCTCTCACCAAAATGACTAGGAGGAGGAATGCCAAACAGAAGAAAATTTCAGAGGCTGGGCCATCCGCAACAGAGCTAATGGCTATCGACATAGACAATATGTTGGAAAGGGAATTCAGGCTAACAATTATCCAGACAATAGCTAGGTTGGAGAAACCCATGGGTGACAAAATGAAATTGATTAGAGCAGAGCTGAGAGCCCCCAGGGATGATGTTCATAATGTTTTAAATAAGTTCCAATCTAATCTAAATTCTCTAAAAACTAGGGTAAATGAGACAGAAGATTGAATTAATGATCTGGAGGACAAACAGATAGAGAGAAAGGATCAGAAGGAAGCCTGGAACAAACAGCTTAGAAACCACGAACACAGAAATAGGGAAATAAATAACGCTATGAAACATTCCAACGTCAGAATTATTAGAATCCCTGAGGGAGAGAGAAAGAAAGATATCTAGAGGATATAGTGGAACAAAACTTCCATGAATATTTTCCCAATCTTGTGAATGGAACCAGCGTTCATGTACTAGAGACAGAATGGTCTCCCCTCAAGATTATAGAATCCCAAAGTCCTGGAAAGACCTAATAGTAAGAATGAGGAATCATAATTATAGACAGACTTTCTTGAAGGCAGGGAGGAAAAAGAATCTCCCAGCATATAGAGGAAAGGCAATCAGCATAATAGCAGACATGTCCACAGAAACCTGGCAAACTAGAAAGGACTGGTAAGATAAATTCAGGGTACCAAATGAGAAGAACATGCAGCCAAGAATAGTTTATCTGGCAAGACTGACATTCAAAATGGATGAAGATATAAAGAGTTTCCAAGACGGCAAGGCTTAAAAGAGTATGTGACCACCAAGCTGACACTGCAGGAAATATTAAGGGGGGTTCTATAAAAGAGGAAAAATCCCAAGAATATCATATAGAGAAATTATAGATAGAGAAATATATAGAGAAATATATAGAGAGACTATATATAGAAAGAAAGACTTCAAAGGCAACATGATGTCAGTAAAACCATATCTCTCAATAATCACTCTCAATGTGAATAGCCTGAATGCACCCATAAAACAACACAGGGTTGGAGATTGGATAAAACAAAAGGACCAATCCATATGTTGTCTACAAGAGACCCAATTGGAACCTAGGGATACACCCATACTGAAAATGAAGGGATGGAGAAGCATCTTTCATGCCAATGGGCCTCAAAAGAAGGCCGGGGTAGCAATTCTCATATCAGAAAACTCAGATTTTCAACTAAAGTTTGTAATCAGAGATAGAGAAGGACACTACATCATTCTTAAAGGGACTATCCACCAAGATGATCTAACAGTTGTAAATATCTATGCCCCAAATATGGGAGCAGCCAATTACATAAGAAAACTATTAATCAAGATAAAGAGTTTTATTGACACAAAGACATTAATAATAGGAGATCTTAACACACCACTCTCATTAATAGACAGATCATCCAAGCAGAATCAATAAATAAACAAGAGCAGTGAATGACACATTGGACTGAAATGATCTCATTCATATATACAGAACATTCCATCCTCAAACAACAGAATACTCATTCTTCTCAAGTGCACATGGAGCCTTCTCCAGAATAGACCACATACTGGGTCACAAATCAGGGCTCAACTGATACCAAAAGACTGAAATTATTCCCTTTATATTCTCAGATCACAATGCTTTGAAACTGGAGCTCAATCACAAGGAAAAGTTTGGAAGGAATTCAAACACATGGAAGCTAAAGACCACCTTGCTTAAGAATGCTTGGATAAACCAAGGTATCAAAGAAGAATTTAAACAATTCATGGAAACCAATGATAATGAAGACACTTCGGTCCAAAACCTATGGGATACAGCAAAGGCAGTCCTAAGGGGGAAATACATAGCCATCCAAGACTCCCTCAAAGAAACTGAAATATCCATAATACACCAGCTGTCTCTACACCTTAAAGAATGGGAGAATCAACAACGAATTAAGCCAACTCCACACACAAGAAGGGAAATAAGATTAGAGCAGAGATGAATGAGATAGAATGTAGAGATACAGTAGAACGTATCAATGAAACTAGAAGCTGGTGTTTTGAAAGACTCAATAAGATTAATAAACCATTGCCCTAATGAATACAAAAGAAAAGAGAGAAAGCTCAAATTAATAAAATTATGAATGAAAAGGGAGAGATCACAACAAACACCAAGGAAATAGAAACAATCATCAGAAATTATTATCAACAGTTATATACGAATAAGTTAAGCAACCTAGGTGAAAGGGATGCATTCCTGGAAATCTAAAAACTTCCAAAATTGAACCAGGAAGAAATTGACAACCCGAATAGATGGATATCTTGTAACAATATTAAAGCAGTGATCAAAAACCTCCCGAAAAACAAGAGCCCAGGAGCTGATGGATTCCCTGGGGAATTCTACCAAACATTCAAAGAAGAAATAATATCTCTTCTCCTGAAGCTGTTTCAAAAATTGAAGAAGGAAAACTTCCAAAACCTTTTTATGAAGCCAGCATTCCCTGATCCCAAAACCAGGCAAAGACTAAAAGGAAAATTTCAGATGAATATCACTGATGAATATGGATGCTAAGATTCTCAACGAGATCCTAGCAAATAGGATACAACAGTAAATTAAAAATATTATACACCATGAACAGTTGGGATTCATCCCTGGGTATCAAGGATGGTTCAACATTTGCAAATCAATCACTGTGATAGAACAAATCAAGAAGAGAAGATAGAAGAATCACATGGTCCTCTCAATTGATGTAGAAAGGCATTTGACAAAATCCAGCATCCGTTCCTGAATAAATGCTTCAAATTATAGGGATAGAGGGAACATTCCTGAACTTCATAAAATCTATGAAAGACCCACAGAAAATATCTTCCTCAATGGGAAAAAGCTCACAGCATTCCCGTTGAGATCTGGACCATGACATGGATGCCCATTCTTACCACTCTTGTTCAACACAGTATTAGAAGTCCTCGAAACAGCAATCACGCAACAAAGAGAAATAAAAGGATTCAAATTGGCAATGAAGAAGACAAACTCTCTTTCTTTGCAGATGACATGATACTTTATATGGAAAACCCAAAAGACTCCACCCCCAAACTACTAGAACTCATACAGCAATTCAGTAATGTGGCAGGATACAAAGTCAATGTACAGATATCAGTTGCTTTCTTATACACTAACAATTAAAATACAGAAAGGGAAATTAGAGAATAGAATCAATTTACTATAGCACCAAGAACCATAAGATACCTGGGAATAATCTTAACCAAAGAGGTGAAGGATGTGTACTTGAGGAACTACAGAACACCCATGAAAGTAATTGAAGGAGACACAAAAAGATTGAAGACCATTCCATGTCCTTGCATTGGAAGAATAAACATTGTTAAAATGTCTATACTGCCTACAGCAATCTATATTTTTAATGCCATTCTGATCAAAATTCCACCGGTATTATTCAAAGAACTAGAGCAAATAATCCTAAAATTTATGTGGATTCAGAAGAGACCCCATATTGAAAAGGACATGTTGAAAAAGAAAAACAAAACTGGGGTCTCACATTGCCTTATTTCAAGCCTTACTACAAAGCTGTGATCACAAGACAGCATGGTACTGGCATAAAAACAGACACATAGACTAGTGGAACAATGTAGAGAGCCCAGATATGGATCCTCAATTCTATGGTAAAGTAATCTTTGACAAAGCAGGAAAAAATATCCAGTGGAAAAACAGTCTCTTCAATAAATGGTGCTGGGAAAATTGGACAGGTATATGTAGAAGAATGAAACAGGAAGATTCTCATACAACATATGCAAAGATAAACTTGAAAGGGATAAAAGACCACAATGTGAGATAGGAGTCCATCAGAATCCTAGAGGAGAACATAGGCAGTGACCTCTTTGGTATCAGCCACAGCAACTTCTTTCAAGATATGTCTACAAAGGCCAAGGAAACAAAAGTGTAAATGAACTTTTGGGAATTTGTCAAGATCAAAAGCTTCTGCACACCTGTACTCGAGGAACTGCAGAACACTCATGAAAGAAGTTGAAGAAGACACAAAAAGATGGAAGACTGTTCCATGCTCTTGGATTGGAAGAATAAACATTGTTAAAATGTCTATACTGCCTAGAGCAATCTATACTTTTAATGCCATTCCGATCAAAATTCCACCGATATTTTTCAAAGAGCTGGAGCAAATAATCCTAAAATTTGTATGGAGTCAGACGAGACCCCGAATTGCTAAGGAAATGTTGAAAAACAAAAACAAAACTGGCGGCATCACGTTACCCGATTTCAAGCTTTACTACAAAGCTGTGATCACCAAGACAGCGTGGTACTAGCAAAAAAACAGACACATAGACCAGTGGAACAGAGTGGAGAACCCAGATATGGATCCTCAACTCTATGGTCAAATAATCTTCGACAAAACAGGAAAAAATATTCAATGGAAAAAAGACAGTCTCTTCAATCAATGGTGCTGGGAAAACTGGACAGCGATATGTAGAAGAATGAAACTCGACCATTCTCTTACACCGTACACAAAGACAAACTCGAAATGGATAAAAGACCTCAACGTGAGACAGGAATCTATCAGAATCCTAGAGGAGAACATAGGCAGTAACCTCTTCGATAAGAGCCACAGCAACTTCTTTAAAGATATGTCTCCAAAGGCCAAGGAAACAAAAGGGAAAATGAACTTTTGGGACTTCATCAGGATCAAAAGCTTCTGCACAGCAAAGGAAACAGTCAACAAAACAAAGAGGCAACCCACGGAATGGGAGAAGATATTCACAAATGACAGTAGAGACAAATGGTTGATATCCAGGATCTATAAAGAACTCCTCAAACTCAACACACACAAAACAGATAATCATATCAAAAAATGGGCAGAAGATATGAACAGACACTTCTCCAACGAAGACATACAAATGGCTATCAGACACATGAAAAAATGTTCATCATCACTAGCCATCAGGGAGATTCAAATTAAAACAACATTGAGATACCACCTACACCAGTTAGAATGGCCAAAATTAGCAAGACAGGAAACAACGTGTGTTGGAGAGGATGTGGAGAAAGGGGAACCCTCTTACACTGTTGGTGGGAATGCAAGTTAGTGCAGCCACTTTGGACAACAGTGTGGAGATTCCTCAAGAAATTAAGAATAGAGCTTCCCTATGACCCTGCAATTGCACTGCTGGGTATTTACCACAAAGATACAGATGTAGTGAAAAGAAGGGCCATTTGTACCCCAATGTTTATTGCAGCAATGGCTACGGTCGCCAAACTGTGGAAAGAACCAAGATGCCCTTCAACGAATGAATGGGTAAGGAAGATGTGGTCCATATACACAATGGAGTATTATGCCTCCATCAGAAAGGACGAATACCCAACTTTTGTAGCAACATGGATGGGACTGGAAGATATTATGCTGAGCGAAATAAGTCAAGCAGAGACAGTGAAGTATCATATGGTCTCACTTATTTGTGGAGCATAACAAATAACATGGAGGACATGGGGAGATGGAGAGGAGAGGGAGTTGAGGGAAACTGGAAGGGGAGATGAACCATGAGATACTATGGACTCTGAAATACAACCAGAGGGTTATGAAGGGGTGGCGGAGGGGGTGGGAGGTTGGGGAACCAGGTGGTGGGTAACAGGGAGGGCACGTACTGCACGGAGCACTGGGTGTGATGCCAAAACAATGAACACTGTTATGTTGTAAATAAAAAAAATAAAAAAAAATGAATATGCCCTGGAGCACTGGGTGTTGTGCAAAAACAATGAATACTGTTACGCTGAAAAAATAAATAAATTAAAATACAGATTTAAAAAAAATTGCTATCTAAGCAGAAAAAAAAAAAAACTTCTGCACAGCAAAGAAAACAGTCAACAAAACAAAGGACAACCCATGGAATGGGAGAAGATATTTGCAAATGACAGTACAGACATAAGGTTGGTATCCTGAATCTATAAAGAACTTCTCAAACTCAATACACACAAAACAGATAATCATGTCAAAAAACGGGCAGAAGACATGAACAGATACTTCTCCAATGGAGACATACAAATGTCTATAAGACACATGAAAAAAAGTTCATTGCCAGCCGTCAGGGAGATTCAAATCAAAACCACATTGAGGACAGCTAAGATGGCTTCCCCGGCAGGGAAGGTTGCTCGAGGGTGGTTGGTCCTGGCGCTGGGCCTGCGGAGTGCTGTCCCGCGGCTTCCAGGTCTAACCCAGGTGGGTGGGGCCGCTATAGTCCTGAATACAGGGATCCACAGGCTGACAAGGAGTATTACCGCAAGCCCTTCGCGGAGCTGACTGAGGAGAAGTGTGAACAGGAACTCAGGAAGACTCAGCTTATCAAAGCTGCCCCAGCAGCGAAAACAAGCTCTGTGTTTGAAGACCCCGTGATCAGTAAATTCACCAACATGATGATGAAAGGAGGAAACAAAGTACTGGCCAGATCCCTCATGACACAGACTCTGGAATCTGTGAAGAGGAAGCAGTTTGAGAAGTATCATGCTTCTTCTGCTGAGGAACAGGCAACCATCGAACGCAACCCCTACACCATCTTCCACCAAGCTCTGAAGAACTGTGAGCCTGTGATAGGGCTGGTGCCCATACTCAGAGGTGGCCATTTCTACCAGGTCCCTGTGTCACTTCCAAACTGGCATCGTCACTTCTTGGCCATGAAGTGGATGATCACGGAGTGCAGGGGAAGAAGCACCGGCAGATGCTGATGCCGGAGATGTCGCATGAGCTGCTGGAGGCTTTTCACAACCAGGGCACTGTGATCAAGAGGAAGCATGACATGCACAAGATGGCCGAGGCCAACCGTGCCGTGGCTCACTACTGCTAGTGGTAGGGGAGGTGCGGTGCTGTGCTGCATGAAACAGTGGGAGCCACAGTCACGGCGAAAACCCCTTGTGGCCGAACTGGTTCCTCTTTAAGGGCATGCAGGCCTTGTAAGCGGGGAGCAACGTATTCATGCTCATCAGTCCTTTCTTTGGGGGCTAGAACTTGCTTTCCTGTCCCAGCTCCTCATAAAGCGGGAACGTTTCAATTTGGATTGGTACTTCGGGCCCTTCCAGCTTCTCTTCTTCTATTCAGGGTAGAACTTTGGAAGATACGAAAGGAAGCAGTTTTAATGTTAGAAAAGGTTTATTAGAAAATTCTCCTGCTGAACTGGTGTCACGTGTGTGGTGGTACCTGCAGTTTACTAAAATCGACTGGAAATTTGTTTGTTTCCGAAGTGGTCCTTGTACAAGATGTATAGAAAAAGCAGTTTCTGGTGTGGGAAAAAAAAAAAAAAACACATTGGGATATCACCTTATACCAGTTAAAATGGGCAAAATTGGCAAGACAGGAAACAACGTGTGTTGGAGAGGATGTGGAGAAAGGGGAACCCTCTTCCACTGTTGGCGGAAATGCAAGTTGGTGCAGCTACTTTACAAAACAGTGTGGAGATTCCTTAAAATATTAAAAATAGAGCTTCCCTATGACGCTGCAATTACACTACTGGGTATTTATCCCAAAGATAAAGATGTATGGAAAAGAAAGGCCAGGAATATCAGGCTGAGACTACATCAGGTAGCAGGAGATCAACTCGATAGCTTACCTAAACATTACAAACACCTACAAATCCAATGGGAAATCTAAGAGAAGAAGAACAGCAATTCTAGAAACAGAAAATCAACCACTTTCTGAAAGGGAGGACTGGCGGAGAAGTGAATCTAAAATGACGGGAAGATAGACCGCGGGGGAAGGGCCAGCTCCCGACAAGCGGCGGAGGAAAGGAGCACAAAATCAGGACTTTTAAAGGTCTGTTCCACTGAGGGACATTGCTCCAGAGGCTAAACAGGGGTAAAGCCCACGTGGGGTCAGCGTGGCCCCATGTCCCGCAGGGTCACAGAAGGATCAGGGGTGTCAGAGTGTCACAGAGCTCGCAGGTATTAGAAGGGAAAAGCCAGCTACAGAGAAAGAGCTGCGGACTGAACTCTCAGCTCGGGGTTACCTTGAACTGGTCACAGGCTGGGTGAGCTCGGAGCGTGGCTAGAGACTGGGGATACGGGAGTGATTGGGTGCTGTCCTCTGGGAGCACACTGAGGAGTGGGGCCCCGGGCTCTTGGATCCTCCGGGCCGGAGACTAGGAGGCCACCATTTTCATTCCCAGCCTCCAGGTACTCTAGGGAAAGTGTTCAGGGAACAGAAGCTCCCAAATGCAAACACGAGCGGATTACTTAGTCCGGCCCCCGGTAAGGGCGCTGCAATTCCGCCTCGGGCAAAGACACTTGAAAGTCACTACAACAGGCCCCTCCCCCAGAAGATCAACAAAATATCCAGCCAGGACGAAGTTCATCTATCAAGGAAAAGCAGGTCCAATTCCTAAGACAGCAGCGGAATTCCAGAGGAGGAGAAAGCAAAGCATGGAACTCATGGCTTTCTCCCCATGATTCTTTACTCTTGTGGTTAATTATTTTTTTTTCTTTTTTCAATTTTTTTTTCTTTCTTTTTTCTTCTTCTGCTAAATTTTCTAGAATTTTTACCCTTTTCTTTTTTAAAGTTTTATGACTAGTTTACCTAAATATATATATTTTTTCTATCTTTTTTATATTTTTTCTTTATTTGTTTTATTATTTTTAAATTTTTTTTGTTTTTCTTTCTGAACCTCTTTTTATCCCCTTTCTCTCCGCCCCCCCACAATTTGGGATCTCTTCTGATTTGGTTACAGCGCATTTTTCTGGGGTCTTGTCACCCTTTTAGTATTTTATTTGATCCTTCATATCCTCTTATCTGGACAAAATGACAAGGCGGAAAAAATCACCAGAAACAAAAGAACAAGAGGCAGTACCGAAGGCTAGGGACATAATCAACAGACATTGTTAATATGTCAGATCAAGAGTTCAGAATGATGATTCTGAACATTCTAGCCGGGCTCGAAAAAGGCATGGAAGATATTAGAGAAACCCTCTCTGGAGATATAAAAGCCCTTTCTGGAGAAATTAAAGAACTAAAATCTAAACAAGTTGAAATAAAAAAAGCTATTAATGAGGTACAATAAAAAATGGAGGCTCTCACTACTAGGATAAATGAGGCAGAAGAAAGAATTAGTGATATAGAGGACCAAATGGCAGAGAATAAAGAAGCCGAGCAAAAGAGGGACAAACAGCTACTGGATCATGAGGGGAGAATTCGAGAGATAAGTGACACCATAAGATGAAACAACATTAGAATAATTGGGATTCCAGAAGAAGAAGAAAGAGAGAGGGGAGCAGAAGGTCTATTGGAGAAAATTATTGGAGAGAATTTCCCTAATATGGCAAAGGGAATGAGCATCAAAATCCAGGAGATGCAGAGAACCCCCCTCAAATTCAACAAGAATAGGTCCACACCCCGTCACCTAATAGTAAAATTTACAAGTCTTAGTGACAAAGAGAAAATCCTGAAAGCAGCCCGGGAAAAGAAGTCTGTAACATAAAATGGTAAAAATAGTAGATTGGCAGCAGACTTATCCACAGAGACCTGGCAGGCCAGAAAGAGTTGGCATGATATATTCAGAGCACTAAACGAGAAAAACATGCAGCCAAGAATACTCTATCCAGCTAGGCTATCATTGAAAATAGAAGGTGAGATCAAAAGCTTCAAGGACAAAGAAAAACTGAAAGAATTTGAAAACACCAAACCAGCTCTACAGGAAATATTGAAAGGGGACCTCTAAGCAAAGAGAGACCCTAAAAGTAGTAGATCTGAAAGGTACAGAGACAATATACAGTAACAGTCACCTTACAGGCTAATAATGACACTAAATTCATATCTCTCAATAGTTACCCTGAATGTTAATGGGCTAAATGCCCCAATCAAAAGACACAGGGTATCAGAATGGATAAAAAAACAAAACCCATCAGTATGTTGCCTACAAGAAACTCATTTTAGACAGGAAGACACCTCCAGATTTAAAGTGAGGCGGTGGAAAACAATTTACCATGCTAATGGGCATCAGAAGAAAGCTGGGGTGGCAATCCTTATATCAGATCAATTAGATTTTAAGCCAAAGACTATAATAAGAGATGAGGAAGGACACTATATCATACTCAAAGGGTCTGTCCAACAAGAAGATCTAAGAGTTTTAAATATCTATGCCCCTAATGGGGGAGCAGCCAACTCTAGAAACCAATTAATAACAAAATCAAAGAAACACATTAATAATAATACAATAATAGTTAGGGACTTTAACACTCCCCTCACTGAAATGGACAGATCATCAAGCAAAAGATCAACAAGGAAATAAAGGCCTTAAATGACACACTGGACCAGATGGACATCACAGATATATTCAGAACATTTCATCCCAAAGCAACAGAATACATATTCTTCTCTAGTGCACATGGAACCTTCTCCAGAGTAGATCACATCCTGGGTCACAAATAAGGTCTCAAATGGTATCAAAAGATTAGGATCATTCCCTGCATATTTTCAGACCACAATGCTCTAAAGCTAGAACTCAATCACAAGAGGAAAGCTGGAAATAACCCAAATACATGGAGACTAAACAGCATTCTTCTAAAGAATGAATGGATCAACCACAAAATTAAAAAAAAAGAATTGAAAAAATTCATGGAAACAAATGATAATGAAAACACAGCGATTCAAAATCTGTCGGACACAGCAAAGGCAGTCCTGAGAGGAAAATATATAGCGGTATAATTCTTTCTCAAGAAACAAGAAAGGTCTCAAGTACACAACCTATCCCTACACCTAAAGGAGCTGGAGAAAGAACAAGAAAGAAACCCTAAACCCAGCAGGAAAAGAGAAATCATAAAGATCAGAGCAGAAATCAATGAAATAGAAACCAAAAGAACAATAGAAAAAATCAATGAAACTAGGAGCTGGTTCCTTGAAAGAATCAATAAGATTGATAAACCCCTGGCCAGACTCATCAAAAAGAAAAGAGAAAGGACCCAAATAAATAAAATCATGAATGAAAGAGGAGAGATCACAACTAACAACAAAGAAATACAGACAATTATAAGAACATACTATGAACAACTCTACGCCACAAATTTGACAATCTGGAAGAAATGGATGCATTCCTAGAGACATATAAATTACCACAACTGAACCAGGAAGATATAGAAAACCTGAACAGACCCATAACCAGTAAGGAGATTGAAACAGTCATCAAAAATCTCCAAACAAACAAAAGCCCAGGGCCAGACGGCTTCCCAGGGGAATTCTACCAAACATTTAAAGAAGAACTAATTTCTACTCTCCTGAAAATGTTCCAAAAAATAGAAATGGAAGGAAAACTTCCAAATTCATTTTATGAGGCCAGCATCACCTTGATCCCCAAACCAGACAAGGATCCCACCAAAAAAGAGAACTACAGACCAATATCCTTGATGAACACAGACGCAAAAATTCTCGCCAAAATACTAGCCAATAGGGTTCAACAGTACATTAAAGGATTATTCACCACGATCAAGTGGGATTTATTCCAGGGCTGCAGGGTTGGTTCAACATCCACAAATCAATCAATGTGATACAACACATTAATAAAAGAAAGAACAAGAACCATATGATCTTCTCAATAGATGCTGAAAAAGCATTTGACAAAGTACAGCATCCCTTCCTGATCAAAACTCTTCAAACAGTAGGGATAGAGGGCACATACCTCAATATTATCAAAGCCATCTATGTAAAACCCACCACAAATATCATTCTCAATGGAGAAAAACTGAAAGCTTTTCCGTTAAGGTCAGGAACACGGCAGGGATGTCCATTATCACCACTGCTATTCAACATAGTACTAGACAACGAAAAGAAATTAAAGGCATCCAAATCGCCAAAGAAGAAGTCAAACTATAACTCTTCACAGATGATATGATACTATATGTGGAAAACCCAAAAGACTCCACTCCAAAACTGCTAGAACGTGTACAGGAATTCAGTAAAGTAAAGTGTCAGGATATAAAATCAATGCATAGAAATCAGTTGCATTTCTGTATACCAACAACAAGACAGAAGAAATAGAAATTAAGGAGTCAATCCCATTTACAATTGCACCCAAAAGTATACGATACCTAGGAATAAACCTAACCAAAGAGGCTAAGGATCTATATGCAGAAAACTACAAAGTACTCATGAAAGAAATTGAGGAAGACACAAAGAAATGGAAAAATGTTCCATGCTCCTGGATTGGAAGAATAAATATTGTGAAAATGTCTATGCTACCTAAAGCAATCTACACATTTAATGCAATCCCTATCAAAATACCATCCATTTTCTTCAAAGAAATGGATCAAATAATCCTCAAATTTATATGGAACCAGAAAAGACCTCTAATAGCCAAAGGAATATTGAAAAACAAAGCCAAAGTAGGTGGCATCACAATTCCGGACTTCAAGCTCTATTACAATGCTGTCATCATCAAGACAGCTTGGTAATGGCACAAAAACAGACACATAGATCAATGGAACAGAATAGAGAGCCCAGAAATCGACCCTCAACTCTATGGTCAACTAATCTTCGACAAAGCAGGAAAGAATGTCCAATGGAAAAAAGACAGCCTCTTCAATAAATGGTGCTGGGAAAATTGGACAGCCACATGAAGAAAAATGAAATTGGACCACTTCCTTACACCACACACAAAAATAGACTCCAAATGGATGAGAGAAAGGAATCCATCCAAATCCTTGAGGAGAACGCAGGCAGCAACCTCTTCGACCTCCGCTGCAGCAACATCTTCCTAGAAACATCGGCAAAGGCAAGGGAAGCAAGGGCAAAAATGAACTATTGGAATTTCATCAAGATCAAAAGCTTTTGCACAGCAAAGGAAACAGTTAACAAAACCAAAAGACAACTGACAGAATGGGAGAAGATATTTGTAAACGACATATCAGATAAAGGACTAGTATCCAAAATCTATAAGGAACTTAGCAAACTCAACACCCAAAGAACAAACAATCCGATCAAGAAATGGTCAGAGGACATGTACAGACATTTCTGCAAAGAAGACATCCAGATTGCCAATAGACACATGAAAATGTGCTCCACATCACTCGGCATCAGGGAAATACAATTCAAAACTACAATGAGATATCACCTCACACCAGTCAGAATGGCTAAAATTAAAAAGTCAGGAAATGACAGAGGCTGGCAAGGATGCGGTGAAAGGGGAACCCTCCTCCACTGTTGGTGGGAATGCAAGCTGGTGCAACCACTCTGGAAAACAGCATGGAGGTTCCTCAAAATGTTGAAAATAGAACTACCCTATGACCCAGCAATTGCACTACTGGGTATTTACCCTAAAGATACAAACATAGTGATCCGACGGGGCATGTGTACCCAAAAGTTTATAGCAGCAATGTCTACAATAGCCAAACTAGGGAAAGAACCTAGATGTCCATCAACAGACGAATGGATAAAGAAGAAGTGGTATATATACACAATGGAATGCTATGCAGCCATTAAAAGAAATGAAATCTTGCCATTTGCGATGACGTGGATGGAACTAGAGGGTATCATGCTTAGTGAAATAAGTCAATCGGAGAAAGACAACTATCATATGATCTCCCTGATATGAGGACATGGAGAAACAACATGGGGGGTTAGGGGGATAGGAGAAGAATGAATGAAACAAGATGGGATTGGGAGGGAGACAAACCACAAATGACTCTTAATCTCACAAAACAAACTGAGGGTTGCTGGGGGGAGGTGGCGTTGGGAGAGTATTTGCTATCATGAGTGCTGTAAAGTATGTAAAACTGGCGATTCACAGACCTTTACCCCTGGGGATAAAAATACATTATATGTTTATAAAAAAAAATGGAAGGGGAGGCAAACCATAAGAGACTATGGACTCTGAAAAACAACCTGAGGGTTTTGAAGGGTTGGGGGAACCAGGTGGTGGGAAATAGGGAGGGCACGTATTGAATGGAGCACTGTGTGTTGTGCAAAAACAATGAATACTGTTACACTGAAAAAAAAATAAATTAAAAAAAATAAAAAAAAAAAAAAAGAAAAGAAAAGAAGGGCCATCTTTACCCTAATGTTCATAGCAGCAATGGCCATGTTCACCAAACTGGGGAAAGAACCAAGATGTTCTTCAATGGACACATGCATAAGGAAGATGTGTCCATATACACTATGGAGTATTATGCCTCCATCAGAAAGTATGAATACCCAACTTTTGTGTCAACATGGATGGTACTGGAAGAGATTATGCTGATTGAAATAAGTCAGGCAGGGGCGCCTGGGTGGCTCAGTGGGTTAAGCCGCTGCCTTTGGCTCAGGTCATGATCTCAGGGTCCTGGGATCGAGTCCCGCATCGGGCTCTCTGCTCAGCAGCGAGCCTGCTTCCCTCTCTCTCTCTCTCTCTCTCTCTCTCTGCCTGCCTCTCTGTCTACTTGTGATCACTCTCTCTGTCAAATATAAAAAAAAGAATGAAAAAAAAAAAAGAAATAAGTCAGGCAGAGAGAGTCCATTATCATATATTTTCACTTATTTGTGGAGCATAACGAATAACATGGAGGACATGGAGAGATGGAGAGGAGTAGGATGTTCAAGGAAGGGGCGCCTGGGTGGCTCAGTGGGTTGAAGCCTCTGCCTTCAGCTTGCGTCATGGTCCCAGGATCCTGGGATTGGGCCCTGCATTGGGCTCTCTGCTCAGCGGGAAGCCTGCTTCCACCTCTATCCCTCTTCCTGCCTCTCTGCCTACTTATGATCTCTCTCTCTCTGTCAAATAAATGAAATTTAAAAAAAATAAAGGAAGTTGAGGGAAATTGGAAGGGGAGATGAACCATTAGATACTATGGACTCTGAAACAATCTGAGGGTTTTGAAGGGGCAGGGGTTGGGAGGTTGGGGGAGCCAGGTGGTGGGTATTATGGAGGGCACATATTGCATGGAACACTGGTTGTGGTACATAAACAATGAATTCTGTTATGCTGAAAATATTAAAATAATAAAAATAATAAAAATAAAGCAAGAGTTCAAAAAGAAAAAAAAAACTTTTTCATGAGTATTACTATCTGCATTCAATTTTCTAAAATTTCGATTAATGAAGCATTTTTCCTTTCTCTAATCCATTTGCACTTTGCACCCATCAGAAATCCATTTTTATTTTTGAATACACATGTTTTACTTTCTGTTGTCACCTTCATTTCAACCTTCTTTTAAATTATTCAATTAATTTAATTTTTATGTGAGCCACCATACAATATCCCATTAATTTTTGATGTAGTGTTCAATTATTCATTATTTGTATATATCACCCAGTGCTCATTACTTCACATGCACTCCAAAATACCCATCACAGCACTGCTACGATCCCCACCGACTTCCCCTAGGAAACTCTCAATCTGTTTCTTCGAGTCCATAATCTATCATAGTTCCTTTCCCCCTATGATTATAGCTCTTCATTTTTCCCTTCCTTCTTCTAATGTACTCCAAGCTATTCCTTATGTTCCACATTAGGAAATCATATGATAATTGTGTTTCTCTGCTTGACTTATTTCACTTAATATAATCCCCTCCAATTCTATCTATGTCGATGCAAATGATTGGTATTTATTTTTCCTAATGGATGATTCGTATTCCACTGTATATATGGACCACATTATCTTTATCCCTTTGTCTGTTGAAGGGCACTTTGGCTCCTTCCATTTTGGTTATCATTGTCATTGCTGCTATGAACACTGGGGTGCATGTGCCTTTCTTTTCACTACATCTGTATCATTGTGGTAAATACCCAGTAATGCAATTGCTGGATCATTAGCTAGCTCTATTTTTACCTTTTTGAGGAACCTCCATACTGTATTCCAAAGTGGATATCCTAGCTTGCAGTCCCACAAACTATGTAAGAGAGTTCCCCTTTCTCCACATCCTCACCTATATTTGTTGTGCCTTGTTAATTTCTGCCATTGTGAATTGGTATAAGATGTTACCTCAATGTGGTTTTGATTAGCATTTCCCCAATGGCTAAAGATGTTGGAACATTTTTTTTTAATTTAATTTTATTTTTTAAGTGTTCCAAGATTCATTGTTTATGCACCTGAACATTTTTTTAATGTCTGTTAGCCATCTGTACGTCTTCTTTAGAGAAGTATCTCTTCATGTCTTGTGCCCATTTTTTAACATGATTATTTGTTTTTTGGGTGTTGAGTTTGAGAAGTTCATTATAGATCTTGGATATCAGCCCTTTTGTCTGTAGTGTCATTTGCAAATATCTTCTTCACTTTGTGGGTTGCCTCTTTGCTTTGTTCATCATTTGCTTTGCTATACAGACACTTTTTAGCTTGATGAGGTCCCAGAGGTTCATTTTTGCTTTTGTTTCCCTTGATTTTGGAGATGACTCATGAAAATTTGCTTTGTCCAAGGTCAAAGAGGTTGCTGCATGGATTCTCCTTTAGGATTTTAATGGATTCCTATCTCACATTAGGACCTTCATCAATTTTGAGTTTATCTTTGTATATGGTGTAAGAGAATGATTGAGTTTGATTCTTCTATATATAGCAGTTGAATTTTCCCAATACAGATTATTGAAGGGATGGACTTTTGATAATTATATATTCTTTCCTTATTTGTTGAACTTTAGTTGACCATTTAGTTGAGGGTCCATTTCTGGAACCTGTATTAGATTCCCTTGACCTTTGTGTCTTCTTTTGGTGCCAATACCATACTGTCTTGGTGATCACAGCTTTGTAATATTGCATGATGCCAGACAATGCAATGTTCCCAGTTTTCTTTTCTTTTTCAACATTCTCTTGGCAATTGGGCATCTTATCTGGTACAGTAAAATTTTAGGATTCTTTGTTCCAGCTACTTGAAAAATACTAGTGTTATTTTAATAGCAGTGATTTCCCATCTTTTTGTGTCTTCATCTTTCTTTCAAAACTGTTCTATTGTTTCTAGAGTATAGATCATTTATGTCTTTACTTAGGTTTTTTCCTATGTATCTTATGGTTTTTGGTGCTATTGTAAATTGAATCAATTTCTTAATTTCTCTAACTACAGTTGTATTGTTAGTGTATAGAAGAACAACTGATCTGTGCATTGACTTTGTATCTTGCCACATTACCAAATTCCTGTATGATTTCTCGTAATTTGGGGGTGGAGTCTTTAGGGTTTTCCTCATAAAATATTGCATCATCTGTGAGGAGAGAGTTTGACTCCTTATTTACCAATTTGAATGTCTTTTATTTCTTTTTGTTGGCTGATTGCTAAGGCTAAGACTTCTGGTACTATGTTGAACAATAGTGGAAAGTGTAGACATTCCCGCCGTGTTAAAGGAAAAACTCTCAAATTTTCTCCATTGAGATTGATATTCTCTGTGGCATTTTATAGATGGCTTTTATGAAATTGAGGGATTTTGCCTCTATCCCTACACTCTGAAGACTTTTAATCAGGAAGGATGCTGCATTTTATCAAATGCTTTTTCTGCATCAATTGAGAGGATTATATGTTTCCTGCTTTCTACTTTCATTGGTGTTCTCTATCCTGTTGATTGATTTGCAAATGTTGAAACAACTTTGCCTCCCGTGAGTAAATCCCACCTGGTTATGATGGATAATCCTCTTAATGTACTGTTGGATCCTGTTGGCTAGGATCTTATTGAGGATTTTGAAATCCATGTTCATCAGGGATATTTGTCTGTAGATTTCCTTTTTGATGGGTCTTTGCCTGATTTTGGGATCAGGACAATTCTGGCCTCATTGAACAAGTCTGGAAGTTTTCCTTCCATTACTATTTTTTAAATAGCTGCATAGAGACCAGGACTATTTCTATTTTAAATGTTTCTTCAAACACCATTGGGAAGCCATTTGGACATAGTTTCTTGTTTTTGGAACTAATTAAAGCAGTGATTACTGTTTTAATTTTGTTACCAGTTATTGGTCTTTTCATATTGTCAATTTCTTATTGTTTCTGTCTTGGTAATTTACGAATTTCCAGAAAGGCATTAATTTCTATCAAATTGTCTAATTCTTTCAAAGTAGTAGCTGAAAATAATTTTTATTTATTTATTTATTTATTTATTTATTTATTTATTTCCTTTCAGTGTACCAGAATTCATTGTTTATGTGCCACACACAGGTTTCCCTGCAATACATGTCCTCTATAATACCCACCACCAGGCTCACACAAACTAACAGCCCTTGTCCCTCTAAAACCCTCAGGTTGATTTTCAGAGTCCATAGTCTCTCATGGTTTATATCCCCCTCCAATTTCGCCAACTCCCTTCTCCTCTCCATATCCTCATATCCTCCTTGTTATTTGTTATGCTCCACATATAAGAGAAACCATATGACAATTTACTATCTCTCCTTGACTTATTTCACTCAGGACAATCTCTTCCAGTCCCGTCCATGTTGATACCAAAGATGGGTATTCATCCCTTCTGATGGAGGCATAATACTCCATGGCATATATAGACCATATCTTCCTTATCCATTCATACGTTGAAGGGCATTTTGGCTCTTAACACAGTTTGGCGACTGTGGCCATTGCTGCTATGAACATTGGGGTACAGAAGGCCCTCCTTTTCACTAAGTCTGTATCTTTGGGATAAATACCCAGTAGTGTAATTGCAGGGTCATAGGGAAACTTTATTTTTAATTTCTTAGGGAATATCCACACTATTTTGCAAAGTGACTGCACCAGCTTGCATTCCCACCAACAATATAAGATGGTTCCCCTTTCTCCACGTCCTCTCCAACATACGTTGTTTACTTTCTTTTTAACTTTGGCCATTCTAACTGGTGTAAGGTGGTATCTCAATGTGGTTTTGATTTGAATTTCCATGATGGCTAGTGATGATGAACTTTTTTTCATGTGTCTGACAGCCTTTTATATGTCTTCATTGGAGAAGTGTCTGTTCATGTCTTCTGCACATTTTTGACATGATTATCTGTTTTGTGTGTGTTGAATTTGAGAAGTTCTTTATATCTCCTGGATATCAGCCCTTTGTCTGTATTGTCATTTGATGATATCTTCTCCCATTCCATGGGTTGCCTCTGTTTTGTTGACTGTCTCCTTTGCTGGCAGAAGATTTTGAGCTTGATGAATTCATTTTCACTTTTGTTTCCTTTGCCTTTGGAGACATATCTTGAAAGAAGTTGCTGTGGCTGATATCGAAGAGGTTCCTGCCTATGTTCTCCCCTATGATTCTATGGATTCCTGCCTCATGTTGAGGTCTATAATCCATGACATGTTTATCTTTGCATATGGTGTAAGAGAATTGTCGAGTTTTATTCTTCTACACATAGCTGTCCAATTTCCCCAGCACCATGTATTGAAGGGACTATCTTTTATCCACTGGATATTTTTTTCATTCTTTGTCGAAGATTATTTGACCATAGAGTAGAGTCCATATCAGCACTCTCTACTCTGTTCCGCTAGTCTATGTGTCTGTTTTATGCCAGTACTATGCTGTCTTGGTGATCACAGCTTTGTAGAAAGGCTTGAAATAAGGCAACGTGATGCCGCCATTTTTGTTTTTCTTTTTCAACATTTCCATAGCAATTCGGGGGCTATTCTGATTCCATACAAATTTTAGGATTATTTGCTCCATCTCTTTGAATAATATCAGTGGAATTTTGATCCGAATGGCTTTAAATTATAGATTGCTCTAGGCAGTATAGTCATCTTTTTTTTTTTTTTTAAGAGGTTTTCTTTTTTTTTTTTAAGATTTTTTAAATTTATTTATTTGACAGAGAGAGATCGCAAGTAGACAGAGAGGCAGGCAGAGGGGGGGGGGAAGCAGGCCCCCCGCGAAGCAGAGAGCCCAATGCGGGACTCGATCCCAGGACCCTGAGATCATGACCTGAGCCAAAGACAGCGGCTTAACCCACTGAGCCACCCAGGCGCCCGGCAGTATAGTCATCTTAACAATGTTTATTCTTCTGATCCAAGAGCATGGAATGGTCTTACATATTTTTATGTTTTCTTCAATTTCTTTCATAAGTGTTCTGTAGCTCCTCAAATACAGATCCTTTATCTCTTTGGTTAGGTTTGTTTCGAGGATCTTATTGTTCTTTGTGTTGTAGTAAATGGGTTCGATTCTCTAATTCCCCTTTCTGTGTTTTCATTGTTAGTGTATAAGAAATCAACTGATTTCTGTACATTAACTTTGAATCCTGCCACATTAGTGAATTGCTGTATGAGTTCTAGTAGTTTGGGGGTGGAGTCTTTTGGGTTTTCCACATAAAGTATCATGTCATCTGCAAAGAAAGAGAGTTTGACTTCTTCATTGCCAATTTGGATAACTTTTATATCTCTTTGTTGTGTGATTGCTGTTGCTAGGACTTCTAATACTATGTTGAACAAGAATGGTGAGAGTGGGCATCCTTGGTGTGTTCCTGATCTCAGCAGGAAGGCTGTGAGCTTTTTCCAATTGAGGATGATATTTGCTGTGGAGTTTTCAAAGATAGACTTTATGAAGTTCAGGGATGTTACCTCTATCCCCATCCTTTGAAACATTTTAATCAGGAACGGATGCTGGATTTTGTCAAATGCTTTTTCTGCATTAATAGAGAGGACCATGTGGTTGTTCTCTCTTCTCTTATTGATTTGTTCTATCACATTATTTGAGTTGTGAATGTTGAACCATCCTTGCATCCCAGGGATGAATCCCACCTGGTCATGGTGGATAATCTTTTTAATGTGCAGTTGGATCCTATTTGCTAGGATCTTGTTGAGAATCTTAGCATCCATATTCATCAGTGATATTGGTCTGAAATTCCCATTTTTGGTTGGGTGTTTGCCTGGTTTGGTGTGGGAGGCCACGATAAGGCTTGAAACGAGGACCAAACCAGGCCCTGACTTGTGTCTCCTTTAAAGTCTGAATAGCCTAACAAAAGGCATAGGACGGAAAAGTTGAGTAGCACTGAGAAAGGGTCTGTGCTATGTGTTGTGCACTCACCAACGTGACTTCCCACATCTTTACTAGTTAGATGAGAGCAAATTGGTTGGGGTCATAAACACTTAACTCGTCCATGCTGTTCCAGCACAGCTCATAGATCACTCTCATGTTTGTTGTTACTTTTTGTATCAATACGGGACAATTGTACTAACATCAGCCATTGTCTGCAGGTGCACCTTGTTCGTTTCTCACTAGTTCTCACAGGAGACCAGAGGGTCTCCTATAGACCTTGAGAAGTAGGTAATGGGGAAGTCTGGAGGTTTAATGTGCATGTAGCAAATTCTTTTGTAACCAGTTTAAAACAGTTACTTTGGCTATATAAAGTCTCTCTGCCCTGAATAAAGTCGGCTCTGTTGGACATCATCCTCAGTGCTCCTCCTGCCTCCATATCTTTGTCTCTCATGACTTTTTCCTTCACCATCCTCTTACCCTCACCTTCCTCGTCGATTTGCCATGTTGGCCGCAACAGTTGGGGGATTAGGGTAATGTTGCCTGCATAAAAAAGAGTCTGGAAGATTGCCTTCAGCCTCAGTTTTTTTGAAACAGCTTTAGGAGAATAGGTGTTATTTCTTCTTTGAAACATAGGTATGGGTCCTGTCATTTTATCCAAACTGCAACCCTGTGAAGTTTTATGGGCGCTTTTAGGCCATTCATGCTTATAGTGATTATTGAGAGACGTTTTTATTGACATTGTGTTATCTGTGAAATCTTTGTTTCTATAGATTGTCTCCATATATTTCTGTTCAATGATATTCTTGGATTTTTCTTCTCTTACAGAAACCCCCTTAATATTTCTTTCAGTGACGGCTTGGTGGTCACATACTCTTTTAAACGTTGCTGATCTTGTAAGCTCTTTATCTCTCCATCCATTTTGAATGTCAGTCATGCTGGATAAAGTACTCTTGGCTGCAAGTTCTTCTCATTTAGTGCCCTGAATACATCTTGCCAGCCCTTTCTGTCTTTCCAGGTTTCTGTGGACACATCTGACGTCATAATGATGGGATTTCCTCTGTACATAAGGAATCTCTTTCCCCTAGCTGCTTTTAAGAGCTCCTGTTTGAAATTATGATTCAGATTTTTCACAATGAGGTGTCTCGAGGTCTTTCTAGATTCTGTGATCTTGGGAGAGTCCTTTCTGCCTCTAGTACATGAACGCTGGTTCCATTCACCAGTTTAGGAAAATTTTCATGGAGAATTTTTCAACTATATCCTCTAGTCTTCTTTCCTTCTCCTCCCCTTCAGGGATTCCAATAATTCTGACGTTGGAACGTTTCCTGACATCATTTATTATCATAATTCTATTTTTCTGGTTTCTATGTTGCCCAGGCTTCCTCCTGATCACTTTTCTCTATCTGTTTTTCCTCCAGATCACCAATTCTATTTTCTGCCCCAGTTACCCTAGTTTTAGAGAATATAGATTAGATTGGAAATCATTGAGAGCATTGTTAACATCATCCCTGGTGGCTTTCACTTCTGCCCTAATCAATTCCATTTTGTCACCAAAACCTTTCTCCAACCTCCTAATGCCTGGATAATTGTTTGCCTGAATTCCCTTTCTGACATACTGTCTATGTCCATATCCAATATCTCTAATGGAGAGTGCCCAGTCTCTGAATTTTCGTGTTTTGCATTCCTCATACTAGTAATTTTGGTGAGAGATGGCTGAACGGATATGTAGCTGATGTAATAATCATGGTGAAGGCAAGGTGCATCCCAGAATGCTTCTGAGCAATTGAGAGTCCCAACCAAAATGAAAGAAAAAAGGAAAAAAGAAATAGAGACACAGGGAAAAAAAAGAGAAAGAGAGAGATAAGGCCCAACCCAAATGGGTCCCAAAGGTAAGATTTACAAAATATACAAACAAAAACAGACAAATAAAAAGACCAATAAGTCAACAATTATCATATGACCTCCCTGATATGAGGAAGTAGAGATGCAACGTGGTGGGTTTGGGGGGGGTAGGAAAAGAATAAATGAAACAAGATGGGTTTGGGAGGCAGACAAACCATAAATGACTCTTAATCTCCCAAAACAAACTGGGGTTTGCTGGAGGGAGGGGGGCCAGGAGGAGGGTGAGGTTATGGACTTTGGGGAGGGTATGTGCTATGATGAGTGCTACAAAGTGTGTAAACCTGGCGATTCACAGACCTGTCCCCCTGGGGATAAAAATACATAATATGTTTATTTAAAAATATTTTAAAAATTTTTAAAAAAGAGAAAAAAATACCAACAAGTGTAGATGAAAAGAAAATAAATAAATAAATAAAAAGAACTCAACCAAAATGAACTCCAGGTAAATGATATATATATACTACTAGAACAAAAACAAATACACAGAAACACTGACAGAAGAAAAAAGTGAGATTGTGGTTATAAATTCTCAGTGTGGGCGAACAAGTTTATTTTGTTTCTTCCTGGATGTATCTTTATATATTTGTTAAAGGATTCAACTTTCTTGAGATAAAGGGAGATTAAAACGGGATTTATATATAGGAGTAACATTGATTGGAGAAAGGGGATTAATTTGAAGCTTATCTCTATATGGATATTAAAATATACATAAATAAAATAAATTAAAAAATAGAAAAGCAAAAGAAAACACAGGTATATGTATCAAAGAACTTCAGGTTAAAACGTTATCACATTATTTGATGTACTGAACATCTCATTGTGATGGTAAATAGATTAAAAAGTTATATAAAATAAATGAAAAGAATGAGAATAGTGGGGATGAATTAAAAATAAAAGTTGTATCTATGAAGTGGTGTTTGCCCTCTTGTTTTTTGTTTGTTTGTTTGTTTGGCTTTCTGGGGAAGGGCCTGCCACGTGGGTTTTCAAGGAGTCTTGCTAGAGTTGAGGCCTCCTACCCCCATCAAGGGGCTGGGCTCTGAGGAAACTGGTTTTCAGGATTTTGTTCTCTGGAGGTTTTGTTTGTTTGTTTGTTTGTTTGTTTTTTCTCCTCTTGGTGGCTTTTGGTGGTTCTTTGGAGGTTTAGAAGAAAGCAAACTGCACCCAGACCTCCCTCTCAGAGAGAAGCCTCAGTCTTTTCTCCTCTAGGTGCTCCAGAGACCATAAATTCCCCCTCTGCCATTGGCAGAGGTTGTTCCCAGTCATGGTCTCTGGGTTCAGAGGAACACCTGCTTGTACCCCAACCCACAAGAAATACTAGCCAAGGCTGTCTGGGCAGGTGCAGACTGCTGGAGAGATCCTAAGCAGAGTTAGCACACTGAAAGTTTCACGCTGGCCAGGGTTGGGATTGTTCAAAATCTCCCTTTCCTAGAGAGCATCAGCTAGCGTCTGCACGGACCTCTCGCAAGGGAGGGTTTGGAGTGCAGCTCAGACCCCCATTGCACAGCACATGTGCCGAGTGCAAATGGCTGTGGTTCTATAGAGGGCCAGCTGGTGTCCACACCAGACTCCCCCACAGGTGCCACCACCCAGATGCTCTCAGGCATGCCAGCATCTTAGGGACCAAGACCTGGCTTCTTTGCTGCACTCTCTGGTTCTGCACCAACAGTAGCTGTCCTGTCTCCATGGGCTTAAGTCCCTGTGCCTAACCACCCGATTCCACCATTTCCCCTTAAGTTCTTTTGCTCTTTTTGAGTGCTTTCAACCACACTCCAAGTTAATGCTGGTCCCCAATCAGTGCACTCTCTACTCATTGTGGTATTACTTTATAATGACTCACTTCCAGTGTCTCCCGCCTCCCCTTGTTTATCCTCCAATATCAGTCCAATGTTCCCACTCCACTTTACCTGTCCTCTGGCATCTTCTGCCCCCATATAGATGCAAAAGTGTATAATTCTAATGTCACGCTGATTGCATATGATCTGAGTTCTTTAGTATATAATCAGCTCATTTTATGGGGCCAGTTGAAACAGGGCCTCTTACTTCTCAGCCAACTTGTCTCGAGATCGCAGATAATAATTTCTAATAATTGTTTATATTTCCTTGGTGTTAGTTGTGACATCTTCCCTTTCATTCATAATTTCATTAATCTGTGTCCTTCCTGTTTTGTTTTGGGTAAGTCTGTCCAGGGATTTATTGAGCTTATTAATTCTTCCAAAAAACAATAGCTTCTTTTTTTTTTCTGTACTGTTTTTCTGGTTTCTATTTCATTCATCTCTGCTCTAATCTTTATTATTTCTTTTCTCTTGCTTGGTTTCAGACTTATTTTCTCTTCTTTCTCCAGATCACTTACTTTTTTTAAAATTTAAATTAAACTTTTCAGTGTTCCAAGACTCACTGTTTATGTGCCACACCCTGTGCTCCATGCAATACATGCATTCCTTAATACCCACAACCAGGCTCACCCATTACCCCACACCCTTCTCTTCCAAAACCTTCAGTTTGTTTCTCAGAGTCCACAGTGTCTCATGGTTCATCTCCTGCTCTGATTTCCCTCAACTCACCTTTCATTTCCTTTTTCTAATGTCCTCCATATTATTCCTTATGGTCCACAAGTAAGTGAAGCTATATGATAATTGACTTCCTCTGCTTGACTTATTTCACTCAGCATAATCTCCTCCAGTTCCATCCATGTCGATACAAAAGGAGTATTCATCCTTTCTGATGGAGACATAATATTCCATTTTATATAGGTACAATTTTTTCTTTATCAATTCATTTACTGAAGGGCATCTTGTCTGTTTCCACATTTTCTCAAATATGGCCATTGAATCTAAGAACACTGGGGTACATATGGCCCTTGTTTTTACAACATCTGTGTTTTAGGGGTAAATACCCAGTAGTGCAATTGCAGAGTACTAAGTAGCTCTATTTTTAATTTTTTGAGGAATCTCCCCACTCTTTTCCTATGTGGCTGCACCAACTTGCATTCCCAGCAACAGTGAAAGAGGGTTCTCCTTTCCACATTATCCCCAAAACTTGTTGTTTACTGTCTTGTTAATTTTGGCCATTCTAACTGGTGTAAGATGATATCTCAATGTAGTTTTGATTTTAATCTCCCTGATGGCTCATAATGATGAACAGTTTCTCATGTGTCTGTTAGCCATTTGTATATATTCTTTGGAGAAGTGTCTGTTCAATGCTTCAACCCATTTTTTATGTGATTATCAATTTTTTGGGGTGTTGAGTTTGAGGAGTTCTATAGAGATCTTCGATATCAGCCCTTTTTCTGTGGTGTCATTTAGGAATATCTTCTCCTATATCATGGGTTGCCTCCTTGTTTTCTTGACTGTTTCCTTTGTTGTGAAGGAGGTTTTTATATTGATGAAGTACTGAAAGTTCATTTTTGCTTTTGTTTCCTTTGCTTTTGAGATGTAACTTGAAAGAAGTTGCTGTGTCCAATGTCAAAGAGGATACTGCTTATGTTTTCCTCTAGGATTTTGGTAGGTTCTTGCTTCATGTTGAGGTCTTTCATCCATTTTTAGTTTATCTTTGTGTATGGTATGACTGAATGGTTGAGATTCATTCTTCTGTACATAGCTGTCCAATTTATCCAGCACCATTTATGGAGGAGACTACCTTTTGTCCACTAGATAGTTTCCCTGCTTTGTTGAAGATTATTTGTACATAGAGTTGAGGGTCCATATATGGACTCTGTTCCATTGGTCTATGTGTCTATTTTTGTGCCAGTACCATGCTGTCTTGGTGATCACAGCTTTGTAGTAAAGCTTGAAACCAGGCAACATAATGGCCCCAGTTTTATTTCTCTTTTTCAACATATCCTTAGTGATTTGGGGTCATTTCTGGTTCCATACAAATTTTAGGATTATTTGTTCCAGCACTTTGAAAGATGCTGGTGAAATTTTGGTTGGGATGACATTGTAAGTATAGATTGCTCTGGGCAGTATAGACATTTTAACAATGTTTATTTTTCTGCTCCATGAACATGGAATGCTTTTATATCTTTTTCTGTTTTCTTCAATTTCTTTCATGAGTGTTCTGTAGTTCCTTAACTACAGATCCTTTGCCACTTTGGTTAGGTTTATTCGCAGATATCTTATGGTTCTTGGGGCTATACAAAATGGAATTGATTCTCTAATTTCCCTTTCTATATTTTCATTTTTACTGTAAAAGAAAGCAACTTATTTCCGTGCATTGATTTTGTATACTGCCACATTACTGAATTGTTGTATGAGTTCTAGTAGATTGGTTGGGTGGAGTCTTTTGGGTTTTCCATATATAATATTAGGTCATTGGTGAAGAGAGAGAGAGTTTGACTTCTTCTTTGCCAACATGGAATACCTTTATTTATTTTTGTTGTCTGATTGCTGGTGCTAGTATTTCTAGTACTATGTACAACAAAATTGGCAAGAGTATGCATCCTTATCTTGTTCCTGATCTCAAAAGGAAGGTGGTCAGCTTTTTCCCACTGAGAATGATTTTCGCTGTGCATTTTTCATAGATAGATTTTATGAAGTTGAGGAATGTGCTTTCTATCCTTATACTTTGAAGAGTTTTAATCAGGAACATATCCTGTCTATTGTCGTATGCTTTATCTGTATCAATTTAGAGGATCTTATTGATTTGTTCTATCAAATTTATTGATTTATTAATGTTGAACCACATCCCAGAGATAAATTTCCCCTGGTCATGGTGAATAATTTTTTTTAATGTATTGTTGGATCTTATTACCTAGAATGTTGTGAATCTTGGCATTCATGTTCATCAGGGGTATTGGCCTGAAATTCTACTTTTGAGAGTCTTTGCCTGTTTTGGGGATCAGGGTAATGTTGGCTTCATAGAAAGAGTCTGGAAGTTATCTTTCTGTTTCTATTTTTTAAACAGTTTCAGGAGAATAGGCATTTTCTTCTTTGAATGTTTGGTAGAATTCCCCCCAGGGAATCCCTCAGGTCCTGGACTGTTGTTTTTTGGGAGTTTTTAAATCACTGATTCAATCTCATTGCTAAAGTTTGTTCTATTCAAGTTGTCTGTTTCTTCTTGTTTCAGGCCTGGAAGTTTATAGGTTTCCAGGAATGCATCCATTTCTCCTAGGTTGTTTAACTTACTGGCATATAACTCTTGATAATAATTTCTGATGATTGCTTCTATTTCTTTGTTGTTGGTTGTGATCTCTCCCCTTTCATTCATAAATTTGTTAATTTGGGCCCTCTCTCTTTTCCTTTGGCTTAGTTTGTCCAATGGTTTATTGATCTTATTGATTCTTTCAAAGAACCAGCTTCTAGTTTCATTGAGGTGTTCTACTGTATCTCTAGTTTCTAACTCACTGATCTCTGCTCTATTCTTGATTATTTCCCTTCTTGTGAATGAGGTTGGGTTAATTTGTTGTTGATTTTGCAATTCTTTAAGATGTAAAGAGAGTTGGTGTATTTGGGATTTTTCCACTTTTTTTTTTTTTTTTTTTTTTTGAGTGAGGCTTGGATGGCTATGTATTTCCCCCTTAGAACTGCCTTTGGTGTATCCCATAGATTTTGGACCAATATGTTTTCATTCTCATTTGTTTCCAAGAATTTTTAAAGTTATTCTTTGATATTCTGGTTGAACCAAATGTTCAGTTTTTAAGAGATTCTTTTTTTTTCTTTTTCTTTTCTTTTTTTTTTTAACAGAGAAAGATACAGTGAGAGAGGGAACACAGGCAGGTGGTGTGGGAGAGAGTAAAGAAGGCTTCCTGATGAGCAGGGAGACTGAATCAGGCCTCCATCTCAGAACCCTATGTTTACTAATGGAGCTGAAGGCAGATTCTTGACCAACTGAGCCACCTAGGCACCCTGATATAAACATATATGAGCAGGATTGTCTTTATTTTCCAAGTGTTTGAATTCCTTCCAAAACTTTTGTAGTTGAGTTCCAGTTTCAAACCATTGTGGTCTGAGAATATGCAGGGTATAATCCCAATGTTTTCGTATTGTTGAGTCCTGATTTGTGATCCAGGACATGGTCTATTCTTAAGAAACTTCCATGTGTGCTCAAAAAGAATGAGTATTCTGTTGTCTTAGGTGGAATGTTCTATATATTTCTATGAGGTACATCTTGTCCAGTGTGTCATTCAAAGCTCTTGTTTCCTTATTGATTTTCTACTTAAATGATATGTTTATTGATGAGAGTGGCAGGTTAAGATCCCCTACAATTAACGCATTCATATCAATATGACTTTATTCTATTTCACAGTTGGCTTATATAGTTGGCTGCTCCCATGTTGGTTGCATAAATATTTGTAATTGTTTGATCTTCTTGGTGGGTAAAGCCTTTAAAAGTGATGTACTGTCTTTCTGTATCTCTGGCTACAGTCTTCAGTTTAAAATTTAATTTATCTGATGTAAGAATCACTATCCCAGCTTTCTTTTGAGGCCCTTTTGCATGAAAGATGCTTCTCCATCCCTTCACTTTCAGTCTGACTGTATACTTAGGTTTCAAATGTGGCTTTTGTAGACAGCATATGGATAAGTCCTGTTGTTTTATCCAGTCTGTAACCCTGTGCTGTTTTATGGGAGCATTTAGGCTGTTTGCATTGAGAGTGATTATTGAAAGATAAGTTTTTATGGACATAATGTTGACTGTGAAGACCTTATTTCTATAGATTGTCTTTGTAAATTTCTGTTCTATATCACTCTTGGGTTCTTTCTTCTTTTATAGAACATGTGTTAATATTTCTTGTAGTGTCGGCTTGATGATCACATACTCTTTTAAACTTTGCCTGTCCTGGAAGCTCTTTATCTCTCCATCCATTCTAAATGTCAGCCTTACTGGGATAAATTATTCTTGGCTGCATGTTATTCTCATTTGGTGTCCTGAATATGTTGTTCCATCCCTTTTGGGCTTGGAGGTTTCTGTGGACATATCTGATGTCATTCTGATGGTCATTCCTATGTATGTAAGACGTTTCTTCCCCATAGCTGCCTTTAAGACATCTTCTCTGAATTTGTGACTCCTGAATTTCAGTCATGTGCTTGGAGTTCTTCCTACCCTTTTTGATCTTGGGTAGGTGTTCTCTTTGCCTCTAGGACACAAGCACTTGTTCTGTTCCCCAGATTGGAGAAAGTTTCATCTAGGATTTTTTCAACTTTATGTTCTACTCCTCTTTCTCTCTCCACCCCTTCAAGGATTCCAATAATTCTGACATTGGAACATTTCATCATGTCATTTATTCCCCTAATTCTGTTTTCATGGCTTCTAAGCTGTTTGTTCCACGCGTTCTCCTGATTCTTCTTCTCTATTGGGTTTGTATACTTGATCACTAATTTGATCCTCAGCCTCAATTGCCCTTGGTGTTAGATTACTTAGATTAGGTCGGATCTCATTGATGGGACTTTTAAGTTCTGCCAGATCAGCTCTCACTTCCGCCCTTAGAGATTCTATGTTGCCACTAATGGTCTTATGCAACCTAGCCATTGTCTGGATAACCAGACAGGATAATGGCCCTGAATACCATTTCTGACATATTGTTTATGTACATATCCCATATTTCAGTGACAGAGGTCACAGTCTTTGTATTTTTCCTCTGTTTTTCCTCCTCCTAGTCATTTTGGTAAGAGGTGGTTCAGGGGATGTGTAGCTCAATAAATCATGCACGATCCAGTCAAGGTGCACCTTGGAATGTTTTGCGTCAATTGGAAGTCACCACAAAAAAGAAAGAGAAAATCAAAAGAAAGAGAGAGAGAGAGAGAGAGAGGGAAAAAAAGGAAAAAGCCAGCTAAACTGAGTCCTCAAAGTAAGATTTATAAGGTACCTAGGGAAAAATGAACAAAAGGACTAACAAAGGTAAAAGAAAAGGGAAAAAAAAAGAAAAGAAAAAGAAAAACCCAGCCAACGTGGAAGGTTAGTGTAAACTAAATTACCTGCACCCAGACCTCCACCTCAGAGAAAAGCCTCAGTCTGTTCCCCTCTGTATGGTCCAGAACACACAAACTGAAACTCTGCAAACTCTGCTGAACACCAAAACCTCTCACAGTCAGTGTGTACTCCCAGCCACCACCTCCATGGTTGCCCAATGCCCCTGCTTGTATCTGCACCCCCATGCACTAAAACTGGGAGCAATATTGTTCTCCCATTTCCAGTGGCTGCTGATGACAGGGCTGCTGTCTGGAGACTGTGCCCACACCCCATTCTTTCAGACCCTGTTGCGACCCAGGTTGCAGAAGGTGGTGGCAAAGAACTGGGAAGGTTGTGGCCCTAGGGACCTTGGGCAGGAGCCTGCGAAGGGCTCTCTCAGGCATGGGCAAGTGTGCACACAGCCCCAGCAATGTTGCAAGAAGCAGAAAGCCACAAGCTAAGGGACTACCAACAGGAGCTGCTGCCATGCTCTTTCAGGCATGGGTGGGTGCTGCCTATTACCACACTCAGACTGTGGATTTAGGTCCATTCCTATGGCTGCCTGGTTAAACCACACACCCCTTAAGGCCTTTGTTCTTTTTGAGTGTTTTTAACCAGACTCCAGGTTAATCCTGGTCCCCAAGAACAGTAGAAACGGAGTCTCCTACTGCTCCGCCATCTTGCTTCTCCCTCCTGTATGTAATTTATTTCTTTTCATTTTCTGATTGCTAAGGTTAGGAATTCTAGTACTATATTGAATAACAGTGTTGAGAATGGACATCTCTGTCATGTTCCTGACCTTAGGGAAAAAGATTTCAGCTTTTCCCTATTGAAGATGATATTTGCTATGGGTTTTTAGTATATGGCCTTTATGTCATTGATGAATGTTCCCTCTATAGTCACATTGCAGAATTTTAATTGAAAATGAATGCTGCATTTTTTTTCAAACACATTTTTGCATCTATTGAAAGGATTAGGTGGGTTCTTGTCCTTTCTTATATTAATGTGGTGTATCACATTGATTGCTTTGTTTATATTGAACCACCCTTGCAGCACTTGGTTTTAATATACAGTTGGATCCTATTGGCTAGTATATTAAGAATTTTGGGATTCAAATTAGGTATATTAGCCTACAATCCTCCTTTTAGGGGGTCTTTGATTTTAGAGTCAAGTTATTGATGGCTTCATAGAATGAGTTTGGAAGTTTTCCTTCCATTTCTATTTTTTGAAACAGTCAGAAGAATAGATATTATTTTTTCTTTAAATGTTTGATAGAACTCTGATGAGAGGCCATATGGTCCTGGACTTTTGTTTGTTGGGATATTTTAATTACTCCTTCAATTTCTTTGTTTACTATGGCTCTTTTCATGTTTTCTATTTATTCCTGTTTCAATTTTGGTAGTTCATATGTTTCTAGGACTGAAAGAAAACCTATGGAATGGGAGAAGATACTTGCAATGTTTTATCACATAAATGGTTAGTATCCAAAATCTACAAAGAACTTCTCAAACTCAACACCCCAAAAAACCCCAAATAATCCAGTTAAGAAACAAGCAGAAGACATGGACAAACATTTTTTGAAAGACAACCAAGTGGTCATCAGGCATATGAAATTACGCTCAACACCATTTAGCATCAAGGAAATACAAATCAAAACGACAATGAGATCCCACCTCACAGAACAGCTGTCAGAACAGCTAAAATGAACAACACAGAAAACAACAGATGTTAGTTAGGATGTAGAGAAAAGGAAACCCTCTAGCACTATTGGTGGGAATGCACACGGGTACAGCTACACTGGAAAACAGAGTGGAGGTTCTTCAAATAGTTAAAAATGGAGCTATCATATTACACAGCAGGTACACTACTAGGTATTTACCCAAAGAATACAAACGTGGAGATTTTTAGGGGACCTGCACCCCAATGTTTATAGCAACAATGTCCACAGTAGCCACAATACAAAATGAGCCCTGATGTCCATCTACAGATGAATGGAGAAAATGTGGTATATGTTTAAAATAGATTATTATTCAGCCATCAGAAAATATGAAATCATACCTTTTGCAATGATGTAGAAGAAACTAGAGGGTGTTATGCTGAGTGAAGTAAATTAGTCAATGAAAGACAAATATGGTATTTCACTCATATGTGGAATAAAAGAAAGAACATAGAGGATCATAGGGGAAGGGAGGTAAAAATAAAGTAAGTCAAAATCAGAGAAAGAGACAAACCATAAGAGACTCTTAACTTTAGGAAACAAACAGGGTTGTGGAGGGGTGGTGGATTGGGTATGGGGTAACTGGATGATGGACATTATGGAGGGCACTTGATGTAATGAGTACTGAATGAATCATTCATGCAATTCATGCAACTGATGAATCATTAAACTCTACCTCTGAAACTAATAATACACTATCTTTTGATTGATTGATTTTAAATGATAAAAATTTCAACAAAATCAATAAGAGAAGTTGGCAAATTCATGGGATGTAAAATTCAGGTATTGGGATTTCTATACACCAATTTTTAAGCAGCATAATGAGAAATCAAGGAATCAATCCCATTTCAATGGCACATGAAATATAACATGATACCTAGGAATAAACCTAACCAAAGAGGTGAAATACTTTTATTAAGAAAACTATAAAACAAAAATGAAAAAAAAATGAAGACAGCACAAAGTAATGGAAAGATACTCCATGCTCATGGATTGAAAGATCATTGTTGAAATATCTATACAACCCAAGGAAATGTGCAGATTTAATGAAATTTCAATCAAAGCACCAACCATTTTTCACAGAGTGCCATTTTTCACAGAGCTTGAACAAACTATCACAAAATATATATGGAAACACAAAAGACCCTGAATACCCAAAACAATCTTGAAAAAGCAAAACAAAACAAAACAGGGGTATCTGGGTGTCTCAGTGGGTTAAGCCTCTGCCTTTGGCCTGGGTCATGATATCAGGGTCGGGGATCAAGCCCTGCATTGGTCTCTCTGCTCAGTGGTGAGCCTGCTCCCCGCCCCCGTCTGCGTCTCTGTCTACTTGTGATCTCTCTCTCTCAAATAAATTTTTAAAAAATCTTAAAAAAAGAAAAATGGAAAAAAAAACAGAGCTAAAGTCAACCTAATTCCATACTTCAAGTTATATTAAAAAGGAATAGAGATCAAGATGGTATGATACTGGCATAAAATTAGAAGTTCAAGAGCACAGAATAGAAAACCCACAAATGAACCCACAGCTATATGGTCATTTAATCTTCAACAAAGCAGAAAATATTATTCAGTGAGAAAAAGACGATCTCTTTAACAAATGGTATTGGGAAAACTGGATAAAACATGCAAAAGAATAAGACTGGAACTCTTTTTAACATCACATACAAAATTTAATTAAAATGGCTGAAAGACCTAAATATGAGACAGAAAATCATTAAAATCCAGAGAAGAACATAGGCATAATGTCTTTGATCTTGTTCATAACAACTTCTTACTAGATATGTCTCCTAGCGCAAGGGAAACAAAAGCAATATAAACTATTGTGTATTCATTACAGCTACGGACATCAAAGGAAATAATTGAAAAATCTAAAAGGCAATGTAGAGAATGGGAGTAGATATCTACAAATGACAGTTATGATAAGTGGTTACTACTCAAATTGTATAAAGAACTTATTAAAGTTGAGGGGGCAAGATGGTGGAAGAGTTGGGGACCCCATTTCAACTGGTCCCCTGAATTTAGTTGGATATCTAGCAAACCATTCTGATCACCCACAAAAAGAGCCTGAGGATGCTGGGAGCCCATTTAAGAATATATATCTGGATCTCTACAAGCAGTAAAGCTACTGCGTTTTGCAAAGTAGGATGTGCAGAGTCATGACTCTGCAGGGAGATATGGGAAGATAAACAGAAGGGGGGAACCCTCATATGCTGGTTCTTGAAAGTAATATAACACTGGAGCCCAAAATCAGAACCCTTAGAAATCTTCTCTAGAAAGAAATATCCCTCTCTGAAAGGGGGTTTGGAAAGGAAAAGGCAGAATTCTAGATAGGGCATTGTGGTCTCAGGATCTGAGGAGTCACAGAACTACCAGGGGTGCCTGAAACAGTAGAATGCCTGATTAGTAGAGTGAGGAAGAAGCCCAGTGGGGTCAGCGATCCCAGTAGGAGATTTAGCTTGGGCCATGATAAGCCATGAGCCAGGATGGTCAGTAATTGTTCTTTTCCTGAGAAGCCTGAAAAACAAGGGAACCTGTGCCTGCAGCTGGGTAAACCTCGTAGGGCAGTAGTGGCCCAGAAAGGGCATTAAGGAAGCATCCAGACATAATCCAGGACTATAAAATTTCGACATCAGGAGAAAATACCATGTTGAACTCCAGTTGTTGCCTCATGACTCCTTTATTTTTCAGATAAAATTCTCCTATTCTTTTTTCTTATGTTTCTCTCCCTCTCTCTTTTTTTAACTTTTACATTTTTCTCATCTGAATTAGATGCTTATTATACCAACTTATATTTCATAGTTGTTTAAAGCATATTTTCACATCTATATTATATATACATATATGTGTATATACATATATGTATATATATGCTTCATTGTCATCCTTTGTTCACTCTCCTCAACTTTACATTATATAGATGCTCTACTTTCACTCTTCAATTTCATCTTCATATGTATTTTTATTACTTTCTTTGCAATTTTGAGATGTAGCATCTTTTTTTTAATTTAATTTTACTTCTTTATTGTTCCAAGATTCATTGTTTATGACCCACACTCAGTGCTCCATGCAATACATGCCCTACCTAATACCACCACCAGGCTCTCCCAACCCACCATACTCCTCCCCTCCAAAACCCTCAGTTTCTTTCTCAGAGTCCACTGTCTCTCATGATTCCTCTCCCCTTTATTCCTTATGCTCCACAAGTAAGTGAAACCATATGATAATTGATTCTCTCTGGTTCACTTATTTCACTCAGCATAATTTCTTCTAGTCCTGTCCATGTTGATACAAAAGTTGGGTATTCATCCTTTCTGATGGAAGCATAATACTCCATTGTATATATGTACCATATCTTCTTTGTCCATTTGTCTGTTGAAGGGCATCTTGATTCTTTCCACATTTTGGCTAATGTGGCCATTGCTGTTATGTACAATGGGGTACAGTTGGCCATTCTTTTCACTACATCTGTATCTTTGGGGTAAATACCCAGTAGTGCAATTGCAGGGCCATAAGTTATCTCCATTTTTAATTTCTTCTTTTTTTAATCTTTTTTTTCTTTTATTTATTTATTTATTTATTTATTTGACAGAGAGAGAGAGAGAGATCACATAGAGCAGCACTCAGAGAGAGAGGGGGAAGCAGGCTCCCCGTGGAGCAGAGAGCCTGATGCGGGGCTTGATCCCAGGACCCTGAGACCATGACCTGAGCTGAAGACAGCGGCTTAACCCACTGAGCCACCCAGGCGCCCCTCCATTTTTAATTTCTTAAGGAATCTCCATACTGTTTTCCAAAGTGGCCGCTCCAACTTGCATTCCCACTTGTCCATTCTAATTGGTTTAAGTTGGTATCTCAATGTGGTTTTGATTTTAATCTCCCTGATGGCTAATTATGATGAACATTTTTTCATGTGTCTGTTAGCCACTTGTATGTCTTCATTGGAGAAGTGTCTGTTCATGTCTTCTGCCCATTTTTTGATATAATTATCTGTTGTTTTTTTTTTTGAGTGTTGAATTTGAGGAATACTTTATAGATCTTAGATATCAACCCCTTGTTCCCTTGTCTGTAGTGTCATAGTGTCATTTGTGAATATCTTCTCTCACTCCGTGGGCTGTCTGTTTGGTTGAACTTTTTTTTTTTTTTTTTTTTTTTTTGCTTTTGCTGTGTAGAAGGCTTTGATCTTGATGAGGTCCCAAAATTTCATTTTTACTTTTGTTTTCTTTGCCTTTGGAGACATGTCTTGAAAGAAGTTGGTGTGGCCAGTGATGAAGAGGTTACTGCCTATGTTCTCTTCCAGGATTTTGATAGATTCCTGACTCACATTGAAGTTTTTTTTTTATCCATTTTGAGTTTACCTTTTGTATGGTGTAAGAGAGTGGTCGATTTTTATTCTTCCATACATAGCTGTCCAATTTTCTCAGCACCATTTATTGAAGATACTGTCTTTTTTCCACTAGATTTTTTCCCTGCTTTGTGAAAGATTAGTTGAACATAGAGTTGTGGGTCTATATATGGGCTCTCTATTCTGTTCCACTGGTCTATGTGTTTGTTTTTGTGTCAGTACCATGCTGTCTTGGTGTTCATAGCTTTGTAGTAAAGCTTGAAATCAGGCTACATGATGCCCCAGTTCTGTTTTTCTTTTTCAACATTTCCATAGTAATTTGGGGTCACTTCTGGTTCCATAAAATATTTTTGAATTGTTTGTTCCAGGACTTTGAAAAATGCTGGTACAATTTTGATTGGAATGGCATTGAAAGTATAGATTGCTCTGGGCAGTAGACACTTTAACAATGTTTATTTTTCCAATCCATGAACATGGGATGCTTTTCCATCTTTTTCTGTCTTCTTCACTGTCTTTCATGAGTGTTCTGTAGTTTCTTGAGTACAGATACTTTACCTCTTTGGTTAGGTTTAGTCCCAAGTATTTTTTGGATCTTGGTGCTATAGTAAATGGAATTATTTCTCTAATGTCCCTTCCTGTATTTTCATTGTTAGTGTATAAGAAAGCAATGGATTTATGTACATTGACTTTGTATGCTACCACATACTAAACTGCTGTGTGAGTTCTAGTAGTTGGGGGGTGGATTATTTTGGGTTTTTTTTCCATATAAAGTTTCATGTTCTGTGAAGACAGAGAGTTTGACTTCTTCATTGCCAATTTTAATACATTTTATTTCTTTATGTTGTTTGATTGCTGATGCTAGTGCTTCTAGTACTACGTTGAGCAACAGTGACAGGAATGGGCATCTTTGTCATGTTCCTCTTCTCAAAGGGAAGGCTGTCAGCTTTTCTGCATTAAAAATGATATTTGCTGTGGGTTTTTCATAGATGGATTTGATAAAGTTTAGGAATGTTCCCTCTAGTCCTATACTTTGAAGAGTTTTAGTCAGGAACAGATGCTGTATCCTCTCAAATGCTTTTTCTGCATTAACTGAGAGGATCATATGTTCTTCTCTCTTTTCTTATTGATTTGTTCTATAACATTGATTGATTTGCCAATGTTTAACCACACTTGCATCCCAGGGATAATTACCACCTGATCATGATGGATAACCTTTTTAATGTAGTGTTGGATCCTATTAGCTAGGATCTTGTTGAAAATCTTAGCATCCACATTCATCAGCGATATGGGTCTGAAATTCTTGTTGATGGGGTCTTTGCCTGAAATGGGTACCAGAGTAATGTTGGCCTCATAGAAAGAATTTGTAATTTTTCCTTCTGTTTCTATTTTTTGAAAAACCTTCAGGAGAAAAGGTATGATTTCTTTGAATATTTGGTGGAAGTCCCCAGGGAATCCATCAGGTCCTGGGCTCCTTTTTTTTTTTTTTTCAGGGGAATTTTGATTACTGCTTCAAACTTATTACTAGATATTAGTTTATACGGTTTGCCAGTTTCCTCCTGATTTGTTCTTGGAAGTTTATAGGTTTCCAGGAATGCATCCATTGCTTCTATGTCACTTAACTTATTGCCATATAACTGTTGATAATAATTTCTGATGATTGTTTCGATTTCCTTGATGTTAGTCAAGATCTCTCCCTTCTCATTCATAATTTTATTAATTTGTGTCCTCTCTCTTTTCTTTTAGATTAGTTTGAACTGTGGTTTATTGATCATTTTTATTCTTTCAAAAAGCCAGCTTCTGGTTTTGTTGATTTGCTGTATTGTATTTCTAATTTCTCTCCTTCATCCTGCTCTAATTTTGATTATTTTCCTTCTTTTGCTTGAGGTTGGTTTAATTTGTTTTTGATTTTCCAGTTTTTTAAGGTGTAAAGAGAGCTGGTATATTCATGAATTTTCAATTTTTTTGAATGAGCTTGGATGGCTATGTATTTCCCCTGAGGATCACCTTTGCCATATCCCATAGGTTTTGGACCCATGTGTCTTCATTCTAATTGGTTTCCATGAATTGTTTGTGTTCTTCTTTGATTTTCTAGTTGTTCAAACATTCTGAGGCATGGTGGTCTTTAGCTTTCAAGTGTTTGAAATCCTTCCAAACTTTTTCTTATGTTTGAGTTCCAGTTTCAAAGCTTTGTGGTCTGAGAATATGCAGTGAATAATCTCAATCTTTTGGTATTGCTTAAGCCCTGATTTGTGACCCACAAGGTTGTCTTTGTTGGAGAATGTTCCATGTGCACTGGAGAAGAATGAGGGTTTTTTTTTTTTTTTTTTTTTTTTTTTAGGGGAGGCGGAATTTTCTGTATATATCTATGTGGTCCATCTGTTCCAATATGTCATTTAAAGCTCTTTTTCTTTCTTGATTTTCTGCTTGCATGATCTGTATATTACTGAGAGTGGCATGTTAAGACCCCCTACTCTTAATGTATTCATATCAATATGACTCTTTATTTTGATTAAGAGTTGGCTTGTGTAGATGGCTGCTCCCTTATTGGGGACATAAATATTTACAATTTTTAGATCTTCTTGCTAATTAGACCCTTTAAGAATGATGTAGTGTCCATCTGCATCTCTACCTACAGTCCTTTTTTTAAAAAAATCTAATTTATCTGACATGAGAGTAACTACCACATCTTTCTTTTGAGTCCTGTTGGAATGAAAGATCCTTCTCCATCCCTTCACTTTCATACTGGATGTATTTTAAGTTAAAATGTGTCTCTTTTAGACAGTATATGGATGGGTCATGTCATTTTATTCAACCTGCAACCCTTTGCCATTTTATGGGAGCATATAGGCCATTCATATTGAGAGTAATTATGGAAAAATATGTTTTTATTGAAATCATACTGTCTGTGAAAACCTTGTTCATATAGATTGTCTTTGTAAATTTCTGTTCTGTGACACTCTTGGATTCTTTCTTCTTTTATAGACCCCCCCCCCCTTAATATTTCTGGTAATGCCAGCTTGGAGGTCACATACTCTTTTAATCCTTGCCACTATTGGAAGCTCTTTATCTTTTCATCCATTTTTAATGTCGACCTTTATGGATAAAGTATTCTTGGCTGCATGTTCTTCTCATTAAGTGCCCAGAATATGTCTTGCCACCCCTTTCTGGCTTGCCAGATTTCTGTGGACGGGTCTGATGTTATTCTGATTGACCTTCCTTGGTACATAAGGAATCTCTTCCCCCTAGCTGCCCTTAGAAGTTCTTGTTTAAAATTATGATTCATGAATTTTACAATCAAGTGTCTTCAGGTCTTTGTAGGTCATTGATCTTGGTCTGTGTTAATTTTGCCTCTAGGACACAAACTCTGGTTCCATTCCCAGACTGGGAAAACTTTCATCGAAAATTTGTTCAACTATATCTTCTAGTCTTCTCTCTTTATCCACTCCATCAGAGATGTCAATAATTCTGACTTTGAACATTTCATGGTGTCATTTATTTCCATAATTCTGTTTTCATGGCTTCTAAGCTGTTTTTTCCAGACTTCCTACTGGCCCCTTTTCTCTACCAGTTTGTCCTCTAGATCACTGATTTTATGTTCTGCCTCTGTTACCTTAGCTGTTAAAGTATTTAGAATAGACTGAATCGCATTAATAGCATTTTAACTTCTTCCAGGTTGGCTCTCAGTGCTGCCCTTAGTTATTCTATGTTGTCACTAATGGTTATCTCCAACCTAGCCATTCCCTGGATAATTGTTACCCTGAATTCCCTTTTTAACATGCTGTTTATGTCGATATCAATAGTTCTGATGGAGAGGGCACACTCTCTCATTTTTTCCTCTGTTGGATGTTCCTCCTCATAAGCATTTTTGTGAGAGGTGGTTGAGGGGATGTATAGCTGATCCAGGCAAGGTTAACCTTGGAATGTTTGGAGCAATTGAAAGTCACTATGAAAAAAATAAATTAAAAAAGAGAAAAAGAGAGAAAACCCAGCCAAAATGAGCCCCAAAAGTAAGATCTATAAGGTTTATAAGCAAAAACAGACGAACAAATAGACTGATAAAAAGTTAAATAACAAGAGGGCGGTGGTGACAAGATGGTGGAGAAGAAGTAGGTGCTGTTTCAACTGGTCCCCTAAGGTGAGCTGATTATCTACCAAAGAACTCTGAGCACCCAATAAATCAGCCTGAGATTATAATTACACACTTCTGGATCTCTATAGGGGCAGAAGATGCCAGTGGATAGGTAAAGCAGAGTGGGAACATCGGAATGATATCAGAAGATAAAAGGGGAAGGGAGCCACCAGACAGGACTCATTGGAAAGTAATACCCTAAGACGAGAGTGCCCTGTTATTGGGGACCAGCATTAATTTGGAGTGTGGTTGAAAGCACTCAAAAAGAGTAAAAGATCTCAAGGGGAGATTGTTGGAATTGGGTAATTAGGGATGAGGGCTTAAGCCCACAGATCCAGGACAGCCATCGCTGGTGCTGAGCCAGAGACAGTGCAGCAAACAAGCCAGGCCTTGGTCCCTGAGCCATTGATGAGCATGAGAGTGTCTGTTTGGTGGCACGCATGAGAGAGTCTGGTGTGGTCGCTAACTGATGCTCTCTAGAACCACAGTCTTTTGCACCCTGCACCTGCACTGAGCGACTGGGATCTGAGTCATACTCCATACCCTCCCCTGAGAGAATCCTGCACAGGCACTAGCTGGGGCTATCTAGGACCAGGAGAGTCTGAACACTCACAGTCCAGTGCAGCATCAAAACTTCAGTGTACTATCTCTGGTTGGGACCTCTCTGGCAATCTACCTGGCCAGAGAGCCTCCATGGAGGCAACTGCTGGAAGCCAGCTCTGTGGACTAGTAATTTCTTGTGGTTTTGGTAATACTGAGGCACAAGTGGGAGCTCCTGTGTCCCCCAAGACGATTACTGGGTATGTGCTCTACCAGCAGCAGAGGGGGAATTTATGTACTCTGGAGCACCCAGAAGAGAACAGACTGAGGCATCTCTCTGAGACAGAGGTCTGGGTGCAGTTTGCTTTCCTCTAAACCTTCAAAGAACTGCTAATATCTGCCAAAGGGAGGGAAACAAAACAAAACCAACAAATAAAAAACAAAACCACCAGAGAACAAAAGCCTGAGAAACCGGTTTCCTCAGAGCCCAGCCCCTTGATAGGGGGCAGGAGGTCTCAACTTTAGCAAGACTGTCTGAAAAACTACGTGGCAGGCGCCTCCCCCAGAAAGCCAGAGGAAAACCAGACCAAAACAAACAAACAAACAAAAAATACAAGAGAACAACAAACACTACTTCATAGTTACAAGTTTTATTTTTAATTCATTCCCAATATTCTCATTCTTTTCAATTTTTTAAAATAATCTTAACCAATTTTTCATCACAATGAGAGTTTCAGTACAACAATTTCCATAATAACCTTTTAATTTGAACTTTTTAAATACATATACCTGTGTTTTTATTTTGCTTTACTATTTTCATATTATTAAATTAAATTTATTTTATTTTACTTTTTAATATTCATATAGAGATAAACTTTAAGGGAATTCCCTTTCCCCAATCAATACTACCACTATATATACCAGTTTTAATTCCCTTTATATCAGGAAAGTTGAGGACTTTAAAAAAAATACCAGGATACATCCAGGAAGAATCAAAATAATGTTCCTCCCCCAACACTGAGAATTTATAACCACCCTCCCATCTTTTTCTTCTGTCAGTGTTTCTGTGTATTTGTTTTTGTTGTTGTAGTATATAAATCTTATACATGGAGTTCATTTTGGCTGGGTTCTTCTTTTTTTTTCTTTCTTGTGATTTACTTTTGTCAGTATTTTTGTTTCTCTGTTTTTTGTTTGTATACTTTATAAATCTTACCTTTGGAGCCCATTCGGGCTGGGCCTTCTCTTTTTGCTTTTCTTTTCTTTTCTTTTTTCTCTCTCTCCCTCTCTCTCTCTCTCTCTTTCTCTCTCTTTTTCTTTTTTCTTTCTTTTGGCGGGGACTTCCAATTGCTCACAAGCATTCCAGAGTGCACCTTGCCTGCACCACTGTTGACACATTTAGCTATATATCCCTTCAGCCATCTCTCACCAAAATCACTAGGAGGAGGAATGCTCAACAGAGGAAAAATTCAGAGACCGTGCCTTCTACATCAGAGCTATTGCACATGGACATAAACAGTATGTTGGAAAGGGAATTCAGTCTAACAATCATCCAGTCAATGACTAGGTTGGAGAAAGCCTTTAATGGCAGAATGGAATAGATTAGGGCATAAGTGAAAGTCACCAGGGATGATGTTAACAATATTCTCACTGAGTTCTAATCTAATCTAAATTATCTAAATGTTAGGGTAACTGAGGCAGAAGATAGAATTAGTGATCTAGAGGACAAACAAATAAAGAAAAAGGATCAGGAGGAACCCTGAAAAAACAGCTTAGAAGCCATGCAAACAGAATTATGGAAATAAATGACACCATGGAACGTTCCAATGTCAGAATTATTGGAATTCCTGAAGGGGAGGAGAAGGAAAGAAGGGTAGAAGATATAGTTGAACAAATTCTCCATGAAAATTTTCCCAGTCTGGTTAATGGAACCAGCGTTCCTGTACTAGAGGCAGAAAGGGCTCACCCCAAGATCATAGAATCTATAAAGACCTCAAGACATCTCATTGTGAAAATTATGAATCATAATTTCAAAGGGTAGCTCTTGAAAGTAGCTAGAGGGAAGAGATTTCTTACATACAGAGGAAAGCCCATCAGAATGACATCAGACCTGTTCTCAGAAACCTGGCAAGCCATAAAGGGCTGGCAAGACATATTCTTGGCATGAAATGAGAAGAACATGCAGCAAAGAATACTTATAAAGCAAGGTTGACATTCAAAATGGATGGAGAAATAAAGAGCTTCCAAGACCAGCAAGGTTTAAAGGAGTGTGTGATCACCAAGCAGGCACTATAAGAAATATTAAGGGGGTTTTTATAAAAGAGAAAAAAAACAAGAATATAATTGAACAGAAATTTATAAAGGCATCTATGGAAACAAAGACTTCACAGGTTACAGGATGTCAATAAAATCGTGTCTCTCAATAATCACTCTCAACGTGAACTGCCTAAATGCGCCCATAAAACAGCACTGTTTTCCAAATTTAATAAAACAATAAGACCCATCCATATGTTGTCTACAAAAGACGCATTTTGGCCCACTTTGATACATCCTAAGGATACATACAGACTGAAAGGGAAGGGAAGGAGCTGCAACTTTCTTTCCAACAGTACACAAAAGAAGGCTGGGGTAGCAATTCCCATATCAGATAAATTAGATTTTAAACTAAGGACTGTGGTCAGAGATAAATATGGACAGTACATAATTATTAAAGGGGTTTTCCACCAAAAAGACCTAACAATTGTAAATATTTATGTCCCAAAATGGGTGCAGGCAACTACAAAAGACAACCGTTAATAAAGATAAAGTGCCATATTAATATGAATATATTAATAGTAGGGGATCTTAATATACCACTCTCAGTATTGACAGATCGTCCAAGCAGAAAATCAATAAAGAAACATTAGCATTGAATAGCACATTGGACCAGATGGACCATATAGATATGTACAGAATATTCCACCCTAAAACAACAGAATACTCATTCTTCTCACGTGCACTTAGTACCTTCTCCAGAATAGACCACATACTAGGACACAAATAAGGGCTCAATTGATACCAAAAATTTGAGACTAATCCCTGCATATTCTCAGATCACAATGCTTTGAAACTGGAGTTCAACCACAAGGAAAAGTTTGGAATGAATTCAAACATCTGGAAGCTAAAGACCACCTTTCTTAAAATTGCTTGGATCAACCAGGAAATCAAAGGAGAACTTAAAGAATTCATGAAACCAATGAGAATGAAGTTACTTCGGTCCAAAACCTATGGGATACAGAAAAGGCAATCCTAAGGGGCAAACACAAGCCATCCAAGTTTCCCTCAAAAAAAATGAAAAACCCAGAATACACCAACTGTCTTTACACCTTAAAGAACTGGAAAATCAACAAAAACTTAAGCCAACTGCACACACCAGAAGGGAAATAATAAAGATTAGAGTATGATCAATGAGATGAAACTAGAGATACAGTAGAACACCTCAATGAAATTAGTAGCTGGTTTTTTGAAAGAATCAATAAGATTGATAAACCATTGGCCACACTAATCCAAAAGAAAAGATAGAAGGCCCAAATTAATAAAATAACAAATGAAAAGTGAGAGATCACAACTAACACTAAGGAAATAGAAATAATCATCAGAAATGATAATCAGTCAATAGTTATATGCCAAAAAGTTAAGCAACCTAGATTAAATGGATGCATCGATGAAAAACTATAAACTTCTAAAATTGAACCAGGAAGAAATTGACAAATTGAATAAAATAATATCTAGTAACGAGTTTGAAGCAGTGATCAAAACCTCCCAAATGAACAAGAGCCCAGGACCTGATGGATTCCCTGGGGAATTCAACCAAATTTTCAAAGAAGAAACAATACCTATTCTCCTGAAGCTGTTTCAAAAAATTGAAGCAGAAGGAAAGCTTCCAGACCCTTTTTATGAAGGCAGTATTACCCTGATCCCTAAACCAGACAAAAACCCCACCAAAAAGGAAAATTTCAGACCAGTATCTCTCATGAATATAGATGCCAAGATTCTCAACAAGATCATACCTAATAGGATCCAAAGATGCATTATGAAGATTATCCACCACCAGGTGGGATCTATCCCTGGGTTGCAAGGGTGTTTCCACATTCACAAATCATTAAATGTGATAAAACAAATTAATAGGAGAAGAGAGAATAAACACATGGTTCTCTCAATTGGTGCAGAAAAAACATTTGACAAAATGTAGCATCTGTTCCTGATTAAAATGCTTCAAAATATAAGGATAGAGGGAACTTTCCTCAACTTCATAAAATCTATGAAAAACCCACAGCAAATATCATCCTCAATGAGAAAAATCTCACAGCCTTCCCTTTGAGATCAGCAACACAACAAGGATGTACACTCTCAGCAATCCTGTTCAACATAGTATTAGAAGGTCTAGCAACACAATCAGAAAACAAAGAGAAATGAAAAGTATTTAAATTGGCAAAGAAGAAGTCAAACCCTCTCTCTTCACGGATGACATGATACTTTATATGTAAAACCCAATAGACTCCACCTTCAAACTACTAGAATTCATACAGCAATTCAGTATGTGGTAGGATACAAAGTCAATGTATAGAAATATGTTGCTTTCTTATACACTAACAATGAAAATACAGAAAGGGAAATTAGAGAATCGATTCCATTTTCTATAGAAACAGGAACCATAAGATACCTCGGAATAAACCTAACCAAAGAGGTAAAGGATTTGTACTCCAGGAATTATAGAACCATCATGAAAGAAATTGAAGAAGACAGAAAAATATGGAAGATCCAATCTTGGATTGGAAGAATAAACATAAAATGTCTATACTGCCTAGAGCAATCTATAGTTTTAATGCCATTCTGATCAAAATTCCACCGGTATGTTTCAAGGAGCTGGAGCAAATAACCTTAAAATTTATATGGAATCAGAAGAGATACTGAATTGCTAAGGAAATGTTGAAAAAGAAAAACAAAACTGGTGGCATCACATTGCCTGATTTCCAGCTTTACTACAAAGATGTTATCACCAAGACAGCATGGTACTGGCACAAAAACAGACACCTAGACCAATGGAAGAGAGTTGAGAGCCCAGATATGGACTCAACTCTATCCTAAAATATTCTTCGACAAATCAGGAAAAAATATCCAGTGGATAAAGGACAGTCTCTTCAATCAATGGTGTTGGGAAAATTGGACAATTATATGTAGAAGAATGAAACTCGACCATTCTTTACACTGTACACAAAGATAAAATCAAAATGAATAAAGACCTCAACGTGGGGGAGGAATCTATCAGAATCTCAGATGATAACCTCCTTGACATCAACCACAGAGACTTCTTTAATACATATCTCCATAGACAAAGGAAACAAAAGCAAAAATGAATTTTTAGGACTTCATCAAGCTCCAAAGCTTCTGCACAGCAAAGCAAATAGTCAACAAACAAAGAGGTAACCCATGGAATGGGAGTAGATATTTGCAAATGACAATATAGACAAAGGGCTGATATCCAGGATCTATAAAGAACTCCTCAAACTCAACACGCAAAAAACAGATAATCATGTCAAAAAATGGGCAGAAGACATGAACATACACTTCTTCAATGAAGACATAAAAATGGCTAGCAGACTTATAAGAAAAAGTTAATCATCAGTAGCCATCAGGGAGATTTAAATCAAAACCATATTGAGATACCACCTTACTCCATTTAGAATGGCCAAAATTAGCAAGACTAATTAGCAAAATTAGCAAGCTAAGTAGCTTTTGTTAATTAGCAAAATTAGCAAGCAATGTGTGATGGAGAGGATGTGGAGGAAGGGGAACCCTCTTCCACTGTTGGTGGAAATGCAAGTTTGTGCAGCCACTTTGAAAAACACTGTGGATATTCCTTAAGTAATTAAAAATAGAGCTTCCCTATGACCCTGCAATTGCACTGCTGGGTATTTACCCCAAAGATACAGACCTAGTGAAAAGAGGGGTCATCTCTACCCCAATGTTCATAGAAGTAATGGCCACAGTGGCCAAACTGTGGAAAGAACCAAGATTCCATTCAACGGACGAATGGATAAGAAGATATGGTCCATATAACTATGGAGTATAATTCCTCCATTAGAAAGGATGAATACCTAACATTTATATCAACATGGACGGGACTGGAAGAGATTATCCTGAGTGAAATAAGTCAAGCAGAGAGAGTCAGTTGTCATATGGTTCACTTATTTGTGGAGCATAGGAAATAACACACAGGACACGGGAAGATAGAGAGGGAAGAGAGTTGGGGAAATTGGAGGGGGAGATGGACCATGAGAGAATGTGGACTCTGAAAAGCAATATGAGGGTTTGAAGGGGCAGGGTTTGGGAGTTTTGGTGAGCCTGGTGGTGGGTATTATGGAGGGCACGCATTAAATGGAGCACTGGGTATGTTGCATAAACAATGAATTCTGGAACCCTGTATAGAAATTTAAAAAATTATTAATTTTTTTCCCATTTTACTTATTTTTTCAGCGTAACAGTATTCATTCTTTTTGCACAACACCCAGTGCTCCATGCAAAACGTGCCCACCCCATACCCACCACCTGTTCCCCCAACCTCCCACCCCTGACCCTTCAAAACCCTCATGTTGTTTTTCAGAGTCCATAGTCTCTTATGGTTCGCCTCTCCTTCCAAATTTTTTTTTAATAAACATATAATGTATTTTTATCCCCAGGGGTACAGGTCTGTGAATCGCCAGGTTTACACACTTCACAGCACTCATGATAGCACTTACCCTCCCCAATGTCCATAGCCCCCTCCCCCTCTCCCAATCCCACCTCCCCGCAGCAACCCCCAGTTTGGTTTGTGAGATTAAGAGTCATTTATGGTTTGTCTCCCTCCCAATCCCATCTTGTTTCATTTATTCTTCTCCTATCCCCCTACCCCCCCATGTTGCTTCTCCATGTCCTCATAACAGGGAGATCATATGATAGTTGTCTTTCTCCGATTGACTTATTTCACTAAGCATGATACGCTCTAGTTCCATCCACGGCGTCGCAAATGGCATGATTTCATTTCTTTTGATGGCTGCATAGTATTCCATTGTGTATATATACTACATCTTCTTTATCCATTCATCTGTTGATGGACATCTAGGTTCTTTCCATAGTTTGGCTATTGTAGACATTGCTGTTATAAACATTTGGGTACACGTGCCCCTTCGGATCACTATGTTTGTATCTTTAGGGTAAATACCCAGTAGTGCAATTGCTGGGTCATAGGGTAGTTCTATTTTCAACATTTTGAGGAACCTCCATGCTGTTTTCAGAGTGGTTGCACCAGCTTGCATTCCCACCAACAGTGGAGGAGGGTTCCCCTTTCTCCACATCCTCTCCAGCATCTGTCATTTCCTGACTTGTTGATTTTAGCCATTCTGACTGGTGTGAGGTGATATCTCATTGTGGTTTTGATTTGTATTTCCCTGATGCCGAGTGACGTGGAGCACTTTTTCATGTGTCTGTTGGCCATCTGGATGTCTTCTTTGCAGAAATGTCTGTTCATGTCCTCTGCCCATTTCTTGATTGGATTGTTTGTTCTTTGGGTGTTGAGTTTGCTAAGTTCCTTATAGATTTTGGATACTAGCCCTTTATCTGATATGTCGTTTGCAAATATCTTCTCCCATTCTGTCAGTTGGCTTTTGGTTTTGTTAACTGTTTCCTTTGCTGTGCAAAAGCTTTTGATGTTGATGAAATCCCAATAGTTCAGTTTTGCCCTTGCTTTCTTTGCCTTTGCCGTTGTTCCTAGGAAGATATTGCTACGGCTGAGGTCGAAGAGGTTGCTGCCTGCATTCTCCTCAAGGATTTTGATGGATTCCTTTCTCACATTGAGGTCCTTCATCCATTTGGAGTCTATTTTCGTGTGTGGTGTAAGGAAGTGGTCCAATTTCATTTTTCTGCATGTGGCTGTCCAATTGTCCCAGCACCATTTATTGAAGAGGCTGTCTTTTTTCCATTGGACATTCTTTCCTGCTTTGTCGAACATTACTTGACCATAAAGTTGAGGGTCGATTTCTGGGCTCTCTATTCTGTTCCACTGATCTAGGTTTCTGTTTTTGTGCCAGTACCATGCTGTCTTGATGATGACAGCTTTGTAATAGAGCTTGAAGTCCGGAATTGTGATGCCACCAACTTTGGCTTTGTTCTTCAATATTCCTTTGGCTATTCGAGGTCTTTTCTGGTTCCATATAAATTTGCGGATTATTTGTTCCATTTCTTTGAAGAAAATGGATGGTATTTTGATAGGGATTGCATTAAATGTGTAGATTGCTTTAGGTAGCATAGACATTTTCACAATATTTATTCTTCCAATCCAGGAGCATGGAACATTTTTCCATTTTTTTTGTGTCTTCCTCAATTTCTTTCATGAGTACTTTATAATTTTCTGTGTATAGATTCTTAGTCTCTTTGGTTAAGTTTATTCCTAGTTATCTTATAGTTTTGGGCACAATTGTAAGTGGGATTGACTCCTTAATTTCTCTTTCTTCAGTCTTGTTGAAATCAAAAAAGCTATTAATGAGGTGCAATCAAAAATGGAGGCTCTCACTGCTAGGATAAATGAGGCGGAAGAAAGAATTAGTGATATAGAAGACCAAATGACAGAGAATAAGGAAGCCGAGCAAAAGAGGGACAAACAGCTAATGGACCATGAGGGGAGAATTCGAGAGATAAGTGACACCATAAGACGAAACAACATTAGAATAATTGGGATTCCAGAAGAAGAAGAAACAGAGAGGGGAGCAGAAGGTCTATTGGAGAGAATCATTGGAGAGAATTTCCCTAATATGGCAAAGGGAACAAGCATCAAAATCCAGGAGATGCAGAGAACCCCCCTCAAAGTCAACAAGAATAGGTCCACACCCCGTCACCTAATAGTAAAATTGACAAGTCTTAGTGACAAAGAGAAAATCCTGAAAGCAGCCCGAGAAAAGAAGTCTGTAACATACAATGGTAAAAATATGAGATTGGCGGCAGACTTATCCACAGAGACCTGGCAGGTCAGAAAGAGCTGGCATGATATATTCAGAGCACTAAACGAGAAAAACATGCAGCCAAGAATACTCTATCCAGCTAGGCTATCTTTGAAAATAGAAGGAGAGATAAAAAGCTTCCAGGACAAACAAAAACTGAAAGAATTTGCAAACACCAAACCAGCTCTCCAGAAAATATTGAAAGGGGACCTCTAAGCAAAGAGAGACACTAAAAGTAGTAGATCAGAAAGGTACAGAGACAATATACAGTAACAGTCACATTACAGACTAATAATGGCACTAAATTCATATCTCTCAATAGTTAACCTGAATGTTAATGGGCTAAACGCCCCAATCAAAAGACACAGGGTATCAGAATGGATAAAAAAACAAAACCCATCAGAATGTTGCCTACAAGAAAATCATTTTAGACAGGAAGACACCTTCAGATTTAAAGTGAGGCGGTGGAAAACAATTTACCATGCTAATGGGCATCAGAAGAAAGATGGGGTGGCAATCCTTATATCAGATCAATTAGATTTTAAGCCAAAGACTATAATAAGAGATGAGGAAGGACACTATATCCTACTCAAAGGGTCTGTCCAACAAGAAGATCTAACAATTTTAAATATCTATGCCCCTAACGTGGGAGCAGCCAACTATATCAACCAATTAATAACAAAATCAAAGAAACACATCAATAATAATACAATAATAGTAGGGGACTTTAACACTCCCCTCACTGAAATGGACAGATCATCCAAGCCAAAGATCAACAAGGAAATAAAGCCCTTAAATGACACACTGGACCAGATGGACATCACAGATATAATCAGAACATTTCATCCCAAAGCAACAGAATACATATTCTTCTCTAGTGCACATGGAACCTTCTCCAGAGTAGATCACATCCTGGGTCACAAATCACATCTCAACCTGTATCAAAAGATTGGGATCATTCCCTGCATATTTTCAGACCACAATGCTCTGAAGCTAGAACTCAATCACAAGACGAAAGCTGGAAAGAACCCAAATACATGGAGACTAAACAGCATCCTTCTAAAGAATGAATGGGTCAACCAGGAAATTAAAGAAGAACTGAAAAAATTCATGGAAACAAATGATAATGAAAACACAACAGTTCAAAATCTGTGGGACACAGCAAAGGCAGTCCTGAGAGGAAAATATATAGCGGTACAAGCCTTTCTCAAGAAACAAGAAAGGTCTCAAGTACACAACCTAACCCTACACGTAAAGGAGCTGGAGAAAGAACAAGAAAGAAACCCTAAACCCAGCAGGAGAAGAGAAATCATAAAGATCAGAGCAGAAATCAATGAATTAGAAACCAAAAAAGCAATAGAAAAAATCAATGAAACTAGGAGCTGGTTCTTTGAAAGAATCAATAAGATTGATAAACCCCTGGCCAGACTCATCAAAAAGAAAAGAGAAAGGACCCAAATCAATAAAATCATGAATGAAAGAGGAGAGATCACAACTAACACCAAAGAAATACAGACAATTATAAGAACATACTATGAGCAACTCTACGCCAACAAATTGGACAATCTGGAAGAAATGGATGCATTCCTAGAGACATATAAACTACCACAAGTGAACCAGGAAGAAATAGAAAACCTGAACAGGCCCATCACCAGTAAGGAGATTGAAACAGTCATCAAAAATCTCCAAACAAACAAAAGCCCAGGGCCAGACGGCTTCCCAGGGGAATTCTACCAAACATTTAAAGAAGAACTAATTTTTATTCTCCTGAAACTGTTCCAAAAAGTAGAAATGGAAGGAAAACTTCCAAACTCATTTTATGAGGCCAGCATCACCTTGATCCCAAAACCAGACAAGGATCCCACCAAAAAAAAAGAACTACAGACCAATATCCTTGATGAACACAGACGCAAAAATTCTCGCCAAAATACTAGCCAATAGGATTCAACAGTGCATTAAAACGATTATTCACCACGATCAAGTGGGATTTATTCCATGGCTGCAGGGTTGGTTCAACATCCGCAAATCAATCAATGTGATAGAACACATTAATAAAAGAAAGAACAAGAACCATATGATACTCTCAATAGATGCTGAAAAAGCACTTGACAAAGTACAGCATCCCTTCCTGATCAAAACTCTTCAAAGTGTAGGGATAGAGGGCACATACCTCAATATTATCAAAGCCATCTATGAAAAACCCACCGCAAATATCATTCTCAATGGAGAAAAACTGAAAACTTTCCGTTAAGGTCAGGAACACGGCAGGGATGTCCATTATCACCACTGCTATTCAACATAGTACTAGAAGTCCTAGCCTCAGCAATCAGACAACAAAAAGAAATTAAAAGCATCCAAATTGGTAAAGAAGAAGTCAAACTATCACTCTTCGCAGATGATATGATACTATATGTGGAAAACCCAAAAGACTCCACTCCAAAACTGCTAGAACTTGTACAGGAATTCAGTAAAGTGTCAGGATATAAAATCAATGCACAGAAATCAGTTGCATTTCTGTACACCAACAAAATTATTAATTTTTTTAAAAAGTTATTTGACAAGAATAAAAAAAAAAGAATCCTTCCCAAATGAACCCCAAGAATAAGATATATATAATACCAGAACAAAAACAAATACACAGAAACAATGACAGAAAAATAAGATGGGAGGGTGGTTATAAACCATGGATGTGTGCAAGGAAGTTTATTTTGGTCCTTCCTGGGTGTATCTTGATATCTTTGTTAAAGCACTCCGCTTTCCAGTGTTAAATGGAGATTAAAAGTGGTTTATACATACGGCTAGTATCGAATAGGAAAAATGGATTTCCTTGAAGCTTGTATATATATGCATATTTTAAAAAAGAAAAAAAAAGAAAAGAAAAAGAAATACACTTGTGAAGTGGGCTCCGTCTTGTTTAAAAAATCTCAAATGAAGAGGTTGAAATGGAATATGTCGTATTAAACCTCTAGTGATGATGGTAAGTAGGTTAAAATAATTAGAGGAACAAGAATCAGGGTGCCTGGGTAGCTCAGTGTGTTAAAACCTCTGTCTTGGATTCAGGTCATAATTTCAAGGTCCTGGGATTAAGCCTCACGAAGGGCTATCTGCTCAGTGGGGAGCCTGCTTCCTCCTCTCTCTCTGTCTGCCTCTCTACTTACTTGTGATCTCTGTTTGTCAAATAAATAAATAAAATATTTTAACAAATTGAAGAACAAAATTCGTGAGATCGAATTAAAAACAAAAACAAAACAAAAAACGTTGTATCTAACAAATATACAGGTTTTAGGGCAATACCGGGAGCTTAATATATTGTTTTCCCTTGATATTGTGGTTTTACAGTTTCATGGGGACCCTGTGGTTGTTGTCTTCTCATTGTTTTGGCTTGACTTCTGGGGGAGGGGCCTGCTGCATTGTTTTTCAGTCAGTCTTGCTTGGGTTGAGTCATTCTGCTTCCTATCAGGGGACTGAGCTCTGTGGAAACCGGTTTTTCAGGATTTTGTTCTCTGGCACTTTTTGTTCTTTGGTGGCTTTTTGTGACTTTTCAGAGGTTTAGTGGAAGGAAAACTGCACCAAGACCTTTGCCTCAGAAAGAAGCCTCAGTCTGCTCCCCTCTGTGGATCCAGAACACACAGACTCCCACTCTGCAAACTCTGCTGAACAGCGCAAACTTCCAGAGGCAGTGCATACACCAGCCACCATCTCAGTGGTTGCCAGAGTCACCTGCTTATTTTTGCATCCCTGTGTCACTATTTCAGCAAGTGATATTGGTCCAGGGAACCCACTTTCTTTGGCTGCTTTGCTGGGACTGCTGTCTGGAGTCCTTGCCCAGGCCTGGTGTGCCTCGGATCCTGAGGTTGTGCAGGTTGTAGAAGGCTAGCAATGTGAACCTGACCAGAGATCATGCCAGGTTCTCTCAGGTGTGGGCTGGGATCTTTTAGACCCTTGGGTGCTAGCAGAAGGCCACAGTCTTAAAGAGCCCTGGCTGTTCCCCACACCAGACTCTCCCAGGCATGGTCGTGAGTACACTTAGACCACACAGTCATGCAGGGTGTGCAGAGTCAGTGGTCACCAGTGATAGTCATCCTGGGTCTGTGGGGTATGGGCCCATGCCCATGACCGCTAGATTGCACCAATTGTCCCTTAAGATCTTTTGCTCTTTTTGAGTGCTTTAACAAGACTCCCAGTTAATGCTGGTTCCCAATCACTGGGCACATTTGTATTGGGGTATTACTTTGCAATGGTCACTTCTGGTGGCTCCCTCCCCCTCATGTTTACACTCCACTAACAGTCTGAGCATGCCACTTTACCTCTCCACTGATGTCTTCTGTCCCCATAAATATCCAGACGTGTATAATCTTACCTCTCAGGCTGATTTCCTAGGCGTTCAGAATATTCTGGTAAATATTTAGCTCAGTTTAGGGGACCAGTGAAAGCAGGTCTCCTACTTTGCCTTGTGCCCCCCGACTCTCTATTCTTTGCCAATTTGAATACATTTTATTTTTGCAGTGTGATTGCTGATGCTAGGATTTCCAGTACTATGTTGAACAATACTGGTGAGAGTGGGCATCCTTGTCATGATCCTGACCTTAAGGGAAAAACTCTCTGTTTTTCTGCAGTAATAATCATTTTCACTGTAGGCTTTCTATAGAGGCTTTTATGATGTTAAGGTATTTTTCCTCTACTTTGTCCACTCTGAGAAATTATAGTCCCCCCCTTTTATTGTTTTGGATTATCTTTGATTCTGCTTTTCTTTCTGTGTCAGCTTCTGACCACTTCAGATTTTTCCCAGGGTTCATTTTGTTTGGGTCGTGGTTGATACTTTGGACTCTGTTTATTTGCTCAACCATCCTTCAGCAGAATTACTGGGAGGGGAATTCAACAAAGAAATGTACTAGAGGCAATGTTCTCTGCCAAAGAACTAATGGATATGGATTTTAGCAAGATATCAGAGATAAAATTCAGGATAGAAATTATAAAGGTAATAACTAGGCTTGAAAAGAAGCATACATGACAATACAGAATCTTATGGGCAGAAATGCGGTCTAATCAGACAACTTAAAAATTCTATGAATGAGATGCAGTCTAAATTGGATGCTCTAACAAACAACTAGGGTAAGTAAGGAAGAAGACATTTTGATGGAAAGAAAGAAAATCAAATATAAGAGAGAAAAAAGCACTGAAAGCACATGAAGAGACAATGAGAGAATTTAATGATAAATTTAAAAGAACCAATATCAAGATCATTGGGACCCAAGAGTGAGTAGAGAGAGAGAGCTAGAAGGTATATTTGAGCAAATCATGGCTGAGAGCTTCCCTAATCTGGAGAAAGAAACAAGCATTCCCATCCAAGAGGCATCAAGGACTCCTCTCAAAACCAATAAAAATAGGTCAACACCCCAATATATAATGATGCAACTTGCAAATTGTAGAGCCAAGAAGGAAATCCTGAGAGCAGCTAGGGGGAAGAGATTTCTTAAATACAGAGGGAGGAACATCAGAATAATATCAGACCTGTCTATAGAAACCTGGCAAGCCAGAAAGGGCTTCAAGGCATAGTCAGGTTACTAAATGAGAAGAATAGGCAACCAAGAATACTTTCTCTAGCAAGGCTATTATCCAAAATGGAAGGAGAGTTAAAGACTTTCCAGGACAGACAGAAACTGAAAGAATATGTCATCACCAAGCCAGTCCTGGAAGAAATAATAAGGAAAATTCTGTAAGTGAAGAGAGACCGCAAGAAACATATAGACAAGAAAATAAAAAAATCTACAGAAACAGGGATGTTAGAAGAATACAATGGCACTAAATTTCTACCTTTCAATAGTTACTCAAAGTGTATATGGGATAAAAAATCTTTTTTCTTTAAAGATACTACCATGAGATACTGTGGACTCTGAGGAACAAACTGAGGGTTTTATAGAGGAGGAGGTTGGGGGGCTGGTTGAGCCTCTTGGTGGGTATTAAGGAGGGCATGTATTGCATGGAACACTGGGTGTGATGCATAAACAATGAATCTTGGAACACTGAAAAAATAAAATAAAGTTACATAAAAAAAAAGATACTACACTTTAATCAATACAATCAAACTCTAATTAGCATGTGCACCAACTCACTTAGCATTTGTTTTTGTTGTTGTTGTTGTTTTGTTTTGTTGTTTTGTTTTTTGTTTTTTAATTGTGAGAATATTACCAACCAGTGAGCTCTACTCTAACAGAAAATTTCATAATTTTATTTTATTTATTTTAAAGATTTTATTTATTCATTTGACAGATAGAGATCACAAGTAGGGAGAGAGGCAGGCATAGAGAGAGAGAGGGGAAGAAGCAGGCTCCCTGCCAAGAAGAGAACTCGATGCAGGGCTCGATCCCAGGACCCTGGGATCATGACCTGAGCTGAAGGCAGAGGCTTTAACCCACAGAGCCACCCAGGCGCCCCCTCTAACAGAAAATTTCAAACATATAATGCTGTTAATTACATTTAAACTGTTGTGCAATAGATCTTGTTTAGTGTGTGTACCAGAAACTATAGCATTTGAACCACAACTTCCCATTTCTTTCTCTCTTTAGTCACTGACAATCACCATCCAACACCGTACTTCTAAAGGCTGAATATTAGATTCCATATACATTGTGATTATAAGTGGTTATTTTTTTAAAAGATTTTATTTACTTATTTGACAGAGAGATCACAAGTATGCAGAGAGGCAGGCAGAGAGAGAGGAGGAAGCAGGCTCCCCACGGAGCAGAGATCCCGACGCGGGGCTCAATCCCAGGACCCTGAGATCATGACCTGAGCCGAAGGCAGCGGCTTAATCCACTGAGCCACCCAGGCGCCCGTATAAGTGGTTTTTTTTGTGCCTAGCTTATTTCACTTAGCTTAGTATCCTCCAGGTTGATCCATGTTGCTGTTATGTTACATATATATCCATTTCTTGTGCCCATCTATTTGTCAAGAATATATATATTAATTTCCATATTTTTATATTATGAATAACACTGTAATAATGATTATAAGAGTACAAATACATCTTCAAACTCGATTTCATTTCATTTCCTTTGGGTTTATGCAGAAGTGGGATTGTTGGATCATATAGTAGTTTTACTTTTAAATTTTTGAGGAAATTCTATACTATTTTCCACAATGGCTGTACTAACTTATATTCCCATTAATAAGGCTCAAGTGTTTTGCTTTCTCTGCATGCTCCAAAACTCATCATCATCATCATTATTATTAATATTTATAATAACCACTCTAAAATGTGTGAGATTGTATCTTCTGATTTTTTAAAAAATTCTTTTCAGCATAACAGTATTCATTGTTTTTGCACCACACCCCATGCTCCATGCAATATGTGCCCTCCCCAATACCCACCACCTAGTTCCCCCAACTTCCCACCCCCCGCCCCTTCAAAACCCTCAGGTTGTTTTTCAGAGTCCATAGTCTCTCATGGTTGACCACTCCTTCCAATTTCCCTCAACTCCCTTCTCCTCACCATCTCCCCATGTCCTCCATGTTATTTGTTATGCTCCAGAAATAAGTGAAACCATATGAAAATTGGCTCTCTCTGCTTGACTTATTTCACTCAGCATAATCTCTTCCAGTCCCATCCATGTATCTTGTGATTTTGATTTCTCTTCTTATGTGGTGCATTTTTAGAGAGTTTAATTCATTAATCCAAGATTACATTTCTAGTAAGTGAAAAACTAGAATTAGATCTAGCACCAGCTCCAAACAATCTGCAGCATGTTTTTGCAATCAAGCAAAGTAAATATATCTTCAATCTCAATCCAAACTCGAAGTATGTACTGATAAATCAGATATCTCTCAAAATATTTGCCTACCTATTTTCTTATTTACCTAAAAATGCAGATTCACCATTGTGATATTTCATGAAGGTATTCATAGAACACAGATATATGCACATTTGAACACTGTTCATTTTAGACCTCTTTATTCAATAAAATCATTATTGATCACAAGCTCCATAACCATCAAAAAATAAAAATACACATTGCTCAAATATTAATAAGAATGTTAATTCTTAAGTCATTAAAGAATTATTAACTCTATATGCTCTTTATCTTTTTTTAAAGATTTTAGTTATTTATTTGACAGACAGAGATCACAAGTAGTCAGAGAGGCAGGCATAGAGAGTCGGGGGCAAGCAGGCTGCCTGCTGAGCAGTGAGCCTGATGTGGGGCTCGATCCCAGGACCCTGAGATCATGACCTGAGCCAAAGGCAGAGGCTTAACCCACTGAGCCACCCAGGTGCCACGCTCTTTATCCTTTTTAATATAATCTGTTGTGGAAGCATGAGAAGGCACGAAAATTTCAGGTATGAGTCATTACCGAGATAATGTAGAGAACTGTGCTTAGATAGACTCCAGAAGATTCTCCTCTCAGTAACCTGATTCATTCTAGGAAAGTAATTTCACAATGCTGTAAAATCTAGATAACTGATAACAATGCAAAATAATTATTATATATGAATGTACAGATACAATTATGAAGAAACTTTTCAAAGAACTGAAGTATACCTTGTGGAGCCAATAGTTTCATGGTAGTCCTGGGGAGTGAGGGGGAAAGGATTTGATAGGTCTTTTACAGAACTCTTCCCCTACAGGTGAGTAAAGGAATTGCTTTTTGGTAAAGTTGACTCAAAACTATGATAGGTTCTTGAAAAGAGAGGAAGCAAACCAAATTAATGTGAAAACTGGTGATGATGCTTTCAGTTTACATGTGGAGCTTTTAAAAGTTTAATCTGAGATTCCTTATAAAATTGTAGGGAAAACAATGAAAACTTCTTTGGTAAATGCACATTTCTGTTGGAACTATGCAAATAATCAGACAAAATCTAATGTGACTAGGCTCATTTAGTTATCTGAAAGATATTTCTTTGAGATTAGTTTGCTTCAGAAGAAAATTCTACATTGGTATCTAGAGGACACATTTCCAGATTTGCAGGATCACTATATAGTTTTAAATAATTTATTTTGCATCAATTAAAATCCAGTTTTTATCATTAAAATAATGATCTTTTATTTGAAAAATATCTTTATTCTGTAAACATGTGAATCACTAAAGTGGGATGTTTTACAAGTTTTACTTTCAATTAAAAAGGAACAAAGGAGAGGTTGGGGGAACAGGTGGTGGATAATAGGGAGGGCACGTATTGCATGGAGCACTGGGTGTTGTGCAAAAACAATGAATACTGTTATGCTGAAAAAAATAAATAAAATGGAAAAAAAATGAACAAAGGAGATATAGGAAAAAGAATATCTCTGCAAGACAGTGCTTATTGGGGCACCTGGGTGGCTCAGTGGGTTAAACATCTGCCTTCAGCTCAGGTCATGATCTCAGGGTCCTGGGATCGAGTCCCACATCATGCTCTCCACTCAGTGGGGAGCCTGATTCCACCTCTCTCTCTGCCTGCCTCTCTGCCTACTTGTGATCTCACTCTCTGGCAAATAAATAAGTAAAATCTTTAAAAAAAAGATAGTGCTTATTAAATGTTATTAAACTAAATTAAAATAGTAATATGTAGCTTATTTCTAAACTGGACATTGATTAGAGTCTTACTCATTATGATGTAGGAATTAATTGAATACATATCTTTACAAAGCAATTTACAGAGGAGATGATACAAAAGAAGATATTTCTTTATAACCAAAATCACATATAGAAACATTGGTATTGGAGCAAGACATGGATTAGAGTTCATTTAGAGGATGTGGGAGTGATGTGTGTGTCCTTTAGGCCATTGATTAAAGGTGCATTGTTGCAGAGAACAAATGAAAATACAATTAAGATTTCAAATAATTGGAAATGAGAAATTTCTTGAAATGAACAAAATATAAGTACTAAGCCAATTTATTTAGTCATAAAGGAACTTATGTACATTCCTGACTCTAATTCATCTTTAGTAAGTTTTTGATTAATAGCTTTTATATTATCTTTTCATTTCTATTTTTTGTCAGTTAAGAAAAACATTTTTATCATTATTTTTGCTTAAAAATGTTCAGTGTTAATATAGGATTATAAAAATTTAATATATACATATCTGTATCTATCAAGTATCTCAGTTAAGGCAGAAAATCCCATGAATTCCCTTAAATCTCTGAATCTTGACTTATCATCTGCAAATTTCTGTAGCCATATTGATGGTTGTATCAACCTCACGAGCTTTTGGTCAGGACTAAATAAAATTTATTCCCAGCACAAATCTTAACACCTGTTAGTTTCCACCCAGTGAAGATAATCAATGAAAGTACAAAGTTCTATCTTCTCTGTCATGTAGAGACCTTCTTCAGGTTCAAGGCTTAGTTGTAAAACTCACTAAGAAACTATTTCATTTCCTTTTTCTCCACTGTATATTGTTAGTAATGCTGATGCCAAATCCAAAAGGTCTAATGAAGTTTAAAAGACTGAGGCAGGTGAAATCTTTTGCAAATACTGTGTAAATAGATTAGTTTTCATTAAATCATTGGGTAAAATCAAAGTAAGAGCTAAATTTATTTTTACATAAATATATCGTTCTTTATATTAGACTTTGAAATAGATATTTAATATGTATAGTGGTTTCCATGTCAAATGCAATATTTCTGTAACTTATAAACAAAATCAGCTCCCCTTTTTTTCCTCTGTAAGTTGACAATGACCACACAATAATTGAAAATCAATTGCTTCATATAGGCCCAGAATCCTCATGTAGGTATTTCACAGTAGATTTGGAGATTCATATCTGTAATAATTTAAGTACATGTAAATTACTAACTGAAATAACCTTTATATCAATTTAATATTTTATTCAAAGAATGCATGGACATGGCATTAACAAACCACAGGGTAAAATCATGGTCCCATAACCCATTTTGCTTGCATTACAAGGCAAATACTTGAAATTATTTTACACTTTCTTCTCAGTACTTCCTCAATATTATTTTATTTAATTTCTTTTCACTGTAACAGAATTCATTGTTTGTGCACCACACCCAGTGCCCGACACAATACGTGCCCTCCATAATACCCACAACCAGACTCCCCCAACGTCCCACACGCCGTGTGCTTCAAAACCCTCCGCTTGTTTTTTTGGAGTCCATAGTCTCTCATGGTTCATCTCCATTTCCGGTTTCCATCAAATCCCTTCTCCTCTCCATCTCCCTATGCCCTCCATGTTCTTTGTTATGCTCCACAAATAGGTAAAACCATATGATACTTGACTCTCTCTGCTTGACTTATTTCGCTCAGCATAATCTCTTCCAGTCCCGTCCATGTTGCTACAAAAGTTGGGTATTCATCCTTTCTGATGGAGGCATAATACTCCATCGTGTATATGGACCACATCTTCCTTATCCTTTCGTCTGTTGAAGGGCATCTTGGTTCTTTCCACAGTTTGGCCACCATGGCCATTGCTGCTATGAACATTGGGGTACAGATGGCCCTTCTTTTCACTAAGTCTGTATCTTTGGGGTAATTACCCAGTAGTGCAATTGCAGGGTCATAGGAAAGCTCTATTTTTAATTACTTAAGGAATCTCCACACTGTTCTCCAAATTGGCTGCACCAACTTGCATTCCCACCATCAGTGGAAGAGGGTTCCCCTTTTTCCACATCCTTTCCAACAAACATTGTTTACTGTCTTGTTAATTTTGGCCCTTCTAACTGGTGTCAGGTGGTATTTCAATGTGGTTTTAATTTGAATCTCCCTGATAGTTAGTGATGATGAACTTTTTTTTCATGTTTCTGATAGCCATTTTTATGTCTTCATTGAAGAAGTGTCTGATCATGTCTTCTGCCCATTTTTGGACATGATTATCTGTTTTTTGTGTGTTGAGTTTGAGGATTTCTCTATAGATGCTGGATATCAGCCTTTTGTCAGTCCTTTCATTTACAAATATCTTCTCCCATTCAATGGTTTGTCTTTTTGTTTTGTTAACTGTTTCTTTTGCTGTGCAGAAGATTTTGAGCTTAATGAAGTCCCAAAAGTTCATTTTATGCCTTTAGAGACATATCTTCAAAGAAGTTGCTTTGGCTGGTATTGAGGAGGTTACTGCCTATGTTCTCCATGATGATTCTGATGGATTTCTGTCTAATGTTGAGGTCTTTTATCAATTTTGAGTTTATCTTTGTGTATGGTGTAACAGAATGGTCGAGTTTCATTCTTCTACATATAGCTGTCCTATTTTTCCAGCACTATTTATTGAAAAGACTGTCTTTTTCCCATTGTATATTTTTTCCTGCTTTGTCAAAGATTATTTGACCATAGAGTTGAGGGTCCATATCTGGGCTCTCTAATCTGTTCCACTGGTCTATGTATCTGTTTTAATGCCAGTACCATGCTGTCTTGCTGATCACAGCTTTGCAGTAAAGCTTGAAATCAGGCAACATGATGCTGCAGTTTTCTGTTCCTTTTTCAACATACCCTTAGCAATTCAGGGTCTCTTCTGATTCCATACAAATCTTAGGATTATTTGCTCCAGCTTCTTGTTACATACTGGTTGAATTTTTATCAGAATGGCATTAAAATTTTAGATTGCTCTAGGCAGTATAGACATTTTATCAATGTTTATTCTTCTGATCCAAGAGCATGGAATGGTCTTCCATCTTTTTGTGTCTTCTCGATTTCTTTTGTGAGTGATCTGTAGTTCCTCGAGTACAGATTTTTTACCTCTTTATTTAGGTTTATTCCGAGGTATCTTATAGTTCTTTGTGCTCTAGTAAATGGAATCAATTCTCTAATTTCCCTTTCTGGGTTTTAATTGTTAGTGGATAAGACAGCAACTGATTTCTGTACATTGACTTTGTATCCTGCCATATTACTGAATTGCTGTATGAGTTCTAGGAGTTTGGGGCTGGAGTCTATTGGGTTTTCCATATAAAGAATCATGTCATCTGCAGTGAGAGAGAGTTTGACTTCTTCATTGCCAATTTGGATACGTTTTATTTCTCTTTGTTGTCTGATTGCTGTTGCTAGGACGTCTAATATTATGTTGAACAAGACTGGTGAGTGTGAGCATCTTTGTACTATTGCTTACCTCAACAGGAAGGCTGAGAACTTTTCACATTGAGGATGATATTTGCTGTGGGGTTTTCATAGATAGATTTTATGAAGTTCAAAAATGTTCCCTCTATCCCTATACTTTGAAGTGTTTTAATCAGGAACAGATGCTGGATTTTGTCAAATGCTTTCTCTGCATCAATAGAGAGGACCACGTGGTTCTTCTCTCTTCTCTTATTGATTTTTTCTAGCACAGTGATTGATTTGGGAAAGTTGAACCATCCTTGTAACATAGGAATGAATCTCATCTGGTCATGGTGTATAATCTTTTTAATGTGCTGCCTGATCCTATTTGCTAGGATCTTGTTGAGAATCTTAGCATCCATATTCATGAGGGATATTGGTCTGAAATTCTATTTTTTGGTGGGGTCTTTGCCTGGTTTGGTGACAGGGTAATGATGGCTTCATAAAAAGATCTGGAAGTTTTCCTTCAGCTTCAATTTTTTGAAAGAGCTTTAGGAGAATAGGTGTTATTTCTTCTTTGAAAATTTGATAGAATTCCCCAGGGAATCCATCAGGTCCTGGGCTCTTGTTTTTTGGGAGGTTTTTGATCACTGCTTCAATCTCATTACTAGATATTGGTCTATTCAAGTTGTCAATTTCTTCCTGGTTCCATTTTGGTAGTTTCTAATTTTCCAGGAATGCATTCATTTCATCTAGGTTGCTTAGCATTTTGGCATTTACATGTTGATTATAACTTCTGATGATTGGTTCTATATCCTTGGTGTTAGTTGTGATCTCTCTCTTTTCATTCATAATTTTATTAATTTCGGCCACCTCTCTCTCTCTCTCTTTTTTTTTTGGATTCTTTTTGCCAATGGTTTATTGATCTTATTCATTATTTCAAAAAAAACAACTTCTAGTTTCATTGATGCATTCTATTGTACCTCTAGTTCCTATCTCATTGATCTCTGCTCTAATCTTGATTATTTCCCTTCTTGTGTGTGGAGTTGTTGTTGATTCTCCAGTTATTTAAAGTGTAGAGACAGCTGGTGTATTCTGGATTTTTCAATTATTTTGAGGGTGGCTTGAATGTCTATGTATTCCCTCCTTAGGACTGCCTTTGCTGTATCCCATAGGTTTTGGACCAAAGTGTCTTTACTACCATTGGTTTCCATGAATTGTATAAGTTCTTCTTTGATCTTCTGGTTGATCCAAGCATTCTTAAGCAAGGTGTTCTTTAGCTTCCAGTATTTGAGTTCCTTCCAAACTTTTCCTTGTGTTGAGCTCCAGTTTCAAAATATTGTGATCTGAGAATACAAAGGGAATAATCTCAGTCTTTTGGTACTGCTTGGGCCCTGCTTTGTGACCGAGTATGTGGTCTATTCTGGAGAAGGTTCCATGTGCACTTGAGAAGAATGAGTATTCTGTTGTTTTAGTTTGGAATGTTCTGTATTTATGAGGTCCATCTGGTCCAATGTGTCATTCAATTCTCTTGATTCGTTATTGATTTTCTGCTTGTATGATCTGTCAGTTACTGAGATAGGCGTGTTGAGATCTCCCACAATTAATGTATTCATATCAATATGACTCTTTATCTTGATTAATAGTTTTCTTATGTAGTTATCTTCTCCCTTATTGGGGGCATAATTATTTAAAATTGTTAGATTTTCTTGGTGGATAGTCCCTTTAAGAATGATGTAGTGTCCTTCTGTATATCTGACTTCAGTCTGTGGTTTAAAATCTAATTTATCTGATATGATTGAGAATTGCTACCCCAGCCTTCTTTTGAGGCCGATTGTCTTGAAAGATGCTTCTCCACCCCTTCACTTTCAGTATGGATGTATCCTTAGGTTTAAAATGGATCTCTCGTAGACAGAATATGGATGGGTCCTGTCATTTTATACAATCTGCAACCCTGTGTTGTTTTATGGGTGGATTTAGGCCATTCACATTGAGAGTCATTATTGAGAGATATGTTTTTATTGACATTGTGCTACCTTTGACGTCTTTCTTTCTGTAGATTGTCTCCACATTTTTCTGTTCAATGATATTCTTAGGGTTTATCCTCTTTTATATAACCTCCTTTAATATTTCCTGCACTGTCGAATTGGTGGTCGCATACTCTTTTAAGCCTTGCTTGTCTTGGAAACTCTTTATCTCTCCTTTCATTTTGAATGTCAGTCTTGCTGCATTCTTCACTGCATGTTCTTCTCATTTAGTGCCCTGAATACAACTTTCCAGCCCTTTCTGGCTTGCCACGTTTCTGTGGACAGGTCTGACGTTATTCTGATGGACTATCTTCTGTACATAAGGAGCTTCTTTGTCCTAGCGGCTTTCAAGAGATCATGTCTACAATTATGATTTCTCAATTTTACTATCAGGTGCCTGGATGTTTTTTTTAGATTCTGTAATCTTGGTGGGGGACCTTTCTACCTCTAGTACATGAATGCTGATTCCATTGGCGAGATTGGGAAAATTTTCATGGAGAACTTGTTCCACTATATCTTCTAGACTTCTTTCTTTCTCCTACCCCTCAGGGATTCCAATAATTCTGACGTTGGAACATTCCATGGCATCATTTTTTTCCCTAATTATGTTTTCATGGCTTCTAAGCTGTTTGTTCCAGGCTTCCTCCTGATCCTTTCTCTCTATCTGTTTGTTCTCCAGATCACTAATTCTATCTTCTGTTTAGTTACCCTAGCTTTTAGAGAATTTAAATTAGATTGGAACTCATTGAGAACATTGTGAACATCATCCCTAGTGACTTTCAGTTCTGCCCTAATCAATTCCATTTTGTCATCTATGGCTTTCTCCAGCTTAACTATTTCCTGGATAATTGTTAGCCTGAATTCCCTTTCCAACGTGTTGTCTATATTGATAGCCATTAGCTCTGTTGCAGAAGGCCCAGCCTCCAAGTTTTTCTTCTGTTTCTTCTGTTTCTTTCTGTTTCTTCTGTTGGGCATTCCTCCTCCTAGTCATTTTGGTGAGAGATGGCTGAACGGAAATAGCTGAATGTGTCAACATTGGTGCAGGCAAGGTGTACCCTGGAATGCTTCTGAGCAATAAAAAGTCCCCACCCAAGTAAAAGAAATAAGAAAGAGAGAAAAAAGAAAGAGAGAGGGTGTGAGAGAGAGAGAAAGAGAGAGAGAGAGAGAGAGAGAGAGAGAAAGGAAAAAAAAAAGAAAGATAAAATAAAAGAGAAAGTCCAGACCAAATGGGCTCCAAGGTAAGATTTATGAAGTATACAAACAAAAATGGACAAATAAAATGACTGATAAAAGTAGATGACAAAAGAAATATATATATATTTAATATATATATTTATATATATATTTATATATATTTTAGTTATATATATATATATATATATATATATATATATAGGCAAAACAAACAAACAAAATAACCTTGTTACAAAGAACCCTAAGTATAAGATTTATATACTAGCAGGCCAAACACAAAAAGACAGAAATTATAAGATATTGGGGGATTAAAAATTGGTTTACCTATAGGGGTAGCATTGATTGGCGAAAGGGGATTACCTTGAAGTTTAACTCTATATGAATATTTTAAAATAAAATTTAAAAAGAATAAACTAAACTAAACTAAAATAAAGTTTAAAATTAAGAAATAGAAGATCAAAAGAAAAACACATGTATATGTATCAAAAATTTCAGGTTAAAAGGTTATTATGGAATTTGATGTCTGGACTTCTCACAGTGATGGTAAATAGGTAAAAAAATAGCTATAAAAATGAACTGGAATAGTGGGAACTAATTAAAAATAAAGGTTGTATATATGAAGTAGTGGTGGTTGTACTCTTGCCTTTTTTTTTCTTTTTGGTTGGCTTTCTGGGGGAGGGGCCTTCTACGTGGGTTTCCAGTCAATGATGTTCCCTGAGTTAAGTACTCCCGCCCCCATCAAGGGGATGGGCTCTGAGAAAACCAGTTTTTCAGGCTTTTGTTCTCTGGAGGTTTTTTGTTTTTTCGTTTGTTTGTTTCATCATTTGTTTGTTTCATCATTTTTTTCTCTGACCTTGTTGACTTTGGATGGTTTTTGGAGGTTTAGAGGAAAGGAAACTGCACCCAGACCTCCCTCTCAGAGATAAGCCTCAGTCTGTTCCCCTCTGAGTGCTCCACAGCACATATATTCCCCTCCAGCTGCTGGCAGAGCATGTTCCCAGTCACGGTCCCTGGGGACACAGGAACTCCTGCTTATACCCAAAACCACAACAGTGGAAGCTGTTCTGTGCAGTTCCAGAATGCCAGAGAGTTCCCAAACAGTGATAGCACACTGGGATTTTCCCACTGGCCCGGGCTGGGAGTGCTCAGACTCTCCAGGTCTGAGAGTGCCAGGCTAGTGCCTGTCTGCGCCTTTCTCAGGAGAGGGTGTGGAGTTCCACTCAGACTCTGGTCACGTGGCCTGTGCACGTGGGTAGTGCCAGGTGCTGTGGTTCTGCCAGCTGGTGAGACTCCCATCCCATCATGGAAGCTGCCACCCAGGCGCTCCCAGGCACTCTTAGGTGCACTCACAGCTCTGGGACCAAGACCTGGTTTCTTCACTACACACTCTCTGGCTCAGCACCAGGGGAGGCTGTCCTGGGTCTGGGGACTTAAGCCCCTATCCCCAACTGCTCCGATTCCCACAATTTTCCCCCAAGATCCTTTTCTATTTTTGAGTACTTTCAACCTAACTCCAAGTTAATTCTAGTCCCAATTGCAGGGCACTCTAGTGTTGGGGTATTACATTCCAATGGGTCGCTTCTGGTGGCTCCCTCCCCCTTTTGTTTATCTTCTGATATCAGTCCGATGTTCCCACTCTGCTTTACCTGCCCACTGGTGTCTTCTGCCCCCATAGAGATCCAGAAGTGTATAATTCTAATTTCAGGCTGATTTCTTGGGTGATCAGAATTCCTTGGTAGGTAATCAGCTCACTTTAGGGTACAGGTTGAAATGGCGCATCCTCCTAGTTCCCCTGTCCCCCCACTTAGGCAGCTCTGTTATTCTCAGAATTCAATTGGGAAGATGTTTATACCTTTCATGCTGAGTCAATAAATACCACCAAATCATTTTGATAGTATTTAAACTTATTTTAGCTTGAAAATTTCAGGCGTTTAAAATTATCTAATGTTTCAAAATCAATAATAAATTATAGATGAAGAAACAATATGTTCTTTAAGTTCTCAGCAGCATCAGATTTCTTCACTGCTTTGACTGTAGTATGGTTCACGGTGACCTTTTCTGGTTGACCTGGGTCTACTTAGCAGCTGGTTGTTTAACAAATATTTATGAAATATCAATTATGTACAAAATGCTACAGATCCAGGGGTGAAAACAGATATACCCCTACTCTCTTGGAGCACATATAATTCAGATATTAAGGGGTAACTGTGTGGCTCAGTGGGTTAAGATGCTTCCTTCAGCTCAGGTCATGATCTTGGGGTTCTGGGATCAAGCCCTGCATTGGGCTCTTTGCTCAGCGGGGAGCCTGCTTCTCTCTCTCTCTCTCTCTGCCTGCCTCTCTGCCTACTTGTGATCTTCCTCTGTCAAATAAATAAATAAAATCTTAAAAAAATAATTCAGATATTAAAAGGAAATGATACTGTTTCTGTATCTAAAGATCTTGGAAGTCATCCCTCCATCCTCCTAGCAAATATGGAGCTGGATACGGTCACAGAGTCAGTTTTTCCCCACTGGTTCTATAGATTTAATGTATTTCCAGACAAAAATTCTGCAAGTTATCTTGTAGATATAAAAACTGATTCTAAAATTTATATGAAGGGGCAGAAAGCCCAGAATGGATGACACAATATTGATGGACAAGAACAGGTTGGAGGACTGATACTATCCAAGTTCAAGTTTACTACAAGGCTACAGTACTTAAGACCATGTCATTCTGGGAAAAGAACAGGCAAACAGATCAAAGTAACAGAACAGAGAGCCCAAAAAGAGACCTTCATAAGCGTAGTCAATGGACCTTTGATCAAGGAGCAAAGGCAAAACCCAATGGAGCAAAGATGATTTCTTCAACAAATGTCGGTCGTCCACATTCAAAAAGTGATTCTGAACACAGGCCTTTCCCCCATCACTAACATTAACTCTGAATGGATCATAGGACTAAATATAAACATGGAACTGTGAAAATCCTAGAAGATCGCAGAGACAAAATTTCCTACACACAGACAGCAAACCCTCATTACACTACAGACGAGGAGTGATTGAGTCACACAAGTCTAAAGATCCTGTACACGCAGAAAGCAAACCCTCATTACACTACAGATGAGAAGTGATTGCGTCACACAGGTCTACAGATCCCGTACACACAGACAGCAAACCCTCATTATGCTACAGATGAGAAGTGACTGTGTCCCACAGGTCTACAGATGCAGCACTCCAGCAGGGGGATGTCGATAATGGAGAGTTTGGGGGGCTGTGGGAACTGGAGATCTATGGAAACCTCAGTCCCTCCTGGCAGCTGTGCTGTGAGCCAGAAACTGCTCTAAAATGTACATTTTAATTTTAAAAAATGCAATGACACAAACAGATGTATATTTGCAAGTTATGACAAATGCTGTCAAGAAAAAAGCTCCATTACTCAAGGAATTTTCCCTGAAGGTGATCACACTCTAGGCAAAGAGCCAGAGAAGCACATTTCCTGAAGCCAGAGCTCATGGGCCAAGGCTGGGGTGTGAAGAGTCTGGTGGATTTCCAGGACCAGAGAGACCAGGTCCCGATTGAGACAAATCATCATTTTTTTTTTTTTTTTTTGCAGAAGCACAAACACTTAGCTGTTTTTTGAAATCCTGCCATTTGCTTCTGCTCAATGTAAGAGGTGTATGCATTTTGCAGGCAAGTGGTTGTAGCTTCACTCATCCTGAATTCCAGACTGTTTGCCTTCTGGAAAAGCAAACAAGGAGGGAGCTGCTAGGTGCTCCCAGAATCGTCGTTTCAAGACACGCTATTCATTAGTAACTGAAGACTTGTCAATAATGAAGAAGCACTGAAGATAAGGGTCTCATAACCAGGCAGTTGAGCCTTAATGAATTTCCAAAACCGCATTGTGGAGGATTTTGAATCTATGTTACTCCTTCTCAGTAATCTTGAAGTCATTCTCTGGTTTATGAACACATCAAAGCCTTCTTATAACTGCCTCTGTTTACAGCTCGCTGGCTGCACACTTCTTTTCAAATGTCTCTGGCTCATTTGATTCTTGAGTTGTTCTCACATCAGTACTGCAAAGGAAGTACCATCTCTTCATTCCAAAAGACAAAATAAAACAAACTTTAAGGAAGAATCAGAAGCTGTAAACTGGTGACAGACGACGTGTGAAGGGACTAAAGGTTAATTCCCTTAAGACTGTCCAGGAGGAGTCTAAGGCTCTCCTTTCAAAAAGGGCCAGATGAGTCATGTCCTGCCATGTGCTGTGCTCATGTAGGAAATGGCAAGGGGTTCAGCGTGCCCCTGTTGATATGAATACTTTTTAAAAAGATTATTAGATTGTATTTATATATTTCCAAAAAGTCTTCCATTTGATAGCATAAGCAGGAAAACATATTATAATGACAGTTAATTATAATAAGCAGGAAAGTGTATCAGGCAATCTTTTGAATGATGACAGGAAGTTTTTCAGACAGCCTGGCTTAGCACTGATTAATTCATAAATAATTTAGATAGCATGTAGAAGGAGACATCCTCCTTCCCTTTATTGCAGCTCAGTTCTTTCTAGAAAAGCTCGGCTGACTTGGAATCTTTCAGATGGGTTTTGAATGGCTGCGGATTAACAAGTGTGGGGCCCATGGCAGGACGGGAGCACGATGAATATTTATCTCTCAAATATTCACTTGCCTTGACATACCTCATAATTGACTATAAGCAAAGTATAAGAAGGAAATGGCTTGAAAGATAATTTAAAAAGAAAATATTAACAGAGAATCTCTGTTATCAGGGAAGAGGCTAATGTATAATGTCACTTTTTTGACAATTGGTTTTGAAGAATCAGATATTTTTAATCAGTTCCTCATTCCATCACACACAAAACATCTAGGGAAAAATGTATTAGAGAAACCTAACACTAGCTCATGATTTGTGTTTTTGTCCTAGAAACTATCCTGATACAGTACGTTGCTTGTGTTTGCCTAAAATCAGAATATAGGTAAGACTACCCACGGCCAAGCACAAATATTTGTCATTGTATAGTGACGTAAATCATCACCAGAGTAGACTGCAGAGTGAGTGTCGAGTGATTTGACTTAAACTGACCATTGGTTATATGGTGATAGAGCCTGCTAATCAATTTCTAATGCTCAACCTCAAAATGACTGACTTGAGACAGCTTATTTAACCTCTCTTGACCTCAGGTTCCTTACTTACATAATACTAATAATTAATAAAAATAATAAGATCCCACCCCATAGAGTTGTTAATGTGAGTGAAGTGAATCAAAATATAAAGTATGATCAAAGCAGAACCTAGGATATTTTCTTATTTTTTTTAAGATTTTATTTATTTATTTGACAGAGAGAGACCACAAGCAGGCAGAGAGGCAGGCAGAGAGAGAGAGAGAGAGGGAAACAGGCTCCCTGCTGAGCAGAGAGCCCGATACGGGACTCGATCCCAGGACCCTGAGATCATGACCTGAGCCGAAGGCAGCGGCTTAGCCCACTGAGCCACCCAGGTGCCCCTAGGATATTTTTTTAAAGATTTTTTTAATTTATCTGACAGAGAGATCATAAGTAGGCAGAGAGACAGGCAGAGAGGGGTGGAGGAAGCAGGCTCCCTGCTGAGCAGATAACCCGATGCGGGGCTCGATCCCAGGACCCTGAGTTCATGACCTGAGCCAAAGGCAGAGGCCTAACCCACTGAGCAGCCCAGGCACCCCAGCACCTAGGCTATTTTAAGCAATCTATCAAGATTTGTTTTATTGGGGCTCCTGGGTGGCTCAGATGGTTGGACATCTGCCTTCAGCTTAGGTCATGATCCTGGGGACCTGGAATCAGGCCCTGCTTCTCCCTTTCCCTCTGTCTGCCACTCTTCTTACTAGTGATCTATCTCTATCTCTTTGTCCAATAAATAAATAAAATATTTTAAAAATGTGTTGTTATTACTTGTGACTGTATCTGTCCCCAAACTAGAAACCCTAGTGGTAGCCTTCACATCGCTCTTATATACTTAAATAAATCTGGAGAATCTGTTGGTTCACTGATTCATGAATTGTCATTCACACAGGCTGACCTAAGTCACATTTTCATTCTGGGTAGCTGAGCCTCTCATTCTGATGGACAGGTCACATGTCTACAGGATGGTTTCATAAATGAGCAGGATCAAAATGTTCAAAGAGCCTGTTCTGAGATTTGACTACACAGATGATCTCAAAGGCAAGGAGGCTTGAATCAGCATCAAGGAGTGAATGGCAGGCAGCCGGTGGAAAATCTTAATCAGAAGAGTTCTCAGAGCATGGTCCTTGTAGGGGGAGGGAACAGGGAGCAACGCAATATGGCTGGTGACCCATTAGACTGGGATGTCAAATCAAGGGTCTGGAGAGGCACTGAACCAGGCTCCAGTACACAGTCAAGCCTGGGTCTCATTGGCCAAAGATAGCTTGTGAGCTGCATCTGCATTAGGGTAGGAGTAAGTATTCCTAATAGGCAAGAGTTTAGCTGAGCTGGGTGCTGGCCATCAGATCCAATGAAAGAGGAAATGTAAGAAAGCTAGAGCTTTGCTAAACAGAAGAAAGAAATTGTATATTTATTCCAAAATGGGACCATCGGGCACCAGCATGCAAACCAGCATCTGATATCTGTTTGTACAATGCATGTGTTATCTTTACATGAGTAGATAAGGTGGTAGGTTTGTCTTATATCAAATCACAAAGTTTTATATTAGAGTGATATACTCGTAATGCTTTGCTTATCAAAGCAGAAAATTCATCATGCAAAGTCCATTTTTCTTTTTTTTTCTTTTTTTTTTAATTTTTATTTCTTTGACAGAGAGAAATCACAACTAGGCAGAGAGGCAGGCAGAGAGAGAGGAGGAAGCAGGCTCCCTGCCAAGCAGAGAGTCCGATGCGGGGCTCGATCCCAGGACCCTGGGACCATGACCTAAGCTGAAGGCAGAGGCTTTAACCCACTGAGCCACCCAGGCGCCCCCAAAGTCCATTTTTCATAGCATGTCTGGATATTTTTTTCTTAGGCAGCTAGCCTGGTCCATGTTAGTGCAATTCCTTTCGACATCACTGCCAAGCTTGGAAATCAGAGCATGCCCTCTGGGGGCGCTAAATTAATTGTGGTAATGTCTTTCTAAGACTGTTTTTCCAAAGTTGAAATGCTTGTTACAAAACTGTGTTACAGGACACTAAAGAGGTTTATCTAAAATTGCACACAATGCTTGTCTATTTATATCCAATACGAAAGCCCAGGTGATTTCCTTAAACAGTTCTTCAATAAAAAGCAAGTGAGGGTTTAAGTTTAATATCAGAGCCTGACATTAAATGTATTATAGATGTTGTCACAGAGAATCGACTTTATTCCACAAACGTCTCCTGACACAGGAATGTAAATTTAAGAAAACTGTGTTAATAAGTTGGTTCCTGGAACTGAGTTCCCTATATATGCAACTACTTTTCAATTAAAATATACAGCTTAGAAATAACCAATTAGGAGTTTTGGATTTGTTTTCAGAATAAATCAACCCAGAACCCAATAAAACATGTTTTTACCTGCAACAATTATTTTTCTCTTTTGATTTTTTCTTAGTTGCTTAATATGCAATTATTGAAATTTCTGCAACTTTGATTAGATAGAGAAATAGGTAGGTGATAGAGATAGGTGATAGGGACAATTGATTGATAGAGATAGATGATAGATGTGGGATGGATGGATGGATGGATAGATGGAAGAAAATGGTAGATACAGTTAGATAGATAGATGATCGATAGATGGATAGACAGAGAGACAATAGTATGTAGTTACCTGGAGAGATGGCAGGAAGATCTGTCATCTCCCGTCACCTCTAACTGCCTACCATGGAACTTCACCCAGTGGGTCTGAGGTCTCAGTTTGCTTGGAAGAGTAAGAACACCAGGAATGTCTCCAGAGGAAAGGAAGAGAGAGACGAGGGAAACTTCCAGCTTTTGCTCTATGGAATGCAATGGAAGAGCCCACAGGGCACTCCTAGGCACCTTGCTACAGGGGGCTAGGAGTGCTCGGCTCCTGAGCAAAGCCAGGCAGCAGCTTGTCAAACAAGTTCAGTGCCAAACTTCAAGTCCTTTCAGCTGTAGTTTTAACTGGTTTCCATTTTTCCCTTCTTAATAGTATTTTAAGGAACATTTGATTTGTCACTGCCTCCCTGACCCTGATTCTGGAGACTTAAGAATAGAAAGAGAGCTAGAGCCCTGAAATATATTCATAAGATTATTGAATAGGATGAATGCTTAAGACTCTCTTTTTATTAATATATTCTTTTCATCATAATGTATTCATATGATCTTCTCACTCAAGAGCATACTTGAGGATACATATATACATAAAAGTACATAAAAGAAAGTGTTCTTTGAGAATACATTCCTAATTAATACATTATTTGTGAATAAGACCTATAATAAGCATTCATTAGTGAGAAGAATATATCCATGGGAAAACTCTACTAAGAAGAAATCCTCTCATTCACCAACACATTCATGTGAATGCATTTCTCTTCTGTCCCATAAGTTTGCCTCTTTTTGGCCTCCAGCTACAGCAGCAGGGAGCTGCTACAAATAAAGTGGACATTCTTTAATGCGCTCTTAACCTGAAAATAAGCCATCCCCAAATAATAGAAAGAAACACATTCTTCCAAAGAATCATTCAAAGATTGACCCCATGGTGACCTGGTTTTGTCTGCTGGCCGGGGTATGAGCATGTGGGACCTGTTGCTGCAGGACCTCCCAGGGCTGGAAGAGATGACACAGAAGCACCTGGGGACAGTTGGCCAGATGGAGAATTGGCTAGGTTTCAGCTGTCTGAAATCAGCAAGAGGGAGAAGCAAGCTGAATCAGAAAGGATCTAGGGCAGGCATTGCCCAGGGATGTTCCTGAGTCCAAGAGCAGGCCAAAACTCCAGTGAAGCCCCTGACCACCAAGGAATCCAGTGACCAGGCCATGTCCAGGGCACATCCAAGGACATAGTGACCCCAGAGGCCCCTCCCGATATTCACAACCCCAGTAATCTAGGGGAGATCCACCTTCCTGCCTCAAACACCCAGATGAGAAGAGGGAAGGAAACTGTCTTGAGTCCAAACATTACAGCATTGCCCTTGGCTCTTGGTAATCAAGAGCAGATCAGAGGTGGCTTGCTTTGGCCTTTCAGCTACAGACTCTAACCATTCAGTTTCTGATTTTTTTGATAGTGCTGTTCAAAGGCACTAACATTTGGGTTTGCTGCCAAACTCCCTGGTGGAGGCTAAGATGACCCATCAGTAGGAGACAGACAGAGTAATGATTTCATTCAGTCACCCGACCACGCAAGCTCTTCTGGAAATTGTCATGCAGTCCTCTAAACATGAGAGAAGTTTCTGGAAGCAGAAAATGAATTATTGCCTTTCTGGTGCTTCCATTGTTGCATTTTACAATTGCCCTGTTTCCTTCCAAATCCAGGCCATGAACATTTAAATGAATTTGTGATGACTGAATCACAGTAAATGATTTCATGCATATTATCCACCTAGTTGGAAGTTAAAACTGTCTTTTCTATCCCACTATCATCAATAGGCAGATGCATAATTTTTAAACTGTTGACCTTGATATTTTCTTTCTTGATGGGTTTCTTGGCCAAGATGCTTCTGAGAATTTTAGAGGGAAAAAAGTTTTTGAGAGGTGTTATTTAGCTTCATGTGATTTAATGAAATTGCAAAGATGCTCTGAAAATTCTATTAAAAATATAAAAATAATGAAGTGGATACCTGTACCCCACCCTGCCCTTCCCTATGCATTATCACCTGCTCAATGAGGCAAAGTGCACGTTTCCATACAACTGTTAAGCCATTAGGGGCTCATGCCAAAGTCAGTGCTTTTTTGGAAAATATAAATGTCTATCAACATTATCATCTTCACTGCAGACTGGTTCCATATTTGCAAAACATGGCTTATATGGAAGTAATAAGAGTGATAAGTAATCTGTGGTGGCAAGACTGGGCCCATGTGTCTGTTTGTGGTCAAATCAACCAGCAGGAAGTTTTCACTCTTGTGCATCTCTGTGTATCCTTTTCTATGTAAGGATACAACCCATGCAGTCCCAGTTAAGTCTGAACTTGTAAATAGTCGAAATCACAGTGGGGGAGGTCCGCTTGAAATTTACTCTTATTTATGTTCATGTTCAATAATTGCCATGTTAATTTTAAAGAAGTATACATTCCTAGATGTTGTACAGCTGAAAATAGTCTACCTTGAAAGAAATATTAACCACAGAAACAAATATTTCTATTTCTACTATCTGTAGAAAAAGTACTCACTAATAAGTTTCTGACCAAAAAGGTAAAACTGGTGTTTTTCCTCATTTTCCCATAATTTAGATGACACACCAGCATTGACACAAGCTGCAAAAAGCAATGCATACTCATAAGCCTATAACGTCTGTTTAAAATAAGTCACTTCAAAATAAAATCAAAACCCATCTAGATATATGGCTGGTAATAAAAAAAAATAGTATTTTCCTTAAGACTTGAATTTCTAAAAACAGTACCACAAGCTTGAGGTGTATCATGTTGCTTAACTGAACTCTCGTCACTGACACGAACTTGCCATAAACAGAACGTTGGTGAGGCGTGTTGAAGTCTCAGAAACAGCTGGTATGGATAAGTGGTGGGGGGGGGGGGCAGGGTTCTTGCTGTGTTTTCCATTCATTCCTCACACAGCGTGCATTCTAATGAAAGGAAGGTTCTTTATCTTCTTGCCTTAACCCCATTTTTCTGTTTATTCACTGACTGATGAACACATCTATTTTCACTCCCTGTGACTATCCAGACTCAGATCCAATGCTGACTCCCTTATAATGCACCAACTTAGAAAGGAATCTCAGGGCCCCCTGTGAGGCTCAGTGGGTTAAGCATCTGTTTTTGGCTCAGATCATGATCTGGGGTCCTGGAATAGATCCCAAGTCAGGGCTCCTGCTCAGCAGAGAGCTTGCTTCTCCCTCTGCCCCTGCCTCTCCCCTTGTGCTCTCTCTCTCAAGTAAATAAATAAAATATTTTTAAAAAGGAATTCCATCTAAAAGAAAGTATTTTATCTCCTTTTCTATGACATTCCATTCTTGAAAGTTTTTTCTTTTTTTTTTTTTTTAAGAAAGGTATAGTTATCATAGAAATACAAAGTGAACAGGTGGTAGAGTTTTTATTCATCCCGTTAGTGAATGAATGAGCGTGCAAGGTGTAAGGACCAATATGAAAAAGAATCCAAAGGACAGGCCATAGGAAAGGCTACTAAGAATGCTGAAAGAATTTGCTTAAGAGATGTGGACTGGGAGGCTTTCATGCCAAGGGAGGGAAATTGGTTGCATTTTCACCTGACACTCCTTCACTGTCCCTGCAGGAGGGTCCTTTGCATGGCTCTGCAGTTATCTACAATTCACAGAATTGTGAAAGAGCTCAAAGGCATTGAAATGCAGGAGCTAGCACTAAAGGACTGGCACTGAGAATGCTCAGTTCTAAGTCTTTCATAATGTGTCTCTTGTAACTCTTAATTATCACGTAGGCATACATAAATTACATTGTTTGGCTGCATAAACGGGTGGTCTGACCCCAAGTAAGTCTCACTCAAAAAAGGAGTATGTGTGTGCTTAAGAACTCTGCCAGAAGTTCAAGTGCAGACTGACCCTCGGAAGAAATACAGCTTCAATGCAGCACACGATTCCATGTTGGCATCTCTCTTGATTGCATTCTCTTTTATGAACACTTCTGTTACTAAGTGAAAAGTACCATCAGGTGGAACAGTAACCCCAAACCATGAAGCCTATCCTTAGGCAGAATTGTGAGGCAAAGGGAAATTATTTTACATGATGAATTTTCTCGTTCAAAGATGGAGAGCTTACACTAATACATGTTTAGGGAAGTTACAGGCGGCATGCAAGTAAGTCTCACTCTTCTGATTGGATTAGATCATGTTAATTCATACACACTGAAATATACCTGCATTTGTTGGTCTGTCTGTTGGATGCAAACCATCTCCTAGACCTGCTCCCACTGTGACCCCTAAGTGACCCTCCAGTTTTGCCATGAACTGGATATGATGAACCATACCCTCATCCAGTTACCTTTAACGTGATATATCTTTTCAAGCTCTGAAAATGCTCTTAACTGCAGCGCATAATGGGATGGTAGAGTCTTCCGTGTGGGTTCTCCAAAGCCGTGGGGTTGATGAATTTCTCCGAGTCCCTGCTAACCCACATTTGAAATGGATTCTATTACTGATGCACCCTCTGGACTGCTGTGCCATTAAATGAGATCACCCACGTTAAAAGGTGAAGGGGTTTAGAACAAGTTTCCCCAAAATGTGCCACTTTGTCATGTAAATTGCTTAGGACTGAAGGCAATCAGGACCCAGCAGATTCAAGAAGAATATTTACCCTCTGCCTTAAACTACCTGAAAGAGTTAAGATAGGGGACTTGGTACAGAAAGAGAACTATGACTAAGAGATAAATTATTTTATCTGACAGACCTGTCTATATGTCAGGACAAATACCTAAGTACACAGCATCTGGTCCTCTTATCAACCTGTGAATCACTTTCCTCTGCTTTGAAGCACCAGGCCCCCTCCCATTCCTCAGCTCCAGATGCTACATGACCTTTGACTGCCCAAGTGTCCTTAGGTCACGTTGCTTTTATGGAGTAGTTCCCACGTGATTAAATTTGTTTTTCTCCTTTCCATCTGTCCTGTTATTTTGCCTATAAATCAGCCTAAGAACCTGGAAGGATAGAGTAAAAATCTTTTCCTCCTAAACAAAGGTCTTCAAAGGGTTTGACATTAATTGCTTAACTATTGCTATTGTCATTATCATCACTATTGTCCTGAGCTGAGAGTCTGAGTATACAAACTGCCAAGGACAAGAGAACTCTGACCCCTAACTCAGCACAACGTGCCCACTTCTATCCCTCATATGTTTTCTGAACCACCCACATAATGGGCTTCTTTCTACCTGGCCTGCCTCTAGCTTCTCTGTGCTAACAAGTTCCAATGACAGCTTACCTAGAACCTGACTTGTTTCCACTACCATGTTTTCCCATTCTCTTACCTCCTTTGAGTGTCTGCAGGCACAGGTGATGGTGGCTGACCTTCTGCCTCTAGCCAGGCCCAATGACCTTTGGTTGTTCTCATTGGGGTTATGGATCTCAGGAGAATTTCTTTGTGTCTGCTCCTTTTTTTTAAGACTGTATTTATGTTTTTGATAGAGAGAGATCAGAAGTAGGCAGAGAAGCGGGGGTGGGGGAGCAGGTTCTCCCCTGAGCAGAGCCAAATGTGGGGCTCGAACCCAGGAACCTGAGATTGTGACATGAGCCAAAGGCAGAGGCTTTATCTTGCTAAGCCTACAGGCACCCCTGTGTCTGTTCCTCTTTGCCCGATGGCTTGCCACTTCCACCCTGGTGCCACGTCCCATTTACCTTGGCATCATTAATGCTTAACACTCACCAAGTCACCACCAAATATAATTTGCTGAGTGATGGAATACATCCCTGAAAGTCCAGAACTGTGCATTTTCTAATCCTTTTGTTCCTAAGCTAGGACTCAAGAGACCAGTGGCCTGTTCTACCCAATTGAGGTGAAAAGAAGAGAAAAAGGAATAAAAGAGCAGAGAAGTGAAAGAACTGTTCTGGGGATGGAAGGGATGGGAGAGGGTAGTTGATGTGACTATGAGCTGCTAGCTGGGCTCTGCGTGAGGTGGGTCCAGAAGCTTAGGCGCTTCTGTAAGACAAACAATAAAAATTTAGGTACAAGCATTGGAAGAGGCTGATGCAAATGGGTGCCTCAAACTTAAGCCATCTTAGCTTCCATGTGAATCTGTCTCTGGGATATGTGGATGGCAGATGTTAAGTTTTGTGAAACTGACATGTCCCTGTGGCTGACTTAGCTTTGATGTTAAGAACCTTAACAGTTTTTTAACCTTTAACAAGTTAAACGGAGGCCTATAAAACTAGCAAGGGTTTATCTGAGCAAAAATCGATTCCAGTCAGAAAGAACACAGTGTAGCAGAAAGAAAGGAGCTTCAAGGAGTCATACAGAATGAAAGCCCTTTGCAGGCAGAAGGGGGTGGGAACGAGTCAGAAAGGCAGATTGATTGTTGTTAGTTGACTTTCCTTTGGGGGACAACAGGAGGTCCTCCAGGCTGAGGACCCAACTAACGCTGATCAGGTAATTCCCCCCTGGCTGGTTTAAGATTCCATTTCTGGGAGAGACAAACCTCCAAATCTTGGTTCAGAAACATCGGACTTAGAATAAGTCACCTGTTCTAGGCCTGTTGTCTTATTTTTCACAGACTAATGCAGGTCAATCTGGGACCCTGTGGAAAATGTCCTAGGGTGTAAGGGGAGGAGAGATACTGTAAACTGAAGGTGGCTAGTGCCCTGTTGAGGTCACCTAACTCCCTTGGTGAGGCCCTGTTTAGAGTCAAAGTCCCTTAGCACATTTTCCCTAACCTAGACGCTTCCTATACTTTTACAAAATGTCTTGCAGACAATATTCAAAAGTGTCCTGGTGCTACTTCCAACAACAGAATATTCAACTGTGGCCTAGGGAGGGATGCCAGGCAGTGGGAAATGACACTGAGCTCCTGTGCATCCCAGTTCCTAACCTCGGAAGCGTTCTGGCTGCACATTCCTTGCTTCCTCGCTGTTGATAATAATGAGTCCAGAACTCAGCTGCGAGGATGTTGTTGCTCTGGGAGATGTTTGTTTTCCTAGGTGTCAGCTGTCATGTTTAATTACTTAAGCACCAAGTTCACAAAACACAATTCTTCAGCATAATAAAGAGGTGCACAGGAAGCAAGGGGACCCAAGAAGGAGATTTTTTTTTTTTAGGGTTGTTCACTCATTTTGCTGTATATCTGTAACTAATATAACAGTGTATGTTAATTATACCTGATTAAGAAGATAAAAGAAACAACATACTCAGTTCCTTTTAGAAATAAGAGTGGCTTCTAAAAATCCAACACACCCTCACTTTTCTTATATCCCACCTTCCATATTGCTCCTAGAAAGGGACTTGTTAAAAAATAATTCTGAGGGGCGCCTGTGTGGCTCAGTGGGTTAAGCTGCTGCCTTTGGCTCAGGTCATGATCTCGGGGTCCTGGGATTGAGTCCCGCATCAGGCTCTCTGCTCAGCAGGGAGCCTGCTTCCCTCTCTCTCTCTCTGCCTGCCTCTCTGTCTACTTGTGATCTCTCTCTGTCAAATAAATAAATAAAATCTAAAAAAAAAATAATTCTGAAATAATCATTAGCCCATTTTCTAAATGTGAGATTTCTCATCATTACTATAACACTAAGAAGGAGATATTTTTTAAATGCCATTATTTTTGCTGAAGGGTTTTATCTCTATTCTTAATTGCTAAGGAACAGATATTTAAACTAGGCTCTAGGGGATGTTGAGCTCTTCCTGTGCTAGACCTTTTGGATGCAAAGACTAAGGTAAGGTTTCCATCCTATCCTATGTTTGACATTGAGGCTGTTTATATCAAATCTTTTCAGAATGACACTTAAACCATGAAATAGAACTGATCAGCTTATAATGAAAGTCAAGGCTCCAAGCTCCTAAGCTCCTGCTCTTGGTCTGTCTGGCCAGAAGTACCCATTGTTGCAATACACGTGCTTCTGTGGAAATGGCACCATGTTTGTGGGATGTACACCCTTCATGTTATCTGACACAGACCCTGTATTTATGCTGAACCTCTTTCTGGCCCTGAGCGATTTAACAACTGAGAAAGTCTCTGACAACTGAGGCTATGCTGAGTGATTCTAGTCCACAAACACTCAGATGCATTCTTTCTGGTGGGAGTCCACAGACTCCCTCATTCTGAGGAGGAGAGCAAAATATACCATCTGCAAATAAGATTCTTTGACATAGGGGCGCCTGGGTGGCTCAGTGGATTAAGCCGCTGCCTTCGGCTCAGGTCATGATCTCAGGGTCCTGGGATCGAGCCCTGCATTGGGCTCTCTGCTCCGCAGGGAGCCTGCTTCCTCCTCTCTCTCTGCCTGCCTCTCTGCCTACTTGTGATCTCTCTCTCTCTGTCAAATAAATAAAATAAAATCTTAAAAAAAGATTCTTTGACATAAATTTTATCTTGAACTGATTATTTTTATGAAATGGCAGACACAGAAGAAGCTCCGAAACTCAATACAAGAAGCGCAGGGACCCCTCGACTATAACTGGTATGAGGAGTACAGGGCTTGGACAAATTCAACATTGTCACCTGTTAAATTGGTCTCCTGTTTTCTGGGTTTGGCCTTTTATTGTTTTTGTTAACCATGAGAGAACCTGAACAATTCATTCAACTCATCTTGAAGCTCAACTATTGAATTCATATTTAAAAATATTTCCAAGGGTAATTTCAATTTCCTATTTTTTTTTCATTTTCTCTTTATCTTTTCTTGGAAAGGAATTTTATATCTGCATCATTTTCTTGAATCCCTTTGAGGATGCTAATTAGAATTTTTAATAAAGCAATTACTTCTGGTGCCTGAATTATTGATCCTTCCCCAGGGTTCCAGTCCCCACTTTCCCAACCTTACAATTTCTCTTACATCTTTTCTGCTAAGAACTGGTGATCTCTGGCTGCACATTTATTTTTAAAACTCAAGGATTAGTGATCAAAATAAAAGAGAGAGCTTGAGGTTACATTTGCCCAGCATATTGTAAGATTGAAGTGGGACAGGGAAAAGAGCTGATGCAGGTCATGGGGGGACATCGCCCCTAAGATCCCCATCTCTGTGTTGCCTCTGTGTTATTTTAAGGGAGGCAGCTCGAGTGTATGTGCTGAAGGAAAGTGTTTTCCCAAAATTCTCTCCCGTGTTAGATGTCTGCCTGGAAACCCTGTAGACAGGGACCAGGCTTTGTTTTAAATTCTGTAGGCTGAGCTACTGCTTCCTCAGAAGCCCTGGCCCTAAAAACCAAAATTGCCCACCCAGCCCGGCAGACGGTTCACAATATGACTTCGCTCTTCCCCTGTCTTCACCAGCATAGTCCCAAGAAGCTCAACCACAGGGACCAAAGCTGCAGTAACTCTGAAGCTCATTCCGAGCTCCTTTAACAGACTCTTGCCTCTCAGGAGCAAGTATCCACGACTGCTTTGCCGCCATTTCTGAGGTGGCCGCACCCCCCCCCCCAAGACCCTCTCATTCACACGCTCCCAGGAACTCCAGGAATCCCACCAGTGGATGAGCCCATCACACAGTGGTGTCTTTGCAGAGTTACCCTCCTCTGGAACAGCTCATCTGTCGTGGGACTAGATGGGCCCAGAAAAGGAAGACCCATACTTGTCTGCTACCATTTTCCACCAACTTACTCTGTGATGGCCCCGGATTTTGCAAACTTTCCACAAACCAGATTGTACTTGGACTCTAAAGAGATAAACTTATGTTCGTGTTTGAAGATACCAGTTAGTGTTTTTCTAACCCTGAATTCCGAAGTTCAAACTTTCCAAAGCTCGTGTGTTGATAAGGGTCTGCAGCTCCACACAGTCCTGTCTCTGTGATTCATGCTGGAGGGCCTGTGGCCTCTGTGCCACTTGCTCTCTGGCTGAGGCAGCCCTGTGTGGATGACAGCTGAGAGGCCCGTGCCCTCTGGCCAGTGGGGAGATCTGGAAGGAGAACAGTCAGAGAGAGAGAGTGGCAAAGCTGTTTGTTTCCCTAGTTCCCTCTTGGTGTGGTCGTCCCAGGCTATGTCCCTGATAAAGGTCACTGCTGCTGCTAAGGTGGCCTGTTCTACAGAATCTTCCTCCTTCCAAATTCTGGTGATCTCTGTCTGTGCACCTTCAAACCTGGGGTGCTACGGCCAGCCCTGAGCCCCTGCACTGTCCTTCCCTGAGACCTGCCCCTCCTTTATAGTTAGGCTCTTTGGTAAATAAAAGCTTCTTGAGGAACTTCCCTGGTTCACACCATCTGTTTCCTGTTGTGCATTGACTGATACAGCAGACTAGTGATAATAAAGAAAATATCATTTTTTCTGCCCAAGGACAATGCCACGCCTTTGGGACTGGCTGGGTGAAAGGTGTGTCCCATTCATTAAGTAATTACAGGCCCTTTGCTCAGTACAGCTGTGGATGGTATTCTCTGTGTCCTCAGCTTTATTCCGCTTTGGTCTTTGCATCAGCGCTGGTCTAACCCACATACATTTCATGACCAAATGATTATTTCCCAAGTATCTTAGTATTTAAGCAAATGGCCACCATTTGTACTCATTACAGCATGAGTTTTTGCCATTTTGTGATTTTATTTACCCCATTGTCCTAAAACTGCCATACTGGAGGTTCGGGATTCTAAACTGCCCAACAAAGGCAAGGACAGTCCTGATTCCTAAGGTCCTTCCTACCAGTGTGTGATGATCTCCAGGGATCAGGTTTTGGCTGCCCCCCAAGATGGGATAACAAGCCTCACTTCCTCCTTTCGCTGGTCCCCACCTTATCCTGCATAACCCCCCCAAACATTTACAACCCCCTGACATTTAATTTGTTTGTTTGTGTGTTCAAATTTCTGTGATTCCCCACAGTGGAATGTGAGCCCTGTGAGGGAGGAGGCTTGGTCTGGATCCAGCTCTATTCCCAATGCTCAAGACAGCTTTCAGTGGTTATCATTTCAAAATCCCCTATTGAATGACAGAGTAGTGGATGTGGCTCTGGAGCTCCGGAAAGAGACCTGAGTCTTTGGAGTGTGAGCGTGGGTTAGCATAAGTACAGCCATATTAGCTTAGGTATCCATCTCAGGCCCAAGGGCTGAACTTTCACCCACCCTGCTTTAGTTCCAGAGACCCCCACCCTGCTTTAGGAACAGGAATACCTAACCCTGTAAACACTTCCAGGAAAAAGTGTTACACCTAACCCTGTAAACACTTCCAAGAAAGTACCTAACCCTGTAACCAGCCTGGCAACAGCTAATCAGCCTACTGCAGAAAAACTTCTCCCCCCACAAGCCTCTTGCAATGACTCATAAAATCCCCTGCCTTAACTAGCCTCGAGGTCCAAGTCCTTACTCCGCTGTGTCAGGTATACTTGGCCAAGTATACTTGGGCCCAAACTTAAGCTTGTCAAATAAACCACGATGTGTGACTTGCATTATCCAGAGTGTTCTCTGTCTAATTGAGGGGTGGTCGACTCCATGTCCTAACATTTGGAGGTCCCACTGAGATCTTAAGACCCCTCCTCAGGGAGACAGACAACCCCCGATACCGAGGTTTACATAGAAGCCGCGGCAGGAGGTTTGGCCATCTCTGACTGGGGAGGACTGAAACAGGTTCTCTACTGGAGAGGCTGAAACAGGCCTCTGCCCAGACCCAAGAGGGGAGGACTGAAACAGGTCCTCGACCAGAGAGACTGAAACAGGTCTCTGCAAGGTCCCAATTGAGAATTATCAGAGGAAGGAAGGAGCGGGTTACTACACTGGAGGCTCCATTACTGGAAGTCGCGGGAGATGTCCCCAATGAAAGGGTGCCAGAACGACGTCCAGAGTGGACGCCGTTTGGACGGCCAGGTAAGGATCCTGGTTGTTGTGAGTGGGATGGCGCCTGTGGATGTGGTGTGGCTGAGCGGCCGGTGGGTGTTAGAAAACTCGGTTCGAATTTGTGTGTTTGTTGACTTGGGTTAGAGTCCCCCTGTGTTTCAGGGGGAGTGAGAGTCCCCCTAGGTGGTCGCCAGGGGGTTCCCCAAGGCAGCCAGGAGGTTCAAGTCCCCTAGGCGGTCAGGCATCTTGTTTTTATTGTCAGTTGTGCTGTTTGTTAAATGCATGGGAATTTTGTCTGTTGCTGTTTGTTAAGTGTATGGGACTTTGTCTTTGTGGACTGAGGCTGTGTGAGTATGTCCTTGTTAATTGTCATTGATTGTCTTTGTTTTGTCTTTTTGTTGACTGTTGTGTTGCTCATCCCTAGGGGACCGAGAAAATCCCCACTGATGAGTGTCTCTAGGGAGCCGATAATGGTAATAAGACCCAGAAACTTGATGCCCTCTCTCTGTTCCTGTTCTTATATAAACCTGTCTCTCTTGGGCATGGGATGGCCACCTAAGTCACCGGGACAGTTGCCAGTATTAAGACAACCATGTGAGGTTTCCTCCTGACTGATCTAATGTGATCCCCTCCACATCCCTGGTCTAGCCACTTCTGGCTGAGACACCTCCATTGGGAGCTGGCCAAAACCAGTACCTGATTGAATTAAAATGCAACCGGGGACCGTTTCCTAGGGAAGTTGGCTATAAGGACCACATGTGTTGGAATGTCGCATAGACCATGGTGGATTTCAGTCTTTACTGTTTCTTGTCAGTGTCTTCTACTAACTACTTAAAGCTATACCTTCATTGCTCATACCTAGGCCTTCACTGCTCTGCACCAGGACCCTGATCTAAGGGCCTTTTGCAGAATAATTCTTCTAGTAAACCCAGGTTGCTGGGTCATCCCTAGCAAAGGGGACTCTGACTTTATCTCTCTATGTTCCTCCTAATAGATGTGGGGGCTTCTCCCTCACTCATTTACCGTGTTAATGGCTAGCCAACTAGGGTTGGTCTAACTCAAGACCGAGACTTTAAGGAATATTTCCAAGCAGCTGCCAAAACTTCCTTTGTTTCTTGGAAGTTCCTTGCCCTCTCTGGCCTGACATGGACTGCCTAGCCCCTACCCCTTGCTGGTGGGAAAGCATAGCGTCTGCTCCTCTGTTGGAGTTGATAAGCTCTAAAACCAGGAATCCTTTCTCTGCCTTCTAGTGCACTTTGTTTCTTCTATCTCCCCCTTATTGTGTTTCTGCACCAACGTGCGTGCAGCCTCCATGCCAAGCCTCTATATCATGCACCATGGCTCCTTCTCTCTTCACTGTCAAGGAGCAAGAAGAGCATGCCCTGGACTGAACATCCCCTACTCCAGATCCTCCCACTGTGTCTCAGGTAAACATTCAAAGTGGAGTGGGCCCAGGTGGAACGTATATTAGGATTTGAACTAAGTTAAGTTTGTTGGTTTAATTAAGATATACATGTCTTTTAAGTTATCAGCAGTAAACAGGAAACTTCAAAGTTTAATGAAGGTCAAATAATCTCGTGTAATTTGTTAAAATTTGTTAGCAAAGAGATGACTAAACTGATGGTTAATTATCTGTCTCAAAGTTTTAATGGATAATTGCTGAGATAGCTTTCAAAGTCTTTGATAACCTGAAACTATAAAGTTTTGCTTGGATGACAAATGGAATTAAATTATGGACATCTAGGTCTTAACCAAATGGGATAAAATGCTAAAACATTGATTACTGGAACTAGGTTTGTACTTTTGACTTCTTACTGCAAAGAAACTAAGAATATTTAAATCTGTTGGTAAACATGTTTTGTTCTTAAATGATTGATAAATTTGCCATCTAAAGAATTCTGTTTTAACTGTTCACAATTGGTTAATAATTAGTCATCACTAGAGGTTAAGGTATTTCTAAGAGTACTAAAAACTAAGACTGATAGAAATAAGTGAAGCAACTCTGTATGTAGTAAAGTAGGAGATATGTAAGAAAGAGATAAGGAATGGGAGGGAAACCCAGTAAACCCACTATCTTAAGACTGCATGCTTAAGAACAAAAAGGAAAGACACTGGTATTTAAAAAAAAAAAAAAAGGAAGCTGGTTTTCTCTCTGTTTAAAAGAACAAAGTTTTCTTAGGGTAATTGATCTGTTAAGAAAAAAGTAAATGGGTTTCTCTTTGCCAACCCAAAATTATAAATGAGATCCCTTTGAATCTTTAGCCTTTTCCTTAATATTCTAAGTTACTCTGGGAGTATTGTTAAACCAATGATAAAACCTTGGGTTACATTTGGGTAAATGTCATAACTACACTAGAGTTTCTATACATTTTCTAAAGTTTAATGATTTGATAAGGGTCATCACTTGATGTTTAACCATATCTATTCTGATTTTTTGTCATTTGTAATTGTTTTAATTCTCTTGTAAGATGAATTCGCCCTAAAGGAAATTCATATGGGAGACTTTCAGGACAAATACAGGTCTTTGTTATGTTATAATCCTGGAACTAAAATGGATAAGAATTTCCAGAACTAACTAAAGCTGCATTCAAACTAAACCGGAATTAGTAACACGGGATTAAATGAACTAAAAGATTATAGTGTTATGTCTCTTAATGTTTTGTCTTATTTTAAACATTACTGGTTCTCTGATGTTTGCTCTTCCAGACTAGGGAAACTTTTTCTTAAGTTATGTGTAACTTACAGAAATGGAAAAATATGTATTTGCAAACAAATCAAGGCATTCAACTTTTCTTTCTATCTGAAACCTCTGAAGCTCCTAAGGTCTCAGTAAGTGTTCTTTCTTCTATGGCAATCAGTCATTTGCATAAGCTCAATAAGAATCTGTCCTCCTTGTATCAGGATATTATTGGAAACATTGGTTATTTTACCAAGGCTTTCACTGGAATATCATATTTGAGAAAGACATACATAGACTCAGATATGACCAGACAGCATAAAGGAACTAAGGTTGGCTTTATAAAACCTGGAGCCATAAAGCCGTTTGGAACTGTTGGCCTGATACCTTGCTTACAGAGTTCCCAGCAGCCTCACCAGTTGAGTAAAGATTGTCACTTCCTGGAAGGGGCAGGAATCCCAGGATACTTTGGGCGCCTCAGGAAAAGAAATTTGCCCAAATTGACAGGTATTGCAGGTATGTCTTATGGCAACTATGTGGCTTCGCTTCTGGTCCAGAGAGGCCACTAAAAGTTCAACCTAGAGATTCCTTATAAGAAGTTCCAGCAAAACAGATTCTAAAAGATATATTTGATCACTTACTGTCCTTGCTGAGCTTAAATAAATAATATAATTAATAATTAAATTAGGCCAAGTTTGTTAATAATTAGGCCAAGTAAATAATTAGGCCAAGTTTGTTAAAACTGGACTGGTTTTTCAAATGAGTCAGTACTGAATGGGCTATCTCTGGAAATGGTTATTTTAGAGAGAAAAATTATGTTTTATTATTTTTTTTAATTTTTTTCCCATTTTATTTATTTTTTCAGCGTAACAGTATTCATTCTTTTTGCACAACACCCAGTGCTCCATGCAAAACGTGCCCTCCCGATTACCCAACACCTGTTCCCCCAACCTCCCACCCCTGACCCTTCAAAACCCTCAGGTTGCTCCAACCTCCCACCCCTGACCCATCAAAACCCTCAGGTTGTTTTTCAGAGTCCATAGTCTCTTATGGTTAGCCTCCCCTCCCCAATGTCCATAGCCCGCTCCCCCTCTCCCAATCCCACCTCCCCGCAGCAACCCCCAGTTTGTTTTGTGAGATTAAGAGTCATTTATGGTTTCTCTCCCTCCCAATCCCATCTTGTTTCATTTATTCTTCTCCTATCCCCCTACCCCCCCATGTTGCTTCTCCATGTCTTCATATCAGGGAGATCATATGATAGTTGTCTTTCTCCGATTGACATATTTCACTAAGCATGATACGCTCTAGTTCCATCCACGTCATCGCAAATGGCATGATTTCATTTCTTTTGATGGCTGCATAGTATTCCATTGTGTATATATACCACGTCTTCTTTATCCATTCATCTGTTGATGGACATCTAGGTTCTTTCCATAGTCTGGCTATTGTAGACATTGCTGCTATAAACATTCGGGTACACGTGCCCCTTCGGATCACTATGTTTGTATCTTTAGGGTAAATACCCAGTAGTGGAATTTCTGGGTCATAGGGTAGTTCTATTTTCAACATTTTGAGGAACCTCCATGCTGTTTTCCAGAGTGGTTGCACCAGCTTGCATTCCCACCAACAGTGGAGGAGGGTTCCCCTTTCTCCACATCCTCGCCAGCATCTGTCATTTCCTGAGTTGTTGATTTTAGCCATTCTGACTGGTGTGAGGTGATATCTCATTGTGGTTTTGATTTGTATTTCCCTGATGCCGAGTGACGTGGAGCACTTTTTCATGTGTCTGTTGGCCATCTGGATGTCTTCTTTGCAGAAATGTCTGTTCATGTCCTCTGCCCATTTCTTGATTGGATTGTTTGTTCTTTGGGTGTTGAGTTTGCTAAGTTCCTTATAGATTTTGGATACTAGCCCTTTATCTGATATGTCTATTGCAAATATCTTCTCCCATTCTGTCAGTTGTCTTTTGGTTTTGTTAACTGTTTCCTTTGCTGAGCCAAAGCTTTTGATCTTGATGAAATCCCAATAGTGCAGTTTTTCCCTTGCTTCCCTTGCCTTTGCCGTTGTTCCTAGGAAGATGTTGCTACGGCTGAGGTCGAAGAGGTTGCTTCCTGCATTCTCCTCAAGGATTTGGATGGATTCCTTTCTCACATTGAGGTCCTTCATCCATTTGGAGTCTATTTTCGTGTGTGGTGTAAGGAAGTGGTCCAATTTCATTTTTCTGCATGTGGCTGTCCAATTTTCCCAGCACCATTTATTGAAGAGGCTGTCTTTTTTCCATTGGACATTCTTTCCTGCTTTGTCGAAGATTAGTTGACCATAGAGTTGAGGGTCGATTTCTGGGCTCTCTATTCTGTTCCACTGACCTAGGTGTCTGTTTTTGTGCCAGTACCATGCTGTCTTGATGATGACAGCTTTGTAATACAGCTTGAAGTCCGGAATTGTGATGCCACCAACTTTGGCTTTGTTCTTCAATATTCCTTTGGCTATTCGAGGTCTTTTCTGGTTCCATATAAATTTGCGGATTATTTGTTCCATTTTTTTGAAAAAAATGGATGGTATTTTGATAGGGATTGCATTAAATGTGTAGATTGCTTTAGGTAGCATAGACATTTTCACAATATTTATTCTTCCAATCCAGGGGCATGGAACATTTTTCCATTTTTTTGTGTCTTCCTCAATTTCTTTCATGAGTACTTTATAATTTTCTGTGTATAGATTCTTAGTCTCTTTGGTTAGGTTTATTCCTAGGTATCTTATAGTTTTGGGTACAATTGTAAATGGGATTGACTCCTTAATTTCTCTTTCTTCTGTCTTGTTGTTGGTGTACAGAAATGCAACTGATTTCTGTGCATTGATTTTATATCCTGACACTTTGCTAAATTCCTGTACAAGTTCTAGCAGTTTTGGAGTGGAGTCTTTTGGGTTTTCCACATATAGTATCATATCATCTGCGAAGAGTGATAGTTTGTCTTCTTCTTTACCAATTTGGATGCCTTTAATTTCTTTTTGTTGTCTGATTGCTGAGGCTAGGTCTTCTAGTACTATGTTGAATAGCAGTGGTGATAATGGACATCCGTGCCGTGTTCCTGACCTTAACGGAAAAGCTTTCAGTTTTTCTCCATTGAGTATGATATTTGCGCTGGGTTTTTCATACATGGCTTTGATAATATTGAGGTATGTGCCCTCTATCCCTACACTTTGAAGAGTTTTGATCAGGAAGGGATGCTGTACTTTGTCAAGTGCTTTTTCAGCATCTATTGAGAGTATCATATGGTTCTTGTTCTTTCTTTTATTAATGTGGTCTATCACATTGATTGATTTGCGGATGTTGAACCAACCCTGCAGCCCTGGAATAAATCCCACTTGATCGTGGTGAATAATCCTTTTAATGTACTGTTGAATCCTGTTGGCTAGTATTTTGGAGAGACTTTTGCGTCTGTGTTCATCAAGGATATTGGTCTGTAGTTCTCTTTTTTGGAGGGATCCTTGTCTGGTTTTGGGATCAAGGTGATGCTGGCCTCATAAAATGAGTTTGGAAGTTTTCCTTCCATTTCTATTTTTGGAACAGTTTCAGGAGAATAGGAATTAGTTCTTCTTTAAATATTTGGTAGAATTCCCCTGGGAAGCCGTCTGGCCCTGGGCTTTTGTTTGTTTGGAGATTTTTGATGACTGTTTCAATCTCCTTACTGGTTATGGGCCTGTTCAGGTTTTCTATTTCTTCCTAGTTCAGTTGTGGTAGTTTATATGTCTCTAGGAATGCATCCATTTCTTCCAGATTGTCCAATTTGTTGGCGTAGAGTTGCTCATAGTGTGTTCTTATAATTGTCTGTATTTCTTTGGTGTTAGTTGTGATCTCTCCTCTTTCATTCATGATTTTATTGATTTGGGTCCTTTCTCTTTTCTTTTTGATGAGTCTGGCCAGGGGTTTATCAATATTATTGATTCTTTCAAAGAACCAGTTCCTAGTTTCATTGATTTTTTCTATTGTTTTTTTGGTTTCTATTTCATTGATTTCTGCTCTGATCTTTATGATTTCTCTTCTCCTGCTGGGTTTAGGGTTTCTTTCTTGTTCTTTCTCCAGCTCCTTTACGCGTAGGGTTAGGTTGTGTACTTGAGACCTTTCTTGTTTCTTGAGAAAGGCTTGTACCGCTATATATTTTCCTCTCAGGACTGCCTTTGCTGTGTCCCACAGATTTTGAACTGTTGTGTTTTCATTATCATTTGTTTCCATGAATTTTTTCAATTCTTCTTTAATTTCCTGGTTAACCCATTATTTGTTTAGAAGGATGCTGTTTAGTCTCCATGTATTTGGGTTCATTCCCGCTTTCCTCTTGTGATTGAGTTATAGCTTCAGAGCATTGTGGTCTGAAAATATGCAGGGAATGATCCTAATCTTTTGATACCGGTTGAGACCTGATTTGTGACCCAGGATGTGATGTATTCTGGAGAAGGTTCCATGTGCACTAGAGAAGAATGTGTATTCTGTTGCTTTGGGATGAAATGTTCTGAATATATCTGTGATGTCCATCTGGTCCAGTGTGTCATTTAAGGCCTGTATTTCCTTGTTGATCTTTGGCTTGGATGATCTGTCCATTTCAGTGAGGGGAGTGTTCAAGTCCCCTACTATTATTGTATTATTATTGATGTGTTTCTTTGATTTTGTTATTAATTGGTTGATATAGTTGGCTGCTCCCACGTTAGGGGCATAGATATTTAAAATTGTTAGATCTTCTTGTTGGACAGTCCTTTTGAGTAGGATATAGTGTCCTTCCTCATCTCTTATTATAGTCTTTGGCTTAAAATCTAATTGATCTGATATAAGGATTGCCACCCCAGCTTTCTTCTGATGCCCATTAGCATGGTAAATTGTTTTCCACCCCCTCACTTTAAATCTGGAGGTGTCTTCCTGTCTAAAATGAGTTTCTTGTAGGCAACATACTGATGGGTTTTGTTTTTTTATCCATTCTGATACCCTGTGTCTTTTGATTGGGGCATTAAGCCCATTAACATTCAGGGTAACTATTGAGTGATATGAATTTAGTGCCATTATTAGCCTGTAAGGTGACTGTTACTGTATATTGTCTCTGTACCTTTCTGATCTACTACTTTCAGGCTCTGTCTTTGCTTAGAGGACCCCTTTCAAGATTTCCTCTAGAGCTGGTTTGGTGTTTGAAAATTCTTTCAGTTTTTGTTTGTCCTGGAAGCTTTTGATCTCTCCTTCTATTTTCAAAGATAGCCTAGCTGGATAGAGTATTCTTGGCTGCATGTTTTTCTCGTTGAGTGCTCTGAATATATCATGCCAGCTCTTTCTGGCCTGCCAGGTCTCTGTGGATAAGTCTGCTGCCAATCTAATATTTTTACCATTGTATGTTACAGACTTCTTTTCCTAGGCTGCTTTCAGGATTTTCTCTTTGTCACTAAGACTTGTAAATTTTACTATTAGGTGACGGGGTGTGGACCTATTCTTGTTGACTTTGAGGGGGTTCTCTGCATCTCCTGGATTTTAATGCTTGTTCCCTTTGCCATATTAGGGAAATTCTCTCCAATGATTCTCTCCAATAGACCTTCTGCTCCCCTCTCTGTTTCTTCTTCTTCTGGAATCCCAATTATTCTAATGTTGTTTCGTCTTATATTGTCACTTATCTCTCGAATTCTCCCCTCATGATCCAGTAGCTGTTTGTCCCTCTTTTGCTCGGCTTCCTTATTCTCTGTCATTTGGTCTTCTATATCACTAATTCTTTTTTTTTGCCTCATTTATCCTAGCAGTGAGAGCCTCCATTTTTGATTGCACCTCATTAATAGCTTTTTTGATTTCAACTTGGTTAGATTTTAGTTCTTTAATTTCTCCAGAAAGGGCTTTAATATCTCCAGAGAGGGTTTCTCTAATATCTTCCATGCCTTTTTCGAGCCCGGCTAGAATGTTCAGAATCGTCATTCTGAACTCTTGATCGGACATATTACCCATGTCTGTGTTGATTAGGTCCCTAGCCTTCGGTACTGCCTCTTGTTCTTTTGTTTGTGGTGATTTTTTCCGCCTTGTCATTTTGTCCAGATAAGAGGATATGAAGGAGCAAATAAACTACTAAAAGTGTGGCAAAGACCCCGGAAAAATGTGCTGTAACCAAATCAGAAGAGACCCCTAATTGTGGGGGGGAGAAAGGGGATAAAAACAGGTTCTGAAAAAAAAAGAAAAAAAAATTAAAAATAAAACAAATAAAAATATATAAAAAAGAAAGAAAAAATATATATATTTAGATGAACTAGTCAAAAAACGTTAAAAAAAGGGTAAAAGTTTTAAAAAATTTAGCAGAAGAAGAAGAAAGAAAAAAAATTGAAAAAAGAAAAAAAAATTGAAGTAGCCGCAAGACTAAAGAATCATGGGGAGAAACCATGAGTTCCGTGCTTTGCTTTCTCCTCCTCTGGAATTGCTCTGCTGTCTTAGGAATTGAATCTGCTTTCTCCTTGATAAATGAACTTCGTCCTGGCTGGATATTTTGTTGATCTTCTGGGGGAGTGGCCTGTTGTAGTGACTTTCAAGTGTCTTTGCCCGAGGTGGGATTGCACCTCCCTTACCGGCGGCCGGACTAAGTAATCGGCTCGGGTTCGCTTTTGGGAGCTTCTGTTCCCTGAACGCTTTCCGTAGAGTTCCGGAGGACGGGAATGAAAATGGCGGCCTCCCAGTCTCCGGCCCCGAGGAGCCGAGAGCCTGGGTCCCCACTCCTCAGTGCGCCCCCAGAGGACAGCACCCAATCACTCCCGTATCCCCAGCCTCTAGCCGCGCTCCGAGCTCACCCAGCCCGCGACCAGTTCAAGGTAACCCCGAGCTGAGAGTTCAGTCCTCGGCTCTGTCTCTGCAGCCGGCTTCTCCGTTCTAATACCTGCGAGCTCTCCAACACTCCGACACCCCCGATCCTTCTGTGACCCTGCGGGGCCTGGGGCCACGCTGGCCCCGCGTGGAGTCACCCCGGTTTAGCCCCTGGAGCAATGTCCCTCAGTGGAACAGACTTTTAAAAGTCCTGATTTTGTGCTCCGTTGCTCCGCCGCTTGCCGGGAGCCGGCCCCTCCCCCCGCGGTCTATCTTCCCGTCGTTTTAGATTCACTTCTCCGCCAGTCCTACCTTTCAGAAAGTGGTTGATTTTCTGTTTATAGAGTTGCTGTTCTTCTTCTCTTCACTCTCCCGTTGGATTTGTAGGTGTTTGCAATGTTTAGATAAGCTATCGAGCTGATCTCCTGCTACCTAATGTAGCCTCAGGCTGCTACTTCTCCGCCATCTTGGCTCCTCCCCCAGAAAAATTATGTTTTAATAACACGCCTTTATGGATGTTAAATTCTAGATTTGGTTGTCTTTAAATGTTTGTTTACATAAGCTAGACAACTTGAGGTAAACTTCAGAGAAGTGGCCCAATAGCTCGTTTAGACGATCTTGCTTTTGGCAGTCAGTCAGCTCCAGTTATAAAGAGCATTTCAGGAAGTACAAACAGCCTAAGTAAGTGCCCCAGCACTGGCCATCCCAGATGTTACCAAGTCCTTCCACTTGTATGTGGATGAAGAAGCAGGGGTGGCCAAAGGAGTATTGACTCAGACTCTGGGGCCTTGACAAAGGCCAGTAGCTTATCTTCTTAGCAAGAAACTAGATCCAGTAGTGGCAGGGTTCCCCCTTGCCTCCACATAATTGCTGCCATGGCCTTCCTGGTCAAGGATGCAAGTAAATTGACTTTGGGGCAAAATGTCATCTTGACCACCACTCACACTTTCGAGGGCCTTCTATGGACTCCACCAGACCGGTGGAAAACAAACACCAGAGTGACAGGGTATCAGGTCCTCCTCCTTAATGATGACTGATCAGTCCGTACTCCAGTCACTGCAGGTATTACAGTCTGTCTAGCACACACAGGAATCCTAACTGCCCACACTGGGATGGAGATGGAACTGGAACCACATTGTTACCAGCCCAGGTACTTGGTTTGGATGTGCTTCCACCAAGTGGAAAACCTGGACCCTCACTAGAAGGGACCTACATCATGAACCTGACCACTCCCACCACTCTCAAGGTCTACGGGATTACTCCCTGTGTCCACTACACCCACATCCGACCAGCTGACCCATAGGCTGCACTCAAGGATTTTGTTCCAGAATGGAAAAGTCAGCCCGACGAGGACAATCCCCTAAAGGTAAGACTGCGCTGTTCTCACATACCCCACCGATGTTACTTATACTATGCCCTCTTCTTACACCAGTGTGGGGAATGGAAAGTAACCCTCATTATTCCCCTTCTCCTGTTTACCTTTGGGCCCTGCATTAGACAGAGTCAGGACAGTTCAACTCATGTCACTCAGACAGCAATAGCACTTTAAACAGTCTCTCTCTCCTTTAATGATTGATTTTAACCCTTGAATTCAGCTGCCTCCATGTTTCATAACTCCTCTACACATTCCTTAACTGATCAATGTTGACCTGAGTAGGTAGGGAAAACTCTACACCCCTATTCAGCAGGACAAATGAGCAAGATTCCTCATTATGAACAACTGAAAGGGGGGAATGTAAGAGTGGGTTAGCATAAGTACAGCCATCTTAGCTTGGGCAGCCATCTCAGCCCCAAGGGCTGAACTTTCACCCACCCTGCTTTTGTTCCAGAGACCCCCACCCTGCTTTAGGAACAGGAATACCTAACCCTATAAACACTTCAAGGAAAAAACGCTATACCTAACCCTGTTAACTGTAAACACTTCCAAGAAAGTACCTAACCCTGTAACCAGCCCGGCAACAGCTAATCAGCCTACTGCAGAAAAACTTCTCCCCTCCCCAAAAGCCTCTTGCAATTACCCATAAAATGCCCTGCTTTAACTAGCCTCGGGGACCAAGTCCCTACTCCGCTGTGTTGGGTATACTTGGGCCCAAACTTAAGCTTGTCAAATAAACTTCACTGTGTGACTTGCATTATCGAGAGTGTTTTCTGTCTAACTGAGGGGTGGTCGACTCTGTACCCTAACAGGAGATGATAGAGAGAGAGAGAATTTCATTATCATTAATGAAGAAATGGTGGTTGACTATCACTGTATAACTGGCCACTCAGAGAGCCCTTGAAGGCTGAAGACAGAGGAGAAAGAAGGCTGGAGGCATCCTGAAATGGAGGGGCTGGAGGAGAAGAGGGAATCTGGGGGTTCTAAGTGCTGCCATGGTAAGCCATGTCACAAGGGAAAGGGGTAGAGAAAGGACGAGCCACCTAATGTTCAAATGTGGCAGTGAGCCATGGTGAGGTCAAGGGACATGTCCATGTCCTGGGGGCTGCCTCACTGAGTGTCCACTGGGCACAGCTCATGAGGACTGCAAGATTCTTGCACACTGGCCCTTCCTGGGAAATGTACATTAGCACAATCTTCCCCATTGTCCTGGGAATGGAGAGGGGCTGGTCTAAATCTACCTCGTGTTCATGTGTGGCCAACACTGGCTATCTTCCAGGTCTGTGCACAGCTAAACAGAAGGGAGGCGGGGCCCCTTGGAATCGTCCTGTGCCATGGCTGGTGGATGTGAGGGCCCCTGGGTCCTGGATGTGGAAGTTAGAGGGAACACAAAGGAAGGAGAGCTGCCACTGCCAGGCAGCATAAGCGAGAAATAAAAATCAGACGCCTGATGCTTGTGACTGGCTCCTCACAGCAGCAAAGCTGGCTGGTACTCCTTAACACACACAAGACTCTTACTCTTGTACCCACTCATAAGCAGAAGACTGTCACCGGGTCAAGAGCAAGCCAGGCTAATAGGGTTCAGACCTACAGTCCTAATGACCAGCATGAGCCCGATATGACCCCTAATCAGTTATTATCAAATATTCTGTGGTCATATATGATGGACTGGTTATGTCTCTTAATCATGGGCATTTCTGGAAGACTTCTCAGTCTAGAGGGTGAAGTAAAGACATGTGGTGCATGATCATAAATTAGTAAAAATATAGACTCAAAAACAGTGACTAACTGGTCATATATTAATATAATCGATTCATATAATCAATTCATTTATTCAAAGACAACAATAGACAAGTTTGCTCCTCAACCCTCATTCCTCCTTCACACGTATTCTGCAAGTTTCTACTAAAAGGAGCTCTGCTTCCTACCTCGTTCTAGCCCCAAGTAGCTGAATCTCACTGGGGGAGGTCACAAGGGCTGAGCAATGCTGCTGTAGTTAATTCAAAATGGTCCCAAATGGGCACTTAGGAGTTGCTGGCAATCCTACTGTGCTTCTGTAGTTAGCTCTGTCTCCTGTCTATAGAGAAGATGCTGTGACATATTGTCGAATTTTTTCTACTATCTCATTCCAGAGTCATGCTTCCCGTGGGAAAAACACTCTCAGAAACATTGTCATCTTTCCAGTGGTACAATAATACCTCTCCATGTGTCCTTATCTTCCCTCTTTTTCTGACGTTTATCATAAAAAGGAACATCCCATCTCAGATCAAAGAGGGAACAGGACTCTCAACTCTCCTGCCTTCTCTGGGGACTCAGTCCCACCCACTTCTTTAGGAGCAAGAGAATCTCCCATGGACCATGTACCCTGTAGGACATGAATTCAGCAGTGAGCCAGACACTGGGAGCAAGGGAAGGGTGATGGCAGCCTTGGATTGCAGTAACTCTGCAGATGGCAGTTCTCTGGACAAAAGTAGAACTTACTAGAGGAAAAGGGAACTAAGAATTCCATTTCGATACATCTAGGTTTCAAGCTGTCTCTCTGACCTACAAATGAACACACTTGTCTGAGGAGGTTCCAGTGGAATTTATTGAGAGACAGAGCCCTAGATGTGCTACACACGGACACAGTGGAGCTACAGGAGAAGACCCCAGAGTGCTGCCGAGAGCCTCTGACAGCCTGCAGTCAGGTGACAGGGAGTCAGCCAGGGAGCCTTAGCAGGAGCAGCCTTAGCAGGAGCATTCTGGTTGAGAATAGAAACCAGAATCCAGTGGGCAACTTCTTCTAGACATGCTGGGTTCAGATGATGTGAGTTATCATCACTGGGAATTGGAATCTCTGCTGCATTAACCCAGATTTTAGAGGACCAGCAAGAATATTATTCAAGAGCCTCAAGAGTGTCCCTAAAACCTCATTCATCTGCATTGCATCTAACAGGCACAATATAAATTATGTATTAGAGCAGTTAAGATGTGGGAGTTTAAATAGAAATTATAGGCCTTGTTGTGCAAAAAGAATGAATACTGTTACACTGAAAAAATAAATAAAATGAGAAAAAAAAAGAAATTATAGGCCTTTACTACTCACATCCAGGAGTAGAGAAAGCATCTAAGATGTTGGAATACAAACCATGCATAAAAAAAAAATAAAGTAGGCCCAGCTGCAATCAGCATGGGCAGGGAGTGCCACCATACCGCATGACCCAGTCCAGGAGCTGAGGAGGCTGATCGTGCTCTGTGGGGGGCTCACTGGACCTTGTTGTTCAGACGCTGCTTCTTCTGACCCTAATAACGTGAATCTTACAGTGCCGTGTGGGTAGGGAAGTAGCACTAAATAGAAACTGTAAATGATCTGCTTGTTAATTCACAAATTCCAAGATTTTTGGAAGCCAGACTAATAGAGAAATATATAAAGATTTGTTATATCTATACAAAGAGGGGGCATACAACAAAAAGTGTATTTTATTTATTGCATAAAAAAATGGAGGGGCGCCTGGGGGGCTCAGTTGGTGAAGCACCTGCCTTGGGCTCAGGACACGATCCTCGGGTCCTGTAATCGAGCCCTATGTTGGGCTCCCTGCTCAGTAGGGAACCTGCTTCTTCCTCTCCCTCTGCTGCTCCCCCTGCCTGGACTCTCTCAGTCTCTCTTGAATAAATAAACAAAATCTTAAAAAAAAAGGCTGCCTCAAAAAAAGATACAATCATAAACTCTCTGGCATTTCCGAAATTATATATAATTTTACACTTAATTTAACATAACTTTTGTGCTATACAAAAATGAATTTCTGATTTTATGTTTTGGTCTAAAATATAAATGATAAACTACCCAGGAAATCATGATTTATCTCCATACATTTGGAGATAAGTTTCTCTATAGGACAAAGTGACTCAGAGCTTTGGTACTTACCCACTGAATTTAAGCCATATAACCTATCAAAATAAATAATTTAAGATACATTTGTTGCAATAAATAACAAATTATATTTTATTATTAGTACTTTAAGTAAGTAGGTAAATCTGTACATAGAGAAATATTCAGGGGAATAACCATATCTACATCAGATTTAGCAATATCTCCTGATGGTTATTTTTTCCTGTTTTATCAACAAACAATTGACATACATGACTATGTCTGTTTAAGGTATACAGTGTGAGGGTTAGATTTTTGTACATTATAAAGTGATCATCACAGTAGGTTTGGTTAACATCCATCATCTCCTACGGATACAGTAAAAAGAAAAGACAAAAATTCTCTCTGTGATAGGTTTTTAGGATCTATTATCTTGACTTTTGAATGTTATCATACAGCAGTGCAAGCCCTGGTCATGGTCATGTTGTACACTATCTCACTTGTACTGACGTATCTCACTACTATTTGTTTGAACCTTTTAGCCACCTCCCCCAGCACCCTGTCCTCAGTAACCATGCATTTGTCCTTTTTCTATATGAGTCTAGCAGGGTTATTCTTTATTTTTTCTGTACATTTTCTCTAGATTTCACACACAAGTAAGATCGTGTGGTATTTATATGACTTATTTTCCTTAGCATGACACTTCCCAGTTCCATCGGTGTCATTGCCCATGATAGGGCCTGTGTGTGTTTGTGTGTTTGTGACAGAGAGAGAGAGAGAACTGCTTTATCCATTCACTCACGGATGGACACTTAGGCTGTTCTCATGTCTTGTCTCTTACAAGTACTGCCAAAGAGAAGGTAAGTATGTAGATGACTTCTCAAGCTAGTGTTTTCATTCTTTTATCTATATTCCTAGAAGTGGAGTTGCTGGATCATATGACAACCCTAGTTTTAATTTTCTGAGGAAACTATACAGACTGTAATGATTTGAATGGTGGTTGTTCCAATTCACAATCCCCGCAGTGCCCAAGTGTCCCCTGTTCTCCACGTCCACACCAGCACGCACATCTACTTTCTCTGTGATGATGGACACTGCCACCGGCATGGGGTAATATCTCACTTGGTTTAACTTGCATTTCCCTAGCGACTACTAGTGGTGATGACCATCTTTCTATGTAACATAGCCACCTGTATGTCTTCTTTGGAAAAATGTCTATTATGATTATTTGCTTACTTTTTAATTTGATTTTTTTTTGGCTGTTGAGTTGTATGAGTTCTTGATATATTTGTCAACACTGGGTACTACACTCAGTAGTAAATGGTATAAATTAGCTCCTTCCTCATAAGTCAGATTCTCAATGGCTGAGCCCTGCAGATTCTCCAGCAATCCCTGTGATGTGATGTCAGAGCAAGGGCTCACACAAAGTGACCCACAATTCTAGGAAGGCATCTTCCTTCCCTTCTCCACTCAGGGGGGTCCTCACCAAGGGGTGGCTCCTGGAGGAGGGGCAATGAGGTCAATGTTCAGCTGACCCTCTGCCATCCACCTTTGTCTGATGCAATTCACCTTCATCTCTGTAGTACAGGGGAAGTTTCAGGCTCACACCTGTGTTATAGGATTTTCTCTGCAGTGTCATGATCATAAACCATTGTTAGGAATTCTTCTTGTGAGTGGGAGCAAAGTCAGGCATAGCATATGATCCTAATTTGGTGGCATTTCCTGGCAGTTATTAGAAATAATTTTCCAAAAAGGAGAAAATCATGACTCTCATAAACAAATAAAATAAACCTGTGTAAAGATTTTATTTAACTCATTGGTTAAAAGGAATAACCAAGCATAATGTACACATGAAGGCAACACGGTTTTGTTTTGTTTGTTTCCACATTGAGCGGGGAGGTTCTCCCTTAGGACTGAGTTCACCCGCACGTCTTTAGACAAGAATTATTCTGCACTGTGGCTCATTACTTACAGCCTGCAGAGCTCTAAGCCCCTATGAAGTGGGCATCTGATTACCCAGAAAGCGTGCTCCACAGTGAACGCACACTTTCTCATTGAGGCACACGTCTTCTCTTCATGGCCTGCATTGCAGGAATGCTCTTGAGGAAACTAACCAGGAGGCCGTGTGTGTCCTGGCCAGCGCGACAAATCGACCAGGAAACGTGAGGGTAAGAGGATGGTGAAAAGAAATTAAAGAGACAAAGAGATGGGGGCAGGAGGGACACTGAGGAGGATGTCCATCAGTGCCGAGTTTATTCAGAGCAGCAAAGCATTATATAGCCAACAGAAATAATTACAAAGAAGTGTCCATCATTAATTAATTATGAAAGAATTTGTTACATATGCATGAAACCCTCCAGACTTCCCCATTAACTACTTCTCAAGGTCTAAATGCAGATCTTCCAAGGCCAGTGGTCCTTGACTTCAGATAATAATTACAAAGAAGTAACAACAAACCCGAGAGTGTTCTTTGAGCTGTGCTGGAACAGCAAGGGCCAGTTAAGAATTTAGGACCCCACCCAAATTGCTCTCATCTCACTAGTAAACGTGTGGGAAGTCACGTAGGTGAGAGCGCAACACATAGCACAGACCCTTTCTCAGTTCAACTCAACTTTTCCATCCTAATAGGCCTTTTGTTAGGCTATTCGGACTTTAAAGGAGACACAAATCAGAGCCTGGTTTGGTCCTTGTCTCAAGCCTTATCGTGGCCTCCCACATCTCCCCCTACCTTCTTAAATAAGTCAAGCATATGAATTTGCGCCTGAGTATGCAGTCGTTGCTGTCCCACACGAAATGAAGAAACACTCCAGCCAGTAAGTAATATGGTGAATATTATGAAAATCACAACAAAAATCCAAAAGGAGTATTTCATCATATTACCTGGATGGAACCCATGAAGACCATCCAAAATCTGAGATACTACAGTAGCAGGATTCTCTATATCTAATATTATAGGTGAGATACCACCCCTTGGGCCCCTTAAATACATGTGGTGAAACAGTACTGGGGCCCACAATCAGGAGGAAAGGACGAGGAACACAGGCTTTTACAGAAAAGTCCACCCCAGTGTCTCGGGCAATATTATCTTCCACCTTGACATTAACAGGACCCAAGGCAGCCACCAACTTCCACAGATCAGGGTGGATCATTTCTTCTGTTGTGTAGAGTCCTCCTGGGATAGTTACATTGTGTAGATGTAAGTGGGCCATTTGAGGATCTGAAGGATATGCAATGTGTCTTTCATATTGTTCTCTTGGCACCATGGACCAGTCAGTGATGAAGAACCCTGGAACACGAGTTGGCGATATAATCTGTGGCTTCTCCTGTATGCATTCACTCCAGATGGGATTACTGTATGAGGGGGACCGCATGGCAATTTCAAGAGCCTGTTGGACAAGATTCCTCATTTGTCCATGGTGAAGGGGGGGGCAAATGTCTTCTTCATTTCCGCTGATTTCTCCGGCTCTTGCAATTCATTGCCACAGGGGTGAGAAGTCAGCACCATCTCTCTGGGAGCCACCATGGGGTGTACTCATCCTGTGGGAAAATACAAACCCACCCTCGCCCCTTATGGAGTACTGGATCTGGACCTTTCCATACGCCAGTTAAGGGATCCTTCCACCAGGCGTATGGAAGTGGAGAAAAGTCAGGATGCCAGAATCGCTCAGCAGATGTTCGGTCTATATCATCAACATTCAAAAAAATTAAAAACATATAAAGTTAAATTTAAATGCATCTGTGGGGAGTATTTCACTTTTCCCTGTAGTATCTCCCCCTCTTTTAATTTTTTAAGATAGGATTTAAGGGTTTTGTTTGCACGCTCCACGATGGCTTGACCTTGAGAATTATATGGGATCCCTGTGGAATGTGCTATTTGAAAAATAGCACAGAAAGTTTGAAAAGCTTGGGATGTATAAGCAGACCCACTATCTGTTTTGATTGCCTTTGGCATGCCTAAGTTGGTTAATGCTGAAAGTAAATGATTTTGAACAGCAGTGAAAGATTCTCCAGAATGTGCTGTAGTGTGTATAAATCCAGAAAAGGTATCAATAGAAACATGGAGGTATTTAAGTTTTCCAAACGGGGGAAAGATAGTTACATCCATTTGCCATAAATGATTAGGCATTAGGCCTCAAGGATTTACAGCGTAAGTTGGCTGAAGATGATGAATAGGGCAAGTAGAAAAATTTTTAACTATTTGCTGAGCTTCTTACCTGGTCAGCCAGAATTGATTGCGCAGGGCAGCTGCATTTTGGTGAAATCGGGCATGACTTTGAGTAGCTTGATCAAGTTTAGTGATCATTGCTAATTGTATATGGGTTCAAGCGTCCACAATAGCATTGCCTGCAGCTAAGGGCCGGGGCAGATTAGTATGTGCTCAGATGTGTGAAATGTATATGGGATTAGTTCTCTTATTTAATAATTGTTGAATATTTGTGAAGAGATAAAGGAGTTCTTCATCATTAGTAAGGATATAAGCAGTAGGCAACATTGGGACAGCACGTGCCATGTAATGACTGTCACTATATAAATTACATGGTTCAGGAAAATATTCCAGGGCCAGCAGTACTGCTTTTAACTCAGCCCTCTGAACTGATTTAGTAGCATAGAATGCTTGAAAGGACTCATGACCAGAGTGGGAAGATTTATGAATGCCAATATGCTCCCTTTTATCTGCATCCACGAAGACATTAATAGCAGAACTGAGGGGAAGTGTCTGAACAGGATTATTCACCATAGTAGGGGTAGTGGAAAGAAATTGTAATAATTTATCCGCTGGCAAGTGATACTTAAGCTGCTCTGGATAATTAGAAAGAGCTATTTGCCAGTCAAGATTAAGGCTAAATAACGTTTGCACACACTCAGTAGTTAGCATTGGTAGAACCAAGAATTCAGGTTCCTTACCTTAATATGAATAATCCTCTGATGACCCCAGGTAATCAGTTGTGTTAATAACTCTACCTGCCCAGTGATGATATGTAGTTGGTGTAAACCTAAGTGAATCCACTCCAAAGGCCCATGATCTTGCCATATAACTGCTAAAGTTAACCTGGATGGCATTAATAGGATTAGATATATCAGCGTGGAAGGATCGTATTGGCAGAGCTGTGCCTGTGACAATTTATCATTAACCATCTGTAACACTGTTTTCGTGTCCTCTGTTAAAGCTCTAGGAGAGGAGGGAGAACTATGTCCCTTCAAAATATCGAATAATGGTTTTATATCATTAGCTGTTAATTGTAGAAAAGGTCTAATCCTATTAATATCTCCTAATAATTTTTGAAAATCATTTAGGGTGAGCAAAGATTGCGTCCATAAGGAAACCTTTTGAGGACGGATTCTTTTATTCTCAATGATATATCCCAAATATTCAAAAGTTTCCGTTTTCTGCATCTTTTCAGGGTCAACTACCAAATTATATTGTTGTAATTGAGTAACTAAAAAGGCAAAGTCTCGTTGTAAAATTTCCTCCGTTTCAGCCGCTAAAAGAATATCATCCATAGAGTGTATGCAATAGACCATTGGTTCAAATTGTGCTTGAAACGGAGAAATTGCATGAGAAACAAATTCCTGGCACAGAGTGGGACTATTGGCCATGCCCTGAAGCCGAACCTGCCATTGATACCGTTTAGAAGATTATTTATGGTTAGTACTGGGAATGGTAAAGGTAAACCGTTCACAATCTTGGGGGGGCTAGCATAATGGTAAAAAAAAAAAAATCCTTTAGATCTAATATAATTAATTTGTATTGAAGAGGGATAGCTGATGGTATAGGTAGTCCAGGTTGAAGGGCCCCCACAAGTTTCATAGTGGCGTTTGCTGCCCTTAGATCCTGCAAAAGTCTCCACTTTCCTGATTTATTTTTAATTACAAATATAGAAGTATTCCAAGGACTAAAGGATTCCTTTAAATGACCCAAAAGCAGCTGTTCCTCTGTTAAAGTTGCTGCCACTGCCAGCTTTTCTGCAGGCAAGGGCCACTGATACACCCATTCAGGGTCATAAGATTTCCATTCTATAGGCAGTGCACGAAGGGATTTCAGTGGCCCTGCAGAAAACCCAAACCAGCCTCAGAATGCCGTGATTGTATCTGGAGCTGATCGGGCACTCCCTCTAAAGTCTTTCTTAAACCTTTGTCTTGTGTGCATACCATCTTTTTTCATAAAGGCCATTGCAACCAAGGGCTGTTCATACCTGGGAATAGGGGCTGTTGTTAAAGAAATGCCCATGTCTGTTAAAATATCCTGGCCCCATAGATTAAGGTCAATTTGTAAAACAAAGTGCTGGAACACTCCCCTATGACCCTCAGCAGTAGACCAATTTAGAAAATTTGCACTTAACTTAGGAGCACAAACTTGTCCCACACCCCTAATGGAAGTATCCGAATCCACAAGAGGCCAATTTCTAGCCCAGTGTTGGGAAGCAATCACCGAAACATCTGCTCCTGTGTCGACTAACCCCAAAAAGGCTCGGCCCTGTATTATCACAGTCAAGTAAGGTTTATCTGCATAAATTAATTGGGCCCAACATATATCAGTCAAGCCAAAACCTCCAGTTCCTCTCTTGCCTTTTATGGCTGGATTATTAGTCTCCATCCATGGCATGATAATTAATTGCGCAATGGGGACCCAAGGTTATAGTGATAGCACTCTCCCTCAAAGTAGCCACAATTTTGATCTCTCCTGTATAATCTTCCTCTGTTACTCCAGGGTGAATAATTAGTCCCTTCATAATCCAGCTAGATCTTCCCAATAGTAAACCCCAAGTCCTTTTTTGTAGTGGTCCCCAAATCCCAGTTGTAATGTCTTTAGGGGGCTCCCCAGCCTCCATGTAAACAGGGTTATTAGGGGCTAAATCTAATGCTGCACTGGAGGGTGTACCTCGGCATAGTTTGTCAATGCCTGGGAGATCAGTTGTTGGCCCTGACATGGGCGACTGAGGAATCATTGCTGCTATTGTTTGTTGGGGCTGCAGCGAGCCCCATTCCCAGTTTCCCTGAATTGGATTTCCAAACCTATCCTTTTGTGAAAGGCAATCACTTACCCAGTGAAAACCCCTTTGACATCGAGGGCACAATGAACTAGGCGGGGGACCTCCACCATTGTTAGACAAACCGGGGGCTTCCTGTAGGGCCTGGCTGTTTTTAGTCCGGGAGCATTAAGCTCTAATATGTCCAGGTTAGCCACATTGAAAGCAAAGAAGTTTCTGGGCTTGTCCCTTAGACATCATCCGTTTTTGCATCTCCATAGGGGAAATGCCTTTTAATGCTGCTGCCAAGGTTACACCCTGCATATAAGAAGATCCAATCTCAGCACACAATCGAATATAATCTTCCAGGGTGCCTGATTTTTTCCATGGTGGAATAGCAGCTTGACAAACAGAGTTTGCATTTTCAAAAGCTGATTGTTTAACAATAATTGTTCCAGTCTCTCCATCAACCACTATCCTACCGACCGCCTTTAGCAATCATGCCACAAAATCTTGATAGGGCTCCTCTGGTCCCTGACGTATTTTGGATAATTCTTCTGTCCTTACTCCGGTTGAAGGGAGAGGTTTCCATGCCTTTAAGGCACATTGTGAAATCTGCTGATAAGCAATGTCAGGATATTTTATCTGTGCCTGAACTTCAACATAGGCTCCATTTCCCATCAACATTTCATAAGAAATAGGAATATTAGTTCTAGGATTATACATTGCCAATTCATTGGCTTTCTCAAAGAATTCAGTTTTCCATAATAAATAGTTACCTCCTGACAGACAAGCCTGTGCGATAACCTCCCAATCCCCTGGGCATAAAGCTTCCAAACCCACGCTATCCAACAAGGACAAAGTATAGGGTGCAGTGGGACCATATTGTGAAGTGGACGTCTTTATTTCTTTTAACATTTTAAAGTTGACGCTATTATAGGCACACTGACCATTGGCCATTTGGGTCATGGGATAGGCAGAAAAGGCAGAAGTATCTTCACCAGTTTGCTGAGCCTGATAAAACGCTCACTGAAGAGGTGTAATTTTCAAAGACTCAACTCCGTCAGGGAGCTCTTTCGGATAAACAGCTGAATGAGAACTCATGGGGAGCATGCTTTTAGGCATGGATTCCCCTTCTTTATAGGGTACACTGGACTGGGGGTGTTGCATTAAAGGAAACCCTTTAGAGGTCCTAAATGAGTATTATGCTCCTGATGTCTGAGTTTGCCTATGCCTTACGGACAATATCTGAGCCCCTGTGGATCTAACAAGTTTCTCAGAGTAAAATTGTCCAGGTTGATAATAAGAATGGCCCACATCTGGGGTGGCAGAGGCAAGAAATACCTCTTTATCATCATCCAAAGGCACCCCATCCTCAGGGGCGTCCAAAGGATCCAGTCGAGAAGGAGGCCGCGATCCAACTAAACTAGCGATTAACTCAGGAGAGGGAAGAGGAATATCTGCATCCAAAGGCTCATATACATTTTCCTGTTCATCTACCACCGAATTGGAGGGTGGATCCCGAGAGGCTATAGATATCAAATCTATAGAGTGTTGTGGATCTAAAGCCTCCTGAATATCCTCCCAAATTTTCACTGTCCCTTCAGGACAAGCACATGACCCCCTAATCTTTAACTGATTCTTGATTTCCTGACCCACCTTTGCCAGGCTTGCAAATTCACAGTCCCCTCTTTAGGGAACCAAGGGCAGAGGTCTGAAACCATGCCAAAAAACTGATTCAAAGCCTTTTTAGAGACTTTGGACCCTTTTGCTTCAAAAGGGCCTGCAATGCTGTGACAAAAAGATCCTGTTCTATAGACTGAGAATGCCCCATATTATTTTACTCCTGTTGTGGCCCATCAACCTGCGCTCCTCTTACCTGACTGTCGGTAACTACTCACCTGTATACACGCTCCCCTGAAATGTGCTCACTGTCTCTGATCGGGCTCCACTTGAGGAAACTAACCAGGAGGCCGTGTGTGTCACAGCCAGCATGACAAATTGACCAGGAAATGTGAGGGTAAGAGGATGGTGAAAAGAAGTTAAAGAGACAAAGAGATGGGGGCAGGAGGGACACTGAGGAGGATGTCCAACAGTGCCGAGTTTATTCAGGGTAGCGAGGCATTATATAGCCAACAGAAATAATTACAAAGAAGTGTCCATCATTAATTAATTATGAAAGAATTTGTTACATATGCATGAAACCCTCCAGACTTCCCCATTAACTACTTCTCAAGGTCTAAATGCAGATCTTCCAAGGCCAGTGGTCTTTGTCTTCAGATAATAATTACAAAGAAGTAACAACAAACCCGAGAGTGTTCTTTGAGCTGTGCTGGAACAGCAAGGGCCAGTTAAGAATTTAGGACCCCACCCAAATTGCTCTCATCTCACTAGTAAACATGTGGGAAGTCACGTAGGCGAGCGCACAACACATAGCACAGACCCTTTCTCAGTGAAACTCAACTTTTCCATCCTAATAAGCCTTTTGTTAGACTCTTCAGACTTTAAGGAGACACAAATCAGAGCCTGGTTTGGTCCTCGTCTCAAGCCTTATTGTGGCCTCCCACATGTGTGGCACGTGCTCCACTCTGTCTGCTTCCTGCCCAGCCAGCTTTGGCTTAGGGAAGAGAAAGTGGCCAATGCAGCAGTGAGCAGTATAATTCTGATAAGGTCTTGTCTGCCTGCCCACCGTGCATTAACCATGACAGCCTGGTGCCTGCAGACTGTGAAGCCTTCCATGGAGAGCCTCCAAAACTTGCCAGAAGCTCCTGGGGTCCCATATATGGCAGATGTTTGAAGAGTTCCAGATGGCACATCAGAAGAGGGTCTGCTTGTAGGACTGGTCACTGTTATGGAAGATAATTCTAATTCCCTTAGATAGCAATGTCTTGAAGGAAGGCGCCACACAGTTCCTCCCAGTATGTCAATCTCCTGCTGAATAAGAGACAGACTGGATTTGAGGGTGCAGATGATGTTAGCAGCCACATACCATCAGGCATGCACAGCATAGCTGTGGACTCTGCAGACGACGGAGTAAGAAGCAGTCACCGCAGGCAGACTGCATGTTGGCCTCACGGGTGAGTTATTGCTGACTCCTAGGTCACATGTTCAGAAGGCAGATTGTAATATTTATTTAAAAAATGAGAATCATCAACACATAAGTTCCAGGAGTCGAGGGCTGGGGGTACTAGCATTGAAGTTATGCTTTACTTTTTCTGGTTCTGAGGTTCTAATCATTCTGCACCTGTTAAAACCAAGAAATAGAAGAGATGCATTAGAGCATGGCCTTGCCTGGACATGTACTGTATTTTTAAAAGAAAACAAAATTATATATTCAACCGACAACTGTAAAATTGTCAGAAAGCCTTCCAACAGAAAAGCTTTGTTCTCAATTAGCAGTGCATGTGACCAGGAAACTGATTACACAAGCCTATGTTTAAGTGCTGTGAAAACCATTATGTAAATAAGGCAAAGTCAGTAATAATATTGAGGTCTAGAACTGTAGTGGCCATTCCTTTGATTGTGGCCAGAGTTATGGCCACATAGATACAATTTGATTTGTGAGAGAAAATGGCTATTATGAGCCATATTTTACAGAGAAATGTAAAATGCCAATTCCCTAACAACATTTGGGAGACACTGCGTTAGAAAGAGGGAAAATACAGCAGTTTTCCCCTGAAGGCTCCATGAATTGATATACTTTGCAAAGCAAGGGGCAGGACACATTTTTGTACCATGGATAGGCAATATCTTATTATCATGTTCCTGCCCTGCTTTGCCTGTTGCTAAGATCTAGTGGCTTCTTGGCTCTGGAAAGGGTCCCCTTCTCTCCTTCAGTGGGGTGTGGACTCTGAGAACCAGCCGCAGGGTAATGATTCTGGAGGCCAGTGCACAATGGCTTCTTGTAAAAGAAAGATGGAAGATATTCAGAAACAAGTGGATGAACGAAGATGGAAATGTTCATTGGAAGTTCTCACGCTTGTTCTCAGTCTCCTTTCTGATTCCCCATGTCTATTCATCCTGCTGTACTACATTTTCCATCATGGGGGTGGGGGAGGTCCTATGTCTCTTTAGTTAATTCTAAGTCACCTGGTGAACCTAGGAATCCTTCTAGATCATCCTCCGCCACACTCACACCACAAGTCTCAGGAATGTTTCTCCTGCTGGAAGTCTTCACAGCGGGGCCATTAATCTTGTCTGACCCCTAAACACACTGAGATGCAGTGTTTCTTCAACGGCAGAGTGAGGACCTCAGCAACCGCTCTTCCGGGGTGTGGGGGAGGGGAGAAAAGAAAACAAACAAAACAACAAAATGCCAAGCAAACAATTCAAAGGCCAATATATTTATGCAAGCACAGAATTGCTTTTTTTAAAGTCATGCCCACTGTGATGCCTTGAATGCCAAGCACGGGCACTGTCTACACACTTGACTTGGCCCCTAAGAATCTGCTTCATCTGCCAATGACTATGAATTATAATTGCTTATTTCTGTTTCTATGTATAGTTCCTCATGAATTCAACTTCCCCTAAATACAAATTATTAAGATATGCGCTTGAGGGTGAATGGTATTGCACAGGGTCATCTCACACGCCTCCAGAGACCCTTCAAAGAGCACCTGAATCATCGATAGAGACAACCTCCAGTAACTCTTCCTGAGTAATTTTTGCTGAATCAGATGACAGCTGACATGAAACAGCGGGGCCAAAAGTGTGAAGAAATTAAACCTAAGAGAGGAAATGTGTTTTTTTTCTATTAGGAAAATGCCAGTCTTCTCAAAGTTAGTTAGCAGAGCACTTCTGCGGACATCATAAAAAGTTAGAAACTGAGAGAACCAGGGCGATTTCTGGGAACATCAGAGGAGGGTCGTTAATCTTGTCTGATCCCAAAACACACTGAGGTGCAGTTTCTTCAATGGCAGAGTGAGGACCTCAGCAAGCCAGTCTTCTGGGAAAACAAAACAACAAAATGCCAAGCAAATAATTTAAAGTAACTAGTTTTGAATTTGGAAGTGAACCCAGTCATAGAACAAACCAACAGCCATCTGTCCAACAGAAGTCACTGACCCTTGGTGAGACAGTGGCATCTGGAATGTTCACACACCCCTTCATCCCATACCCAGCTCAACAGAACAATGCAAAGTTGGCTGGACGTGTTAACATCTAACAAGACTGGCCTCGTACTGAATATTGATTAATTTCATACATCAGGCTGATAAAGGAAAAAACAGACAGAAGAAATGTGATAATCTCAAAAAATGCATAAAAAGATTTTGACAAAATGCATTACCCACAAATGATTAAACATGAAATTAAGGAAACAGTTAAAGTTCAAGTAGTAGTATAATTGAGAATCAAATACCTAGGATTAATTTTAACAAAAGATGTGTGATACTTGTATACCACAAACTATGAAACAGTGTTGAAAGAAATTAAAGAAGGTGTCAGGAAGTGTAAAGACATCCCCTGCTCAGTATTGTAAAGACAATACTGCTCCCCAGTATTATCAAGGTGGCTGTCTCTCAAATAGGGCTGCGGCTTCACTGCACACCCTAGTGAAAACCCAGATGCCTTTTGTGCATAAGTAGACTAGGATGATCCCAAAATTCACATGAAATGCAAAAGGCTCAGAAAGAAAGTATCAATCTTGGGGGGAAAAAAAGGAAAATGTAAAGGTCTTGTATTTCCTGATCTCAAAAGCAGCTACAAAAGTACAGTGACCAAGAGAATGTAGAAGTAGGTAAAGACAGACACAAAGACCAAGGGCACAGAACTGAGAATTCAGAGAGAAACCCTCACATTAATAATCGATTTTTGAAGAGAGTGCCAAGGCCACTTAGTGAGGAAAGAGTAGTTTCCTTAACAAGCGGTGCTGGAAGAACTGAATATCCTCGTGCGGAAGAGTGCGGCCCATCCTCCCCTCACACTGTGTGCAGAGATCCACTGAGAGTGGGCCACAGAGTGACACACAAGACCTGAGACTGTAACCTTCCAGAAAAAACACAGGAGTAAATCTTCGTGGACTTGGCTTAGGCAATGATGGGCAGTTTCTTAGAAATTTGAGCATAGACTTAGGAAGGGACCCCGCAAAAGCACTCCTAGGTATACACCCAAGCTCACTGACAACCTATGTACATACACCTGTGGGTGTGGTATCTGTGCACCAATGTTCCCAGCAGCTTCATTCGCAACAGCCAAAGAGTGGAAACTCCTCAAAGTTCATAGGTAGGAAAATGGACACACGAATCTTGCATCCATCCAATGGGCTCTCATTCAGCTTACCCAGGGGCCACAAAACTGGAGGCCACGGGCAAGAGTCCTCTAGACTGCCCCGTCTGCCTAAGACAGCAGACTCCAGCCCAAGTCTGGAAATCTCTGATACCCTGTTCACTTCAGAGAGGCTACGAGCTTGCATGTCCCTGCAGATGCATTTAGGTCTGCCCACTCTGCTGGAATGGCCCTCAGAACTCAAGAAAGTGCTCTACTTCCAGTTTTATTATAGCAAAATGGTAAATCAGAACTAGCAAATGAAGAAACATACACGGGGGTCTGGGACAGGGAGGGTTCCAAGTGTCAAGTCTTCTGAGAGCTGCTACCCTCCTGGCATCATGTGGGCAGTGGGCGCATGAAGGACTGTCTGCCAGGACGCACTCAAGCATTGCTGTTCAAAGGACTTCCTGGGGCTTTATCACATAGACAGGATTGACTGATCCACTACCCACATGACTGACCTCATTCTTCAGCCCAGTTCATTTCCAAAGGTCAGGGGGACATCATCTGGTTCATCAGGTGAGCCCACCCTGAGACTATCAGTGTGGCCAGCTGTACCATGAGCTATCTGGGAGCAAACACTAGCAGCTGTGGTGTGAGGGGCCCACAAGGCTAACAAAGGCACTTCTAATGCTTGGAAATTCTAAAGATTGGGAGGTTGTCTCCCAGGAGCTGGGGACAAAGGACAGTGAAATTCCTTATTACACAAGCCATAGAAAGGAATGAACTACTGACTCGTGCCACAACACAGATTCAACCCAAAACACGTGATGGTAAGCGAACGAAGCCCGATGTCAGAAGCCACATGTTGTGAACTGCAGCTTCTATATGATGTCCAGGAAAGGAAACCCATAGAGAAAGGCAGTACATCGTCATTTCCAGGGGCTGGGGGAAGGAGGCATATGGGGAGTGAGTGCTAATCTGTCCATGGTTTCTTTGCTGAGGGGGGTTGATGGAATATTTCAGATTTAGAGAGTGGAGATGGGTGCACAACTCTGTGTATACACTCAACACAGGTGATATTCATGGCACTTGAATTATCTCTATAAGAAAAAGCATGTAAATAAACGATTCTGTATTTAAAATTTACCTATTCACTAAAACTTACTTGTCCCCCAAAGTCAATACTTATGCTTCTTTCAAGCCATTCATTCATGGACAAGCATAGGGCATTGAAAAATTCGTCACCCAGCACACGTGTTTCTGGGTGAGTGACAATGGGGCGTGGACAGATTTCTTGTCTTGGCTTTCAGACAGAGATGGACAAAAGAATCAGACAGCCAGGAAAGCACAGTGTAAAGGAGGAAGCTTCCACTCTGACACCTGCTCAGGGTTGGGAGGTGGGGAAGGTTCAGACAACTCCTTAACACTCCTGAGCCCTCCTTTCTCTTTTGTAAAATAAAGAAAATCAATGCATTGCTTTTAGGATCTAAGGTTTTAATCTATGTGTGTGTATGTGGGGGTGTTTTTGTGCACGTGCGTACATCCACAATTTTCCCGCTAGAACGTTCAGAATCATCATTCTGAACTCTTGATCTGACATATTACCAATGTCTGTGTTGATTAGGTCCCTAGCCTTCGGTACTGCCTCTTGTTCTTTTGTTTGTGGTGATTTTTTCAGCCTTGTCATTTTGTCCAGATAAGAGGATATGAAGGATCAAATAAAATACTAAAAGGGTGGCAAAGAACCCAGAAAAATGCGCTGTAACCAAATCAGAAGAGACCCCAAATTGTGGGGGGGGAAGGGAATAAAAAGAGGTTCAGAAAAAAATTTAAAGAATAAAACAAATAAAGAAAAAATATAAAAAAGAAAGAAATATATTTATATTTAGATAATCTAGTCAAAAAACGTTAAAAAAGAAAAGTGTAATAGTTTTAAAAAATTTAGCAGAAGAAAAAAGAAAGAAAAAATTGAAAAAAAAAATTGAATTAACCGCAAGACTAAAGAATCATGGGAAGAAAGCCATGAGTTCCGTGCTTTGTTTTCTCCTCCTCTGGAATTCCGCTGCTGTCTTAGGAATTGAACCTGCTTTCCTTGATAGATGAACTTCGTCCTGGCTGGATATTTGTTGATCTTCTGGGGGAGGGGCCTGTTGTAGTGACTCTCAAGTGTCTTTGCCCAAGGCGGGATTGCACCGCCCTTACCAGGGGCCGGACTAAGTAATCTGCTTGGGTTCACTTTTGGGAGCTTCTGTTCCCTGAACACTTTCTGTAGAGTTCTGGAGGACAGGAATGAAAATGGCGGCCTCCTAGTCTCTCGCCTGGAGGAGCCAAGAGCCCGGGGCCCCACTCCTCAGTGCACCCCCAGAGGACAGCACGCAATCACTCCCGTATCCCCAGCTTCTAGGCGCGTTCTAAGCTCACCCAGCCCGCAACCAGTTCAAGGTAACCCCGAGCTGAGAGTTCAGACCTCGGCTCTGTCTCTGTAGCTGGCTTCTCCGTTCTACACCTGCAAGCTCTGCTACTCTCCGACACCCCTGATCCTTCTGTGACCCCGCGTGGGCTTCACCCCGGTTTAGCCTCTGGAGCAATATCCCTCAGTGGAACAGACTTTTAACAGTCCTGATTTGTGCTCCATTGCTCTGCCACTTGCCGAGAGCCAACCCCTCACCCCCGCGGTCTATCTTCCCGTCATTTTAGATTCACTTCTCCACCAGTCCTACCTTTCAGAAAGTGGTTGATTTTCTGTTTCTAGAATTGCTGTTCTTCTCTTCGATCTCCCGTTGGATTTGTAGGTGTTTGCAATGTTTAGATAAGCTATTGAGCTGATCTCCTGCTACGTGATGTAGTCTCAGCCTGCTACTTCTCCACCATCTTGACTCCTCCTCCCCCGGAAGTCTATTTATCTGATAACGGACTGCTTTCTTCTGATGAATACGTGCATGGTGCAACATTCTTCATCCTTATCCTTTCAACATGCCTCTATTATTATATTTCAGATGAATTTCTTATAGACAACATGTTCCTGAATCTAGATTTTCATTCCATTCTGCCAGTCTTTTTGGCGTTTTGTATTTTCAATTGTTTATTGTGACCAGTTATATAAAAATAATCCCTTTTGTTAGGGCTTCAGTCCATCATTTAATTTTTGTGTCCTGCTTTTTCTCTTTGATTTTAGTTTTTTTTTTTTTTTTAATCTTTTCTCCTGCCTTCCTGTGGGTTTCTTGATCATTCTTCTAGAATTCATGTTGATTTATCTCTAGTGTTTGGATAGTTTCTCCTGCATAGCTTTCTAGTGACTGGTCTAGGTGCTACATTATACACACATAAATGACCAGGGTCTGCTGTTCAAATGAGGTCCTTTATCGTTCCTGGTTACAGTTGTCTTAGACATTTCCAAGTCACGTTTTTGGAAATTCATCACACCGTGTTGCGATTTTTACTTTCACCATCCAATGTAATTTAAATAGTTCAAGGGGAGAACAAAAATCCTTTGATCTGCCCATATTACTGTCTACTGTGTTTTTATTTCCATTCTGGTGTTTCAAGGTTTCTTCTTTTGTCATCCTCTCTGTGTAGAGCACTTTCTTCTGTCGTTCTTTTAGGCTAGTTGTGCTCTGACAGACAGTCCTTCTTTCTCCGTCTGAAAATGTCCTGATTTCCTCTTCACTCTGAAGGACGTTTTGAGTGGGCAGAGAATTCTGAGTGGACAAATATTTTCTTCCAGTACCCATGCAATATTATGCGACTTCCTTCTGGACCCCATTGTAGCTGTAGGAAACCCCCCTGCGTTTGAAGTGGTGTTGCCTGAGGCGAGGTGATGGTTCCCTCTTGAGGCTTTCCAGACATCATGTCTTCTCTTTGGGGGAGATTGATGACAAAGTGTGGTGGGTTAGAACTCTTTTGGTTTTGCTGGCAAACTTGTGTCTACAAGTTTATGTCTTTTGCCAAATTTCAGAAGTTTTCTGCAAGCCACTGTTTCTTTTTCCTTGCTAAAGTTCAGTTGAAACATAGAATTGTGTTGATCTCAGGGGTACAACAGAGTGATCTGACAGTTGTGTGCACTACAAAGTGCTCACCATGAGGACGCCCTCACAGACTGTCACTGTACGGTCATTATGAAATTACCAACTATATTTCCTGAGCTGCACTTCCTACCCCCATGAATTGTTCACTTTCTAACTGGAGGTTTGTACCTCTTGATCCACTTTTGGCCCGACCACCACCCCTCCGCTCTGGCCACCATGAGTTTGTTCTCTGTATTTATAGGACTGATTCTGCTTTTTGTTTATTTGATTCATTTGTTTTGTTTTCTCAATTTCTCCTGTAAATGAAACCACATGGCCTTTTTATTTCTCCAGCTGACTTAGCGTTTTACTTCACATGATACCATCCAGGTCCATCTACGTTGTTATGAGCCTGGTACTTCTTTGAATACTTTTTCAGCCCTACATCTTTCTTTCATCCTGAGGACATGAGGACATGTACACTGGAGCTTCTGTTACAGTCCCACGGGGTCCTGAGGCTCCGTGCATTTTTTTTCAGACTGCTCTCAGTCTCTTATCCAAACTGGCTAATTTCTATTGCTCTATCTTCCTATTCGTTCATCCTCCCATCTGTCATTGTGCCATGCCCTGAGCTTTTTATTTTGGTTGTTATATTCTGCACTTCTACATGTCTCATTTGGTTCTTCTATAAGTGGTCTAATTCTTTGCTGAAACTGAACTATGAGACCTAATTATTTTCTATTTTGTTTCAAGGGGTCTCATAACTACTTGTTGAAGTTCTCATATGCTAGCTTACTTAACATCTCTGTTGGATAATTCTAACAGTGCTGTCACCTTGGTCTTGACATCCTTTGAGCGCCTAACCTCATTTAGAGATCTCTCCTGGTTCTCAGCATGATGAATGGTTTTCTTCTGAAGCCTGACATCTTGGGCATTATGTTGTAAGACTCTGGATCTTATTTAAAGCCACTGCATGAGCTGGCTTACTTCGACATTCATTTGTAGAAGAAGTGGGGAATGCCAGATAATGTCTGCCATGTGGGGGAAGAAGTTCAGGTTCCCTATTTGGCTCTCTTTAGCCCCCATCCCATGAGGGGGTCCTCATTACTTTTAGGAAGGGGTGGTGGTGTGGCCGTATACTGAGGCCTGTATGATACTTCCCTGGCTGGAATAGGTGGTGGCATCTTGTGACTACTCCCCCATGGCCTCCAACAACATGCCTGGGAGGAGGGTTGGCCTTTTTGGATTTCCCTAGGCACCTAGGGGAAACCCTGGCAATCCAGCAGGCCTCCTTGCCCAGCATCCCTGTGGGGGGACATTGCTGATGCTGGGTAAAGGAGGGAATCCAGCCCCCCATGTTCTTTCTGCAATAGGACTTTGGGAAACAGAAGTCCTGACCACTCAGCACACCTTCTTTGACACTACCCTGGTCATGAGCATGAGTTGGGACAGTTTGTGATAGCCTCACAAGGGATGAAGTCTAGGATCTGCACCTGATCCTGTTGGCATTTTGAGAGTGGGACTACGGGTTTCTCTGTGGTGTTATCGAGAGTAGAACAGTTACCCTAAAAGTTTTTTTTTCCCTGAAAGACTGCCTCCTCCCCATTCCTTTGTTTAGAGAGAAAGCAGGATTTCGTAAGGTGTGTGTGTGTGTGTGTGTGTGTGTGTGTGTGTGTGTATTGCATAAAAAACAACACACAACATAAAATTTTCTACTGTAACCATTTTTGAGAGTACTGTTCAGATCAGTAGTGTTAAGTATATTCACCTTGTCATGAAACAGATCTCCAGAATGTTTCCATCCTACAAACTGAAACTCTATATTCACTAAATAATATCCCTTCCCCCATCTCATGATAACCATAATCCCTAGTATCTCTTTCTATAAATGTGGTTACTCTAGGTTCCTCATATTAATGGAATCACACAGTATTTTTATTTTACTTTTTTGTGACTGGCTTATACCACTTAGTATAATGTCCTCAAGGTGCATCCACGTTGTACCAAATGACAGGGTTCCTCAATAAAACTAAGGGTTGTTTTTGAAAAGATCAACAAATTTGACAAATTCTTAGCTAGGTTAAATAAGAAAAAAAAAACACAGAACACGCAAGTAAATAAAATCAGAAAAGAAAAAGAAAAAGGAGACATTATAACAAATGCCACAGAAGTAAAAAGGGTTAAAAGAACATGCTGTGAAAAATAGTTTGCCCACAAATTGCGTAATGAAAAGAAATGGAAAAATTCCCTGAAACTCATTACCTACCAGAGCTGAATCATGAACTGGAAAATCTGGACAGACAAATTACTATTAAGGAGATTGAATCTGTGATCAAAAATGTTCCCACAAGGAAAAGCCCAGGACCAAATGGCTTCATTGAAGAATTATAACAAACAGTTAAAGAAGAATTAACACCAATTCTCTTGAAAACCTTCCAAAAAATTGAAAAGGAGGGACCACTTTGAAGCTCATCCTCAGAGGTCAGTATCAAAACGAGACAAAGAAACTGCGAGAAAAGAAAATTACAGCCCAGTATCTCTGATCAAAATTCGTACAAAAGGCTCCAGCAAATACAAGCGAACTGAATCCAACAGCATATTAAAGGGATTAGACACCACAACAAAGTGAGGTTTGTTCCCAGAATAGAAGCATGATGTGACACATGAAAATCAATCAGGGTAACTCACCACACTAACAGAAAGAAGATAAAAACCACACATTTCGTTGATGCAGAAAAGGCATTTGACAAGATTCCACAGCTGTTCTTGGTGTACAGACTTGGACCAGCCAACTTCGTACCCTGTCTTTTTATTACCTTTGTCTGGCTTTATTATCAAGAATATGCTTTTTTCCCCCCTAAATATGTGGCATTACATTGGAAGAACTCACTCCTTGAATAAAGGTAGAACTTGAATTCACCAGGACTTGCACTTCATGAGAGACTTCCACTTGGACTTGGGTCCGTTATCAAAGGAACGAGACTGAAACAAAGTGAAAGTTATGTAAAGTTTTATTCTATGTGAAGCGTTAGAAGTCAGAACGACCAGCCAGACTGCCTCCAAAGAGAGCAACCGCCCTTGGTCTTACAGGTTACTTTTTATATGGTACAACTGCAGACCTTTACATATGTGGCTTTGGCTGATTGGATGTTTCCACCTGCCTGGCCTTGTTTTAGATGTTTGTTTTAGTAATAGTTACCTGGAACCAATTTAAACAAAATGGCCTTGTTTTAGGTGTGTGTTTTAGCTACAGTTACCTGGAACTAATATCAATAACTGCTGAGGTATTTATTAAACAACAAAATGTCTACCTAGGCAAAATGGTGTCACTATGGCTAAGTAGGCACAGGCAGGCCATAGGGGTTTAACAGGTTTTAACGTGGTATTGACCCCAACATTCCCCTCTTTTCTTTGGAGATTAGTCAGTTCTTTGACTCTTGCTGAACTTCAAGCAAACCAGGCTCCAGTGGAGGCCTTAAGGAAGTTAGTAAAGAAAGGAGGGACTATTGTGATCCATTGGGCTGTTTTAGGGTGATGAGGTGTTTTATGGCTGCTGCTGAGTAGGAACAGGGCTAAAAGTTATGAAACCCTTTTGAGTCTTAGTTTTAGTCCACAGTTGGTGGGGTCAACTGGCAGTGGCTCCTATCTGTGGGGGATGTACTTGCCCTTGGCTCATTTGGTGTGACACATGTGAATCCAGGTCCTGATGTCCTCTACCCTTACTGCCATAGGGATGGTCAGGATGACAGAGAATGGTCCCTTTCCATGAGGCTTTAAGCTTTAATTCAGTGGCAGCATATGCAAACCAAGTTTCCAGCTTGGTAAGGATGTGGTTCCATCTCCCTGTCTCTGTCTCAGTGTAGGCAGCTTGCATCCCTGTGTGGGATTTTTAAAAAACATACTCTAGTGCCTGCAGTGACTGGAGTACAGATTGATAAGTCATTTCTGCTAGGGCAACCTCTTGTAGCCATGGGCAGAAAAGAGGGGGTCTCCTGAACATTATTTTAAATGGGGTAACCTTGTTTAAATAGGGTGTACATTGTGCCCTAAGGAGGGCGAAGGGAAGGAGATCCACCCATCCACCACCAGTTTCCAGAATTACCTTTGTTAAGGTCTCTTTAAGAGTCCGGTTTATTTTTTCTACTGTGTCCGGTAGGCACAGTATAGTTTCCAATTAGTGCTCATGGCCTTGGCCAATGCCTGTGAGACCGAACTCACAAATGCAGGGCTATTTTTTGACCCGATCACAAGAGGCAACTCAAACATAGGAATTATTTCTTTTTTTAGTAGTTATTTTTGGCTATTATTTCTGCCATCTCATGTTTGGCGGAAAATGTCTCTACTCAGCCTGAAAAGGTATCGATAAAAACTAATATATATTTATGTCCAATGGGTTCTGTTATTATCCCTACAGAATATTAGGTAAGGTCATCTAAGTGAGCTATTGTGTAACTTCTCTGAAGTCTACCTCATGTTGTCTAGCTTGGGAAAACAAACATTTAAAGACAACAAAATCTAGAACTCAATATTTACAAAGGTGTGTTACTCAAACATAATTTTTCTTTCTAAAATAACCCTCATTTTCAGAGATAGCCAAATCAGTACTAATTTATTTGAAAAACAAGCTCAGTTTTAACAAATTTGGCCTAATTATTTATATAAGCTCAGCAAGAACAGTGAGTGATCATGTAGACTTTTTAGAGTCTGCTTTGCTGGAACTTTTCATAAGGAATCATCTAAGTTGAACTTTTAGTAGCATCTCTGGGCCAGAAGCCAAGCCACGTACTTGACATCATACATGCCTGTAATACCTGTCAATTTGGGTGAATTCTTCTTCCTGAGGTCCCCAACGTATCCTACCAGGAAGTGACATTCTTTACTCACCTGGTAAGGCTGCTGGGAACTCTATAAGCAATGTATCAGGCCATCAGTTCCAAAGGGCTTTATGGCTCCAGGTTTTATAAAGTCAACCTTAGTTCCTTTAAGCTGTCTGGTCATATCTGAGTCTTTTAAAATACAACATTCCAGTCAAAGCCTTGGTAAAATAACCAGTGTTTCCAGTGGTGTCCTGTTACAAGGAGAACATATTCTTATTGAACTTATGCAAATGGGTGATTGCCATGGAAGAAGAATACTTACTGAGACCTTAGGAGATTTAGAGGGTTCAGATAGAGAGAAAAGTTGAATGCCTTGATTCATTTACCAATGAATACTTTTGCATCTTTGTAGATTACAGGTAACTTAAGAAAAAGTTTCCTTAGTCTGGAAGAGTAAACATTAGTTTGTCTAGTCCCATGTTACTAATTCTGGTTTAGTCTGAATGTGGCTTTTACTTAGTTCTGGAAATTTTTACCCATTTTAGTTCTAGGATTTTTTTAAGTTTTTTTATTTATTTATCTGACAGAGATCACAAGTAGGCAGAGAGGCAGGCAGAGAGTGAGAGGGGAAAGCAGGCTCCCTGCTCAGTAGAAAGCCCAATGTGTGGCTCGAACCGAGGACCCTGGGATCATGACCTAAGCTGAAGGCAGAGGCTTTAACCCACTGAGCCACCCAGGCGCCTCTAGTTCTAGGATTTTTTTAACATATCCAAGACATGTATTTGTCCTGAAAGTCCTTTATACAAAACTCCTTTAAGGTAAAACTTATTTTATAAGAGAATTAAAACAATTATAAGTGACAAAAACTCAGAATAGATATGGATTTACAATTTAACTGGCAAGAAAATCAGGTTACTTCTGTGATACATAACATTCCAATAATTACAATATCAAGTGATGACCTTTTCAAAAGGTTAAAACTTTAGGAAATGCATAGAATTTTTATAATAGTTATAGCATTTACCCAAATATAACCCAAGGTTTATTATTGGTTTAGCAGTACTTTCTGAGTAACTTCGTATACTAAGGAAGAGCCTTATGAGTCAAAGAGATCTCATTTACAATTTAAATCTTGTTGGCAATTGTTAAAATCTACGTTTTAAAGCACATGACTAAATAGGATTACGGATGAAACAAAACATAGAAACTGGTTTCTCTGGGCAGGCAAAGAGAAAACCATTTATATTCTCTTCTTAACAGCAGATCAATTAATCTAAGAAAAATTTGTCTTTTGAACAGAGAGAAAGTAGATTTTTTTTTAATACCAGTGTTTTTTAGCTTACATAATAGTCAACATTTATTGGAGTGGATCACCAATATAGATTTGCCATGACACAGGGCTTTAATCTTTCTTTTTAAATACTATGCTTCTTTTGAACAAAAACATTTTACAGGAAAAGATTTATTAGATTTTTTTTTCCTTTTCATGAATACATCCATCAAAATTGATCTAGCATGTTTAAATTTCCAACATAGTTCATTGTTCTCTTTCAAACTATAAACCAAGGCAAATAAAGGACACTTTCCCCAGGCCTTCAGTGACTTACTAAATACTCTCAAGTTTAGTTTTTATTATTTTCTTTTATGTGCTGGTGCAACCAGACATTTTTTTAAGACAAAGTACTTACTCTCTTAGGCTCCCTTTTTTGTGTGTGTGCAGTTTTTCTAAACTTACTATCAGTTATCAGTCAACTGCCATTCCTCTGTTTTTTTTTAGACAACACTAAAACTTTTAATAAAAACATTAACTGCATTTTCTTTTCTTTTCTTTTTTTTTTTTTTTGGTAGTCTAGAATACACGGAGTCATTTCATGTGTATTTGTCATTCTGATGTGCTACATTTTAAAATTCATTTTAATTTTGGCCATTCTAACTGGTGTAAGGTGGTATCTCAATGTATTTTTAATTTGAATCTCCCTGATGGCTAGTGATGATGAACATTTTTTTCATGTGTCTGATAGCCATTTGTATGTCTTCATTGGAGAAGTGTCTGTTCATATCTTCTGCCCAATTTTTAAAGATTTATTTATTTATTTATTTGACAGACAGAGATCACAAGTAAGCAGAGAGGCAGGCAGAGAGAGAGAGAGAGAGGAGGAAGCAGGCTCCCCGCTGAGCAGAGAGCCCGACATGGGGCTCGATCCCAGAACCCTGGGACCAAGACCTGAGCCGAAGGCAGAGGCCTTAACTCACTGAGCCACCCAGGTGCCCCTGCCCATTTTTTGATATGATTATCTGTTTTGTGTGTGTTGAGTTTGAGGAGTTCTTTATAGATCCTGGATATCAACCTTTTGTCTGTACTGTCATTTGCAAATATCTTCTCCCATTCCGGGGGTTGCCTTTTTGTTTTGTTGACTGTTTCCTTTGCTGTGCAGAAGCTTTTGATCTTGATGAAGTCCCAAAAGTTCATTTTCGCTTTTGTTTCCTTTGCCTTTGGAGACATATCTTGAAAGAAGTTTCTGTGGCTGATATCCAAGAGGTTACTGCCTATGTTCTCCTCTAGTATTCTAATGGATTCCTCTCTCATGTTGAAGTCTTTTAGCCATTTCGAGTTTATCTTTGTGTACAGTGTGAGAGAATGGTCGAGTTTTATTCTTCTACATATCGCTGCAAGACAGGAAACAACGTGTGTTGGAGAGGATTTGGAGAAGGGGTAACCCTCTTACACTGTTGGTGGGAATGCATGTTAGTGCAGCCACTTTGGAGAACAGTGTGGAGATTCCCGAAGAAATTAAGAATAGAGCTTCCCTATGACCCTGTAATTGCACTGCTGGGTATTTACCCCAAAGATACAGATGTAGTGAATAGAAGAGCCATCTGTACCCCAATGTTTATTCCAGCAATGCCCATGGTCGCCAAACTGTGGAAAGAATCAAGATGCCCTTCAACGGATGAATGGATAAGGAAGATGTGGTACATATACAGAATGGATTATTATGCCTCCATCAGAAAAGATGAATACCCAACTTTTGTAACAACATGGACGGGACTGGAAGAGATTATGTTGAGTGAAGTAAGTCAAGCAGAGAGTCAAGTATCATATGGTCTCACTTATTTGGGGAGCATAACAAAGAACACGGAGGACATGGGGAGATGGTGAGGAGACGGGAGTTGAGGGAAACTGGAAGGGGAGATGAACCATGAGAGACTATGGACTCTGAAAAACAACCAGAGGGTTTTGAAGGGGCGGGGGGTGGGAGGTTGAGAAACCAGGTGGTGGGTAATAGGGAAGGCATGTACTGCATGGAGCACTGGGTGTGGTGTAAAAGCAATGAACACTTTACGCTGGAAATAAACAAATAAAAAATTAAAAAAAACACACAAAAAATATAATAAAATAAAATTCCTTTTAATCTTAGTCTATCCTGACTATGTCTAATATTTCTTTTTTTGAAGATTTCTCTTCACAAACCTTTTCCTTTTTTTTTCTTTCTTTCTTTTTTTTTTTTTTTTTTTTTGCATCTAGGTTTTGTCCCAAGCCATTTTTTTTTCCAAACAGTTATCTCATTTAGGACAAAATTACCTTTTATCTTTAACAAAATGTGTTTCCATTCCTTATTTTTTATGTATCTCCTACTTTTTACATATAGGGTTGTTTTTCTTACTTTCATTAGTCTTAGTTACAGTTAGTAGAATTTTTTATTCTTAGAAACACTTTAGTCAATAGTGATGACTAAGTATTTACCAATTGTGAACAGTTACAACAGAATTCTGTCGATGGCCAATTTATGAATCAGTTAAGCACAAAACATGTTTACCGACAGATTTAAATATTTTTTAAGTAAAAAGTCAAAGGCACAAACCTGATTCCAGTAATTAATGCTTTAGTATTTTATCCTATTTGGTTAAGACCTTGATGTCCAAAAAATTTAATTCCATTTGTCATCCAAGCAAACCTTTAAAGTTTCAGGTTACCAAAGTCTTTGAAAATTATTTTAACAATTACCCATTAAAACTTTGAGACAGAAAATTAATCATTAGTTCTTCAGTTATTTCTTTATTAACAGATTTTAACATATAACATGAGCTTATTTGATCTTAAGTAAACTTTGATTGAAGTTTCACATTTTCTGCTATAACTTTAAAGATATGTCTATCTTAATTAAACCAACAAACGTAACTTAGTTTAAATTCTGATTTACGTTTCATCTGGGTGGGCCCACTCCACTTTGAATATTTACCTGAGACACAGGTGGGAAGATCTGAAATGGGGGATTGTTAGGTCCAGGGACTGTTCTTTTTGTTCCTTAACAGTGGAGAGAGGAGCCATGGTGCAGGAAGCACCAAGGATGTTATAGAGGCCAGTTATGCAAGCCGCACCCAAGTTGTGAAGAAACAGAAGGGGGAAACAGAAGAACAAAGTGCCTCCAGAAGGCCCCACCAGTAAAGGGGAGGGGCCAGGCTTTCCATGTTGTACCAGAGAGGGCAAGGCTACTTCCCTGAAACAAAGGGAGTTTTGGCATTTGCTTGGGATATTCCTTAAAGTCTCTGTCTCAAGTTAGACTAACCACCATTGGCTCCAGTTATAGCCATTAACACAAGAAATGAATGAGGGAGAAGTACCACATCTATTAGGAGGAATGGAGAGATGAAAGTCAGAGTCCCCTTCCCCTTTACTTGCCCCATTTTTTCAAACACAACAAACAACACAACAGACAACAAAAAGACAAGACACAGACAACCACAGACCCAGCGGCCTTACCCAGAACCTGCTGCTGGTGGGGATTTTCTCGGTCCCCTACAAACATTCGCTGGTGGGGATTTTCTCAGTCCCCTAGAAATGAGCAACACAACAGACAACAAAAAGACAAGACAAAGACATACAGACTCAGCGGCCCTTACCCAAAACCTGCTGCTAGTGGGGATTTTTTTGGTCCCCTGACTGCCTAGGGGGGCTTGAACCCTTGGTGATCTACCAGAAGAGGGATGGGGCATCCCCTCATCCACTCCAGCCCTGGGGAGCATGGCTACGTCCAGCTTCTTCCTGGCGGGCCATATCCTGGAGCTCTGCAACCAAACAGACCGAATCTCACAATAAAATTTGGAGATCTTACCTCCAGAGGCTTTTCCCAGAAATTCTGATGCTGGCTCAGTTCTCGTCGTTTGATCACAGATGAGCCCCCATATGTTGGGTCTGTTATCAAAGGGACGAGACTGAGACAAAGTCAAAGTATGCAAAGCCTTATTCTATGCCAAGCATTGGAAGTTAGACTGACCAGCCAGGGGAACGAGGCTGAAACAAGTGAAAGTTATGTAAAGCTTTATTCTATACCAAGCATTAGAAGTCAGACTGACCGGCCAAGGCCGCTTCCAAAGACAGCGACCCCAACTTGGTCTTACAGGCTTGTTTTATAGGGCACGACTGCAGACTTTTACATATGTGGCTTTGGCTGATTGGATGTTTCCACCTGCCTGGCCTTGATTTAGATGCGTGTTTTAGCAATAGTTACCTGGAACCGATATAAACAAAATGGCCTTGTTTTAAGTGTGTGTTTTAGCAACAATTACCTGGAACTGATATCAATAACTTTTGAGGAATTTATTAAACAACAAAATGTCTACCTAGGCAACATGGAGTCAATATGGATAAGTAGGCCCAGGCAGGCACTAGGGTTTTAACAGGTTTTAATGTGGAATTGACCACAACAAGAGGAGTTTTGACTACCAATGTCTGGGGGCCTGGCTGGGATGTTTCCCCCAGAAAGGAAAGGGCCACCCCATCCAATACACTCCACACAGCACACTACTCAGGTTGTGAGGAAGAAACAGACAGAGTTGATAGCCTTCCAATGCCTCTCTGTCCCCTGAGACCTTGAACCCTGTAGAGGGAAGGATTGCTGGGTCATCAAAGGTGTCACTCACTAGCTGTCTGCACCAAACCATAATGGTTCAGCCCAGAACATCGGAGACAACCCCCCCCACCATGTGTGCCCTTTTGGTTCACTACTGGTCTCCTTAGAGTGGAATCTCTCTTTTTCAGTTACACCCCTATCCAGACTCTTGCTACCAGCATAAGAACCTAGAACAAATGAAGTGGAGTCATATGCAGTTACTATGTCATTAATATCACAGTTTCTAGATTCGCCAGCTTACCCACATGTTAATTATTTTTCAAAATCCAATGAAGATATCAGTATTATTATTTTGAACAATTTTTCTTGGGGTTTATCCACATATTTAACTCTGTGCCCTTCATTCCTTCCTGCATCTCAGACCTTGCAGTCTCTACAATTGCTTTTTTTGTGCTCAGGATACATCCTTTGACCCGTGTTGGCCCACATAGTACCCATTAGTCACATGTGGTTTTTATTTAAGGTGATTTAAAAAAAATTATTTATTTATTTGACAGACAGAGATCACAAGTTGACAGAGAGGCAGGCGGGGTGTGGGGGGGAAGCAGGATCCCTGCTGAGCAGAGAGTCCAATGCAGGACTTGATCATGACCGGAGCCAAAGGCAGATCATGACTGGAGCCAAAGGCAGAGGCTTAACTCACTGAGCCACCCAGGTGCCCCAAATTTAAGGTGATTAATGTTAATGTTAACATTAACATGGGGTCCCTAGTCAGAGTAGCCACACTTTACATGCCTATTGATAACCACATGTGGCTGGAGGCTAATTTTCTATCATCGTAGAAATTTCTACTGAGCTGTGTTGCTTTAAAATGTCATTAATGAAGATCTCCACGTGCAGATGTACTCACATTTTGTTATCCAAATTGTCTTTCCTTCTCACTCCCTTTTCACAAATCTTCTCCTGAGTATAGGATTCTGGGTTGAATCCCTGAATTTGCATATAACAAGTGCAGGGAGGTGCTTCTGTAATCCTGTAGCTGAAAACCCAAGGTCACGGTCCTTCTCCATAAATCTGACCCCTGTGTGCAGCTCCAGATGAGGCTGGAAATCAGATCCTGGCCCGGCTGTCTCCTGCTGCTGTGACTCTGAGTGTCCTGTGACCTGAACAACCACATCTGGGACTCCTGTTACTTCCCTATTGCCGTGGATAAAGTGGCTCCCATGTTGATAGCTCGGATGTGAGATGGTAATGAATGAGTTACTTTCAGTTAATGAATCTTTCCCTTGGGTCCTGAACTATCGGAGTCAACTCTTTATATCTTAAAAAGATACCCAAATAACCACTTTCATTCCCACTTCAGTTTACTTTATATGTATGAGAACTCCAAAGCCTCAGCTGACTCAACAGAAGCAGTAAACTAACAGACTCACTGTGGGTAAGGGGCCACACTAAGCCCTCCCAAGTGTTAGGTCAGTGCTTATGAATACGTTCGTCCCCTTATAAACATCGTAATACTCATATGTGAGTTTAAGTAGCCCGAAGATCCAGCACTAGTAACATTTTTGTTCAGCTGTAGTATTTTCTTTTTCTTTTTTTTTTTAAAGATTTTATTTATCTTTTGACAGAGAGATCACAAGCAGACAGAGAGGCAGGCAGAGAGAGAGAGAGGGAAGCAGGCTCGCTGCCGAGCAGAGAGCCCGATGCGGGACTCGATCTCAGGACCCTGAGATCATGACCTGAGCCAAAGGCAGCAGCTTAACCCACTGAGCCACCCAGGCGCCCAGCTGTAATATTTTCAACCTGTACAGAATCTGTACAGGAGCCCATGGTCTCCAGGGGAGCTGTGGACACACATACACACCCAGTCCTTTTCCTCATTTGGAACGCAGACCACTTCATGTTTATCACTATTTTCCTAATTATTCCTTCCATGTTGCCACACCTGACGAGCCAGACTGGCATAGAAGGAGACCACCAGGATCCACGGAAAGCACCCAGGGACTCCTTAAACATTTTAGTTACATGCACCACAAACAACAGATTAAGCAGCCCAATAAACTTGTTCATTCACTACAGGTCTATGGCCCCCATGTGGGAAGATGGTACACGGCCTCCCGTGTGGGAAGACTATTTCAACATCCCAGTTGCATCTTCACCATCAGTTTATACCCTATACATGAAAATACATCCATCACGTTTGTCCTCGTTCAGGGCAAGAATCATGAACTTTATATTTTATCCTTTAAAAATCCATAGAAAACAATTATCCACCAGATGTTCTTTAAAGAAAACAAACAAAAATTCCAGAAGTGGTGATTATTCTACACCCAGAGAATGCCCCAACATGTTCTTCTCTATGGCTACATAATGCTAGGTGGTAGTGAAGGGGGCTTTACTTCATCATGGAGTAGGCAGAGGTTCTGAAGTTCTAGTCCCAATAATAAGTGTTAATTATGTACTATTTTCCTTTACCATTTGGAAATAAATCTTGGGGAATTATTATCTGTGAACATTTATTTCATAGAAAGATGTTATTTGCAAACTGGGATTTGTACATTTATAGTGCTCTAGAAACCCGTCTCTGGGGGAAATCTTGTGTAACCTGTTTGAGGACATAGTAAACATTCAACAAATAACTTACTGAATGTTAAATTATTTTTCTCTGGCAAAGGTATAAATACCTACATTCATAGGTACATTAAGTTGTAGTAATCAGGAAATACTAGGCACTTTATGTTTTACTTTGTGTTTGATAGTTTAAACACCATTGCAAATCATATTAACATAGCATAATACTCTCTATATACAGCAGAGATAAAATAATACATACACCACAACAGAATATATGCATTTGCGCAACTTTTAATATTTTAGGGGAAAAACAATATAATTTCATAATTCAAATTTCCCTTAAAATATTTTCCTAATTCAATTCAAAAAGGTTATTTCATTAACAAATAAGCAGGTAAAATTTACAAATTAGTAAACTGGGTGATATGTCACTGCAGTTTGGTACAAACATTTTGTTTTCTCTTTCAAAAGGAGAGCAGAATACAATGAATTTCACTGTCTATAAATCTGCAAAATGCCAGCTACCAAAGTGAGGAACATTTCCGGAACTTACCATGATCATTTGTTAAAGTTGCAGAGATATCAGGGTGTTAACAGTCACCTGTGCATTAACTAGAACCTGTCGTTTTTGTGCTGAATCCTTCTCCACTCTGCATAAGCCTTTGGGGGGGGGAGTATATATCATTTACCAAAGTAGGTTATTCATATATTTCTCTATTGAGACCCTGAAAAACCTTCATTCTTCACTTAAAGAAACTTCAATATAGTACTGTGGTAGATTAACCTTTATGTGACTCCCATGATCTCAGGCTGCTTGTTTGAGTCCCTCTGTAATCCCTTCCTCTTCAGTGTGGGCAGAACCTAGGACTTGTTTCTAATCAACTGAATTTGGCAATGGGGATGGGACATCACTCCCATCATCATGTTACAGTGTATAAAACTCCCTCTTGTTAGCAAACTTGCTCTAGAGTCTCTGTATCTCTCTTTCCCTCTCTCTCTCTTGCTGGCCTGGAGCAGAAGCAAGCTTCCAGGAATCTCCCAGCAGTAAGGAACAGAATGCTGCCCATGACCATTCCCCAGCTGAGTCTCCAGATGAGGATACAGCCTTGGCCTCAAAGCAGCCTTGCAGAAAACACGGTAAACCCATGCCCAGCTCCTGATCCACAGAAACTATGAGATAATATATTGTGATGACTTGTTAAACCTCATAGAAAACTAATATGAAACCATAAGAAAAAAGTTTTTTTTTTTTGAGAAAAGACTTAGTACAGAGGATATCTTTTTCTATTGTTTAAAAAAATCACAGAAAAATAGTCACAAACTCAAAGGTCATAGCAAGGCTCGGTGTATGGAGTTCTGGGTGGTCCTGTTGTGGTCAAAGGAAGCAACGTGATTCCTGGCAGGCACATGGCAAATGACTTATCAAGACCATAGCACATTTCACTTAGAAATGGGTAGTGAGTGCAAATGGTCTGCTCCGTGCAATTATCCTTCAATCCCTACCACAAAATTCATTACTGGAACAATTCCTGTGGTTAATACAAATTCTTTACACCCTGAGTATGCAAATATCCCTGAATAGGAAATGAACTGGTTGATTCTGGGTGCTCTGATGGATGACTCTCACTCTGAGATCCTAAATTCTTGACCAGAATGACAGATTAGGTTCAGATCCTACAACTTGCATTTCCCCTGGCATCAGCACCCTTCCCCTGACATTCCAAACAGTGACTAGACTGAAATGGTATTTCAGGGAATAGTTTGCCTAGATCACTTGGAATTTAGAAAAAAAGAAATGGAGAGATTTTGTTCAAAACAGGACTTTTCCCAAGTAAATGAAAAGACGGTCACAAGAAATCCAGTTGTTGTGACAACCTTAAGAACAAGAGAACCACAAGACTGCAAAGAATCGTGACCATAGCACCCCACATTTGAAAGAAAAAAAAATTAGGATTAAGTTAATTCTGATGAAAGGGAGGCAGGATACATTTGCAGTGTTAAGGATAGAATTTATACCTGGGCACAACTTCAGTTAGAAAATATACACTTTGGGGAGATTGTCAGTTGATCTTTATCATAATTTACAAAGATTAAAATGAAGAATTACAAAGGAAAAAAAAAGCGAAGTAGCACAGACTTGGATGCTTTACATGCTTTGCTGGCTATGATTTTTTCTGTTCCATAAATGAACAGAATACTACAATTTCATAGCTGGCATTCAATATTCATTTCATCACTAAAAATGTATGCAAACTTACTAAAAAGAGACAGATCATAAAAACAATCAGCCAAAAAAAAAAATGTTTCTTTCTAGGTTGCTAGTGCACTTTTGGCCCATGGGCTCTGGTTCACACGAAGATAGAAAGGCACTCCAAGACCGTCTGAGAAGCACTTCCTGGCTTAGAAGCGACCGCAGGTGATCAGTAAAGGAGGCAAAACACAGATTTCCATGCAATACACACTAGGGTCCAACTTTGACTTTTATAAACTTCCGGGTCTCATTTTTAAGAGAGTAGGACCACAGCTCACATCCTTGTTCTCACTTCAAACCCAAAGTCATTATGCAAACCACATGTGAATTTTCGACAATCAGGCCAGACAGTCAGACACTGACGCACAGGGGTTAATGGGCACAGCCAAGTCACTTCTACACACACAGGTCATGAAGCAGCACAGAGCAGAGCCTCCCAGGACCGCACTCAAGCAAGCTGATGGTGCTGCAGGATGGCCACCTGTCCGGGGGTTGAGGAGGGGCTTCATCCACTGGGAGACCCCCGCTTATTGAGAAAGTCCCATCACCAGAGTCCAAAGTGAGGCATCACTGCCCTTCAGAAGAAGTAATCTCTCTGACTCTCACTGACTGAGCTTTGCACATTGACCTCACTCTTCAGAGCCGTCTCAGTCAGGAAAACAGTTGACTGATTTTTTTTGCTACAACCACCTCCGTTGATAAATGTGTGCGGCTACAGTGGTGAGACAGAGTAAGACAAATACCACCACCACTATCACACCTGGTGAGAGAAGGGGGAGGTGCAATCAGAACACAGACTTGTAACATACAGAACCTACATAGCTGATAGCAAACTTCACGTACATCACACGCGCATCATCAGGAAAGTGGGCACTGGCCTACTGGAACACCGAGTTTACTTCTAAGTCTGCACGTCCTTTGGATACAGCAGTTTTATGCCTTTAGGTTTAAGATCTATTGACCTGGCTTTCACCTGGTACCCTCCTGTTAAAATTCAGAACCACAGCGTGGCCTCTAGGTCATGCCCTACTTCATACTAACAAGCGAGTATGTTTTCATTATTTTAAAAGGATGGAGTGTATAGGCTTGTCGTGGAGTAATTAAATGCTTATGTACAAGTACATTAAAAAGATCTTCTGCTGACTTTCTGCTGATTTACAGTTCTGTGGTGAGTACACCAGTTCCTTCTAAGAGCCTAGAAGAGTCTTACATGATCTATGCTGCTGGGGGCCATGTCTTGTGCATGATCCCCTTCAGTTGCTTGTGTGTAGGGTCTGTGCTGTACCTTGGTTATGTGATTATGGTATGTGAGAAGGTAGCACCTGTCCTACGGGACCATCCCTCTTCCTGCTGACGGTAAGAGGGCAGGCAGTCACGGTGGGAGTCCATATGGGAATCCCTACATGGCACAGAACTACAGGCAACCTCTAGGTGCTAAGGGCAGGCAGCAACAATCGAGACACTCTCAGCCCCACAACTACAAGCCTCTGGATGCCTTCAACACCCATGCGGAGGAGGAAGTGGACCCTTCCCCAGAGGGATCTCCAGATGAGACCTCAACACAGGTTGACACCTTCATTGCAAGCTCCTGTGACACTGAGCAGAGGACCCAGATAAGCTCTTCCCAGACTCCTGACCCACAGAAACCGGGACATACTAAAAGGGAGTTGGGTTAAGCTCTAAGTTGGTGGTGATCTGTCAGGCAGCAGTAGATAACCGATATACCACTGTATGAAAAATGTGTAGAAAGAGAGACAATGTTCAGCGACAGGGAAAATTGATTATTTGACATCCTTTGCTGGTAATGCTTTAAGTACTGAAGTGTTAGCTGTGTCTGTGCTTCTCAACTTTGGCTGCATGTCAGAAAATAGCTCAGAATCTTCGGTGGGAGGCTGGGACACCAATATTGTTTTAGAATTTCCTCTGACTTTTTTTGAGGGCTGCCAGTATTGGGATGATCAGATGAGGCCTAGAGGGGTTTTTTCAAGCTGCCATACTCATTAAAGAATGAGTGTTAATCCATACCAAAACAAGGAGGTACCAAAAGAACATTCATCAGTCAAACACTTTTAAAATGACTGACACAGGCATTGATATTGCAATTAGCAAATGTTAGAAAATGCATTACTGTTTAGTTAACTGAATCCAAATTTGTGTTGCTAAATGAAGATTCTTCAGTATGCTTTGGGACAGAGATAAAGAGCATAACGGAGACGAACAGACTTGCAGCTCAGTGGGTGCCTCCAGTCACAGGGATTCCTGAGCAGATGCTCAGAACCTTTGGAAAGGTTCTTAATACTAACAGGTAGAACAACCATCATGTTCACTATACCTTGCACCACACCTGACAACAAACAGTTGTCACTTTAATTACTCTTAAGTTTTATTATAGGACTTCACTTTGAAGAGCTACATCATATCCAATTTTAGTGTCAGGGACAGGAACTCAATAACAGTGATCAGGCCACTTGACTTTCCTGTCACTCTCACCATTACCCTCAAACACCCAGGATATTATGTATGAAACTGAGTACTAGTTTGTTTGTTCTCTAAGACTTGGTAGGGTCCCAGAGCAACCTCTGTCTTCATCTGCTCTCTGAAGAGACTGAGATGATGTGACTAATGCATCCGATGCCTTCCATACCTTCCTTTCATCAATCCCAATGTGAATGTGTTTGTGACAAGCACTTATGTCTTTCTGCCTCTCCATCCATCTACACATCTGTGTCCTTCTCTGCCTGTCCATTTACACGGTGGATCCCTTGGCAAGAAATGCTCCGTGATCTCCCTTGTACGAGGTGTGAACATTATTTAGGTTAATCCCCCTTCCTGTATTGTTCCCTTTGTTTGCAAGAGGAGAGGTGATGGAGCGCAGCATGTGGAGAAATCCACCTGCCAGGGTGGTTCTTTAACCGGACAAAGTACTTTACATGTGGTGCGGTCTGTGGTAATTCAGACACAGGGCTGAGGATTCCACCCAGGATTCTACACTGCGGCTCAATATATGCAGCACACAACCACCACATAGATAGAAGGCAGAGCCAAGTGAGTGGCATGGGACTGTAACCTGAGTTGTTACCTCCCTAACACCCATGTGCTCTGATTCTCCCTCCCTCTATCAGAAGTCAAGCTGTATTTCTCAGGGAAATAATATTGGTGCAACTTACTTACTTTGTACAACTTTCCAGTGATATTTAACCAAAGGCAATAAAGCTCCAAAGACCATACCTTCTGTTCAAGCACCAACCTGACTATCATCGTTGCTCTCTCTAAACATAGCACCAATCATGACATTTTGCATGTTTGGGCTTTGATTCCTATTTCAAAAACATGAATCACATTTAAGTCTATTTATTCTAAATCAACTTTTTGCTTTATACTGAAGTCTTCTCATTCAAAATAAATAAGAACAGTTCAGGATTAAGACGTGATTTATATTTTAACACAAAAGTATTCCTATTAGGTATGCATTATAAATAACACATATGTTTCTTTGTTACTGGAGTTGTGAAATCAGAAGATCATATGCCTCATTCAGTAGAAAAACAGAAGTGGTTATGATAGGAATGGGCAAGTTCACATTCTCACACAGATTTGGTCAGCACATGAAAATGTCTGAGTACCTTCCTAATAGTCTGGATAAAACTGGCATCCTGATGAATAGAAACTAAATGGGCAGATCCAGTCTGGTCTACCTGAAAAGTAGACACCCACTTGCATCCCCCAGCTTGAGGATGACCTCCCTTATCTGGATTAGCCTTGGAACAAAGAGAAGTTCGCTTCCTCCTAGCCTGTAGAGTTTGCAACAGACACATTCCAGTAGTCTAATAAATATAAGCATTCTCTGAATCATAAGGAGGAGACTTGAATATTCACTTTTTAAAGCAGGCCTAAATAAATTCTGTTTCAGAGAGTGCAGTGGGACATATTTAAGTTGGAATTACTTGTACCTCTTCAAATATTTGTAAGTACATAGGAAATATAAATATACATTATATGTGAATATATATTTAAATACATATATAGTTTATCTATAGGATTTTTGCTTTAAAGAGCTGTGTTATATCCAGTTTTACCATCACATGTATAGAACACATGTGACTCTGAACATGTATATGTAATACAAATATATGTGAATAGTTACATTTAGAAATACAAATAAATATATATAAATCTAAGATAAGGCTGACACCAGGAAACAGTTCCGTATATTTATGCTTAGAAAAATCTTTAGGTTTTCTATCTTTATGTTTATGAAAATGAAAATTTGCATAGCTTAGGTGTTCTAAACCCAAATAATGCTTTATTTTTAATATTATTTTTAAAGTTTTGGGCAAATGTATTGAGAGATCCGTGCCTATTTTGGATCAAAGAAGTAAAGGTGAATATGTGATATACATACATGTGTATATATGATCTCTTGAGAGATATGAATGGGTATTTTCAAATGAAAAACCTTATTACTCTGTAGTTTGGCAACTATCCTTTAAAGAGTGTCTCACTTCAACCATGGGTTCCCTCCACTCAGCTCCACTCAGCCCCGGCAGAGGCCAACATTCAGGCAAGCTCCTGAAGAATGCCCACAAAGGGGTGCCCTGCCATTGACCTCGCCCCTCAGCTAAGACTCCCAGACACAGTTTTATGCCAGCGGTGACAACAGAGCCAAAGACCAGGTCGTTCACAGCCCTGTTACCTCCGATGACAGAAGGACCACTTCTGTCAGCACTAAGGGCTCTCCCCTGTCTGCCCTATTACCTCTGATGACAGCAGGGTCACTTCTGTCAGTGCTAAGGACTCTCCCCCGCATGTTGGTCCAGAACCACCTACAGCAGAGAAAGGGAGAATGACAGAGGCAGAGGGAGGAGGACTTTGGTGATATTCACAAACATCTGACAGGAGAGCAGAGCCCTGTGTGGGCGGGAAGGAGCAGGAAACCCAGATCACTGCAGAACCTGGGCAGCCCCGGGGTGCAGATGGGGTGGAGGACCGCAGGCGGCCAGCGTGACCGTGAGCAGAGAGCCAGGCACCTGTGCCACCTGCAAGAAGGGGGGTGGCCTCCCTCGCCAGGGCTCCGGGCCCACGGACTCTGGCACTGGGAAGTGGCAGCCACCGGTCCGTGCACCGTGACCTCGACGGGGCCGCCAGGGCACAGCACAGCCTTGAGCGGAGTGGCAGGGTCCAAGCGCATGGCTGACAGGCAGCCGGTGAAGCCGTGCGCGCGGGCCTACAGCCTGTCTGGGTCCGCGCGTGTGGACTTTGCCGGCAGAAAAGCGGGACACCGGTTAGGGGGCAGGGGGGCACAGGCCTGGACCTCGTCTGCAGGGCCGCCACCAACCGACCCTCCCTCCAAACACTCAGCCCTTCCTTTCATAGAGCAAGACAGGCAGGGTTGTCTCTGCAGCCTCTGCTAGTGACAAGCGGGTGCCAGCTCTGCCTGCGGGCAAGCCGAAGCATCCCCGGGTGCAGTCCCGCCCAACAAAGGATTCCACCCTCTGCCATTGTGCGTTTCAAAGATCAAGGCAGTATTTTGTAACACTATCTGTGGCTGGTAACCTAGGCGGTCGCAGTGAAATGTCACCCGCGCCAGGGGACAACAGTGCTTTGGGAATCCCTAGGCGGTTCTAATCTCCCCATTTACACTAGACTCTGGCTCTGTTCTCAGCCCCACAGAGGCCCCGCCCCAGCGGCAGCTGCCACATGGGAACCCCGTCTCCCGCTGCCTTTCCCCCGTCACAGCGATGGGCTCTGTCCCCTTCCCGTCAATCCGGGCTGGCTCCCCGTCCTAGCCTGTGACCTGGCTGGGACCTGACCGAGGTTGGTTAGTGGGAGAAGGGCAGCGACGGACCCACGAGAGCAGAGCACCAATTCCTTCACCTCAAGGACGATCAGCTCCTACACTGCACTTGCTCAGTGTGCCCCAAATCTGACCAGGCCCAGTTACGTGCAGGCTTCAGACGTTTCATGGATGCACAGGGAAGCCGCCTCAATGTGGGGACCCATGGCATCTACTTATGACTCCCTTTCTACTTCAGTGTGTCCACTAGTTGGTTGACTAGTTATCTGAAGGATAACTACTATACACAGCAACCAAGAATTCACCCGATGCCTTCCACAGGCCGACCACCATGCGGGGTCATTTGCAGAGGTGAGAATTTAATGCTCCCAATGTAATACCACAAGTGTTTTTATTCCTGCTGGAAGGTAGTTCACATTAGATTTCAGAAATATCTGAATGTCTCTCACTTGGGGCGACCTGGATCCTGGCTGGTCACAGTAACCCCCTTTTCAACAGGATATTATCTCTTTATCCTGCCAGTGGCTTTTGGACATGTTTGTAATTGCTCGCATTAAGGGATGAGTAAATGGGGATCGTTATACTATATTTATTTATTTTTTATTTTTTTATAAAAATATAATGTATTATTAGCCCTAGGGCTACAGGTCTGTGAATAGCAAGGTTTACACACTTCACAGCACTCACCATAGCACATACCATCCCCAATGTCCATAACCCCACCACCCTCTCCCTACCCCCATCCCCCCGGCCACCCTCATTTGTTTTGTGACATTTTAAGAGTCTCTTATGGTTTGTCTCCCATCTTGTTTCATTTATTCTTTCCTACCCCCAAACCCCCCACGTTGCATCTCCACTTCCTCATATCAGGGAGATCATATGATAGTTGTCTTTCTCCAAATGACTTATTTCGCCATATTTAGAATGAATGCTATACCTTCCATGGAATATATGTGTGACTCTACTAGTCTTTTTGGTTATTGGGATAGCTGTTCTTTAAGTTCACCCTGAGAATCTCAGCTGTGATCCATCTGTCTTGATGTTGTGGATAAACTCTTAGGGGATAGTGTCTGCTTCCATTGAGTTTTTGAGGGGTACTCTAAGTGCTATGTAAAAGCACTCTAAAAGCAACTAAAATGAGGGGCATGTTTACACTGCTTCAATCCTAATAAACACCTCTCCGAAACACACATCTCTCTTGGCCAGGCTGATTATATGAGGCATCAAGGAGGCTTATGTATGATGAATTCCAGGTAGATTCTTACAGTGAAGTAAGCCAGCTGGAGACAACTCAGTTGAATGATCATTTTAGATTAAAGAGATCTTCTGGGGCACCAGGATGGCTCTATTGGTTAAGGGTTGGCCTTTGGCTCAGGTCAAGATCTAGGGCTCCTGGGATTGAGGCCCCACCCTTCTCTGTGGGGAGTCTGCTCTTCCCTCTCCAACTGACCTCCCAGCCCTTATACATGCACTCCATCCTTCAAAAAAAAATTAAAAAATTAAAAATAGGGTTTTTTAATGGTCACTTTTTTTTTGCATTCAGACAATATATATTCCATAAAGAAAGGCATCCTTGCTTGAATACACTTAAAACAATGTCAAGAAGAACTAAAACAGGAAAATGCTGTGATACTAACATAGGATTGCAACAATGCTACAATACTAAAAACAAAAACAAAACACCACAGGCCAATTAAAAGCCCCAGCTGCTGAGCAAAGAGAGGAACTGGACAACACTCGCTTTCCTTGTCAAAGTCTGACACGAGCGCTACCAGGCTAGGGTCTAAGAATCAATCCTGGGCAGACATGTATCTTATTAATTAACTGGACTAACTTTGTGAAATTTATTTTAAAGATAAATTTAAAAATGTCTATAGGCAGTGCTATTATTCAAGAAAGGAACTCCAGTAGAACACTATTGCAGTCAAGAACTTGTACTTGACATTTATACATACTTAAGGATTGTGTGTATGGGCATGTGTGTGTGGGCTTGTGTGACCCACAGCCTGTTATTAAGCTAACAGCTGTAACCATGACTTGTATGCATACAGGGTACCAAGATACATGCAAGGTTACTGCTCACTGCTTCCCACTGCCTTCATATTTTCCGTTCTGAGGTCATGGTTGTGATTCATTTTTTTTTAATAAGTATTTTATCCATTTTATTTATTTTTTTCAGCGTAACAGTATTCATTGTTTTTGCACAACACCCAGTGCTACATGCAAAATGTGGCCTCCCTATTACCCACCACCTGTTCCCACAACCTCCCACCCCTGACCCTTCAAAACCATCAGGTTGTTTTTCAGAGTCCATAGTCTCTTATGGTTGCCTCCCCTCCCCAATGTCCATAGCCCACTCCCCCTCTCCCAATCCCAACTCCCCCCAGCAACCCCCGGTTTGTTTTGTGAGATTAAGAGTCATTTATGGTTTGTCTCCCTCCCAATCCCATCTTGTTTCATTTATTCTTCTCCTATCTCCCTAACCCTCCATGTTGCTTCTCCATGTCCTCATATCAGGGAGATCATATGATAGCTGTCTTTCTCTGATTGACTTATTTCACTAAGGATGATACGCTCTAGTTCCATCCACGTCATCGCAAATGGCAAGATTTCATTTCTTTTGATGGCTGCATAGTATTCCATTGTGTATATATACCACCTCTTCTTTATCCATTCATCTGTTGATGGACATCTAGGTTCTTTCCATAGTTTGGCTATTGTAGACATTGCTGCTATAAACATTCGGGTACACGTGCCCCTTCGGATCACTATGTTTGTATCCTTAGGGTAAATGCCCAGTAGTGCAATTGCTGGGTCATAGGGTAGTTCTATTTTCAACATTTTGAGGAACCTCCATGCTGTTTTCCAGAGTGGTTGCACCAGCTTGCATTCCCACCCACAGTGTAGAAGGGTTCCCCTTTCTCCACATCCTCGCCAGCATCTGTCATTTCCTGACTTGTTAATTTTAGCCATTCTGACTGGTGTGAGGTGATATCTCATTGTGGTTTTGATTTGTATTTCCTTGATGCCGAGTAACGTGGAGCACTTTTTCATGTGTCTGTTGGCCATGTGGATATCTTCTTTGCAGAAATGTCTGTTCATGTCCTCTGCCCATTTCTTGATTGGATTGTTTGTTCTTTGGGTGTTGAGTTTGCTAAGTTCCTCATAGATTTTGGATACTAGCCCTTTATCTAATATGTCGTTTGCAAATATCTTCTCCCATTCTGTCAGTTGTCTTGGTTTTGCTAACTGTTTCCTTTGCTGTGCAAAAGCTTTTGATATTGATGAAATCCCAAGAGTTCATTTTTGCCCTTGCTTCCCTTGCCTTTGCCGTTGTTCCTAGGAAGATGTTGCTACGGCTGAGGACGAAGAGGTTGCTGCCTGCATTCTCCTCAAGGATTTTGATGGATTCCTTTCTCACATTGAGGACCTTCATCCATTTGGAGTCTATTTTCATGTGTGGTGTAAGGAAGTGGTCCAATTTCATTTTTCTGCATGTGGCTGTCCAATTTTCCCAGCACCATTTATTGAAGAGGCTGTCTTTTTTCCATTGGACATTCTTTCCTGCTTTGTCGAACATTACTTGACCATAGAGTTGAGGGTTGATTTCTGGGCTCTCTATTCTGTTCCACTGATCTATGTGTCTGTTTTTGTGCCAGTATCATGCTGTCTTGATGATGACAGCTTTATAATAGAGCTTGAAGTCCGGAATTGTGATGCCACCAACTTTGGCTTTCTTTTTCAATATTCCTTTGGCTATTCGAGGTCTTTTCTGGTTCCATATAAATTTGCGGATTATTTGTTCCATTTTTTTGAAAAAAATGGATGGGATTTTGATAGGGATTGCATTAAATGTGTAGATTGCTTTAGGTAGCATGGATATTTTCACAATATTTATTCTTCCAATCCAGGAGCATGGAACATTTTTCCATTTCTTTGTGTCTTCCTCAATTTCTTTCATGAGTACTTTATAATTTTCTGTGTATAGATTCTTAGCCTCTTCGGTTAGGTTTATTCCTAGGTATCTTATAGTTTTGGGTACAATTGTAAATGGGATTGACTCCTTAATTTCTCTTTCTTCTGTCTTGTTGTTGGTGTACAGAAATGCAACTGATTTCTGTGCATTGATTTTATATCCTGACACTTTACTGAATTCCTGTACAAGTTCTAGCAGTTCTGGAGTAGAGTCTTTTGGGTTTTCCACATATAGTATCATATCATCTGCGAAGATTGATAGTTTGACTTCTTCTTTACCAATTTGGATGCCTTTAATTTCTTTTTGTTGTCTTATTGCTGAGGCTAGGACTTCTAGTACTATGTTGAATAGCAGTGGTGATAATGGACATCCCTGCCGTGTTCCTGACCTTAGCGGAAAAGTTTCAGTTTTTCTCCATTGAGAATGATATTTGCGGTGGGTTTTTCATAGATGGCTTTGATAATATTGAGGTATGTGCCCTCTATCCCTACACTTTGAAGAGTTTTGATCAGGAAGGGATGCTGTACTTTGTCAAATGCTTTTTCAGCATCTATGGTGAGTATCATATGGTTCTTGTTCTTTCTTTTATTAATGTGTTGAATCACATTGATTGATTTGCGGATGTTGAACCAACCCTGCAGCCCTGGAATAAATCCCACTTGATCGTGGTGAATAATCCTTTGAATGTACTGTTGAATCCTATTGGCTAGTATTTTGGCGAGAATTTTTGCGTCTGTGTTCATCAAGGATATTGGTCTGTAGTTCTCTTTTTTGGTGGGATCCTTGTCTGGTTTTGGGATCAAGGTGATGCTGGCCTCATAAAATGAGTTTGGAAGTTTTCCTTCCATTTCTATTTTTTGGAACAGTTTCAGGAGAATATGAATTAGTTCTTCTTTAAATGTTTGGTAGAATTCCTCTGGGAAGCCGTCTGGCCCTGGGCTTTTGTTTTTTTGGAGATTTTTTATGAATGTTTCAATCTCCTTACTGGTTATGGGCCTGTTCAGGTTTTCTCTTTCTTCCTGGTTCACTTGTGGTTGTCTCTAGGAATGCATCCATTTTTTCCAGATTGTCCAATTTGTTGGCATAGAGTTGCTCATAGAATGTTCTTATAATTGTCTGTATTTCTTTGGTGTTAGTTGTGATCTCTCCTCTTTCATTCATGATTTTATTTATTTGGGTCCTTTCTCTTATCTTTTTGATGAGTCTGGCCAGGGGTTTATCAATCTTATTGATTCTTTCAAAGAACCAGCTCCTAGTTTCATTGATTTTTTTCTATTGGTTTTTTGGTTTCTATTTCATTGATTTCTGCTCTAATCTTTATGATTTCTCTTCTCCTGCTGGGTTTAGGGTTCCTTTCTTGTTCTTTCTCCAGCTCCTTTACGTGTAGTGTTAGGTTGTGTACTTGAGACCTTTCTTGTTTCTTGAGAAAGGCTTGTACCGCTATATATTTTCCTCTCAGGACTGCCTTTGCTGTGTCCCACAGATTTTGAACTGTTGTGTTTTCATTATCATTTGTTTCCATGAATTTTTTTCAATTCTTCTTTAATTTCCTGGTTGACCCATTCATTCTTTAGAAGGATGCTGTTTAGTCTCCATTTATTTGGGTTCTTTCCGGCTTTCCTCTTGTGATTGAGTTCTAGCTTCAGAGCATTGTGGTCTGAAAATATGCAGGGAATGATCCCAATCTTTTGATACCGGTTGAGACCTGATTTGTGACCCAGGATGTGATCTCTTCTGGAGAAGGTTCCATGTGCACTAGAGAAGAATGTGTATTCTGTTGCTTTGGGATGAAATGTTCTGAATATATCTGTGATGTCCATCTGGTCCAGTGTGTCATTTAAGGCCTTTATTTCCTTGTTGATCTTTGGCTTGGATGATCTGTCCATTTCAGTGATGGGAGTGTTCAAGTCCCCTACTATTATTGTATTATTATTGATGTGTTTCTATGATTTTGTTATTAATTGGTTGTTATAGTTGGCTGTTCCCACATTAGGGGCATAGATATTTAAAATTGTTAGATCTTCTTGTTGGACAGACCCTTTGAGTAGGATATAGTGTCTTCCTCATCTCTTATTATAGTCTTTGGCTTAAAATCTAATTGATCTGACATAAGGATTGCCACCCCAGCTTTCTTCTGATGCCCATTAGCATGGTAAATTGTTTTCCACCGCCTCACTTTAAATCTGGAGGTGTCTTCGCGTCTAAAATGAGTTTCTTGTAGGCAACATACTGATGGGTTTTGTTTTTTTTTTTTTTTTATCCATTCTGATACCCTGTGTCTTTTGATTGGGGCATTTAGCCCATTAACATTCAGGGTAACTACTGAGATATGAATTTAGTGCTATTATTAGCCTGTAAGGTGACTGTTACTGTATATTGTCTCTGTACCTTTCTGTTCTACTACTTTTAGGCTCTCTCTTTGCTTAGAGGACCCCTTTCAAGATTTCCTGTAGAGGTGGTTTGGTGTTTGCAAATTCTTTCAGTTTTTGTTTGTCCTGGTAGCTTTTTATCTCTCCTTCTATTTTCATTGATAGCCTAGCTGGATAGAGTATTCTTGGCTGCATGTTTTTCTCCTTTAGTGCTCTGAATATATCATGCCAGCTCTTCCTGGCCTTCCAGGTCTCTGTGGATAAGTCTGCTACCAATCTAATATTTTTACCATTGTATGTTACATACTTCTTTTCTCGGGCTGCTTTCAGGATTTTCTCTTTGTCACTAAGACTTGTAAATTTTACTATTAGGTGACGGGGTGTGGACCTATTCTTGTTGACTTTGAGGGAGTTTCTCTGCATCTCCTGGATTTTGATGCTTGTTCCCTTTGCCATATTAGGGAAATTTTCTCCAATGATTCTCTCCAATAGACCTTCTGCTCCCCTCTCTGTTTCTTCTTCTTCTGGAATCCCAATTATTCTAATGTTGTTTCGTCTTATGGTGTCACTTATCTCTCGAATTCTCCCCTCATGGTCCAGTAGCTGTTTGTCCCTCTTTTGTTCGGCTTCTTTATTCTCTGTCATTTGGCTTTCTATATCACTAATTCTTTCTTCTGCCTCATTTATCCTAGAAGTGAGAGCCTCCATTTTTGATTGCACCTCATTAATGGCTTTTTTTTATTTCAACTTGGTTAGATTTTAGTTCTTTAATTTCTCCAGAAAGGGCTTTAATATCTCCAGAGAGGGTTTCTCTAATATCTTCTATGCCTTCTTTGAGCCCAGCTAGAATGTTCAGAATCGTCATTCTGAACTCTTGATCTGACATAATGTCTGTGTTGATTAGGTCCCTAGCCTTCGGTACTGCCTCTTGTTCTTTTGTTTTTGGTGATTTTTTCCGCCTTGTCATTTTGTCCAGATAAGAGGATATGAAGGATGAAATAAAATACTAAAAGGGTGGCAAAGACCCCAGAAAAATGCGCTGTAACCAAATGAAAAGAGACCCCAAATTGTGGGGGGGAGAAAGGGGATAAAAAGAGGTTCTAGAAAAAAAATAGAAAAAAATTTTAAAAATAAAACAAATAAAGAAATAATATAAAAAAGAAAGAAAAATATATATATTTCGATAAACTAGTCAACAAACGTTAAGAAAGAAAAGGGTAAAAGTTTTAAAATGTTTAGCAGAAAAAGAAAAAAGAAAAATTATTGAAAAAAGAAAAAAAAAATTGAAGTAGCCACAAGACTAAAGAATCATGGGGAGAAGCCACGAGTTTCGTGCTTTGCTTTCCCCTCCTCTGGAATTGCGCTGCTTTCTTAGGAATTGAACCTACTTTCCTTGATAGATGAACTTCGTCCTGGCTGGATATTTTGTTGATCTTCTGGGGGAAGGGCCTGTTGTAGTGACTCTCAAGTGTCTTTGCACGAGGCGGGATTGCACCACCCCTAACGTTGGCCGGACTAAGTAATCAGCTCGGGTTCGCTTTTGGGAGCTTCTGTTCCCTGAACACTTCCCTTAGATTTCCGGAGGACGGGAATGAAAATGGCGGCCTCCTAGTCTCCGGCTCAGAAGAGCCTAGAGCCTGGGGCCCCACTCCTCAGTGTGCCCCCAGAGGACAGCACCCAATCACTCCCGTATCCCCAGCCTCTAGCCGCACTCAGAGCTCACCCAGCCCGCGACCAGTTCAAGGTAACCCCGAGATGAGGGTTCAGTCCTCGGCTCTGTCTCTGCAGCTGGCTTCCCGTTCTAATACCTGCGAGCTCTGCGACACTCCGACACCCCTGATCCTTCTGTGACCCTGTGGGACCTGGGGCCACACTGACCCCACGTGGGCTTCACCCTGGGTTAGCCTCTGGAGCAATGTCCCTCAGTGGGACAGACTTTTAAAAGTCCTGATTTTGTGCTCTGTTGCTCCGCAGCTTGCCAGGAGCCGGCCCCTCCCCCTGCGGTCTATCTTCCCGTCGGTTTAGATTCACTTCTCCGCCAGTGCTACCTTTCAGAAAGTGGTTGATTTTCTGTTTCTAGAGTTGCTGTTCTTCTTCTCTTCGATCTCCCCTTGGATTTGTAGGTGTTTGTAATGTTTAGATAAGCTATCGAGCTGATCTCCTGCTACCTAACGTAGTCTCAGCCTGCTACTTCTCCGCCATCTTGACTCCTCCCCCCCTGTGATTCATTTTTTGACTGGAAAAAGTCTCTAGTATTTTCCTCAGATAGGAGGCATTGTCAATATTTAATCTCCATACTTCCTCGTTATCCAAAATAAATTTTTTTAACCTTGCCAAATTCATTATAAATTAGATGCTTGCATTGTGGCTCATTCCTCAGCCATACTAATGATAATCCACTTCATTTTTTTATCCCACTGTAACAAATAAGAAGTTAGATGCTGATGCCAAAATCGTTATTTTTTCATTGTAGTAACTTCTGTCTAGAATGTTTGGAGGATATTTCTCTGTGGGTTTTGCAATTCGGAAATTTTCTCAGTTGTATGTCTTTTCTCATCAGAATTGATGCATTCTTTCAATCTGCAACTCATATTTTCGTTTAGCTCAGAGAATTTTTTTTTCATGCATAATTGCTCTCTTTGCTTCCAGTTCTGTTTCTGGACCGCTAATTATTCCCGTTAGGTTTTCTCTTATTTCCCCTTCTAATTTCTCTCTCTTAATCTTTTTTTTTCTCTGCAGTGTGAGTTAGCCCATCTCTGTAATATTCCAGACCACTATCTAATGAGAACCAGTGATGATTCTCTCCTTCAGATAACATTGTGAAGTCGTGAAAACCTATATTTACTTTAACCCCCAGAGTTGGTGTGTGACTTTTCCAAGTGTCCTGGAGTGCCAAGTTTCATCACAATTATGTTCGTCTCCTTTAATGACTCTATTTTGATGTGGGAATTGTAGTTGTTGTATTCAGTCCTCCTCCCTGTCTTCTTAGGGGTGACATCATGTTTTTAGCTGTTTATCATTCTGCTATGAGAACTCCATGGCTGAGGATCTTAGACGGTGTGGGGGTCCTGGCAGTCTAGACGCTGCATCTTTTCTGCCCCATACCCAGCAGCGAACATGTAGGCTCATGATCTAGCCCCAAACAGAATGTAGGAAGAAGTTTCTCTCCCTTACCATGGCAGAAGGAACATGGACCAACCATCCGGCCCATCCCCTGCTCCACGAGGGGCACTGAGGATAGTTATAACCATGCTGAGCAATGCTGATCTTCCATTTGGAAGTCAAACCTTTAAAAAAAAAATCTAGATAAATGACATAATTAGAAAACGAGTAGAAAACAGACTTTTCCAGTCCATCTTTCCAACAATTCAGAGAAAAGAGGGCATGATTTTCAGAATGAGAAAGAAATGAATGAATTATTCCTTCCTCCCTGAAACACAGGCCCACCGAGCACCAGGCTCTCCAGAGCTTGCAGCTAACACCAGAGAAGAAATCAGGGGTAATCTGGGACCCGGTGCATCAAGATTGAGCAATGCCAGTAGGCACTTCCAGGAGCACTAGTCCTTAGTACATAATACAGGTTCTTCATGTAATGGCATGTAGGCAGTCTCCACCACTCTTTCACCAACAAGGTGATCACATCAGAACTCCACACAATTGCTGCTCTTAGTTCCTTAGTCATCTTCACAATTGTGCAGCCCCTACCCCCGATGTGGCTCTGCCCATTTCAGCAGCCCTGAACCCTGAGCCCTTCCACTTCCCTCCCCCCACCTCCCATCACACCCTGTCCGGGAGCACGCTCATTCACACTTCAAAATAGACACCCCGTTACGACTCATCACTCACCTCTCCCAGGTGCATGTGCAGAAGAGGCATCAGCAAAATAAATAAATCTCTAATAGTTTTTTTATATTATTATTGAGATACAATTCATAAGACTGATCCTTTTAAAGTATTGAGATACAATTCATAAGACTGATCCTTTTAAAGTATACAATTCAGGGAGATTTAGTATATTTACACCGTTGTAAAACCGTTACCAGTATTCACTTGCAGAATCTTTCGATCTCTCCTAAAGAAACCCAGTACACATTAGACTCCACGTCCCATTCCTATCCCCCTCCAGCCTAGGCAAACCTAAACTTTCTGTTTCTATGGTTTGCCTATTCTGGACTTTTCATACAAAATAAATCATACAGTAAGTGACTTTTGGTATTTATCCTCATTTATTTAGCATCATGTTTTCATCAATTTGTAGCCTGTGTTGCTAATTCATTACATTTTAGGGCCAATATTTCACTGGATGCCACTTTTGTTTGTGGCATACAGTGAAACACTGGCACAAAATGTAACACTGTATCACTTAGTCATTGGTCACTGGGGTCATTCCCATGCTGGGTTATTGGTGGAGAACACAGACATGGGTATTTGCATACACCTTTTATGTCTGGACATGTTTTCAATTCTCTTGGGTATATACATAAGAGTGGCCATATGGTAACTCAGTGTTTAAATTCCAGATAAACTGCCAAACTGTTTTTCCACAGTGGCCACACATTTTACATTCCCATCACCAATGCACAAGTGCGCAAATTTCTCAACATTAACCACTTGCTACAGTTTTTTAGTGATATCTTGTGGTTTAGATTTGCATTTCTTTGTCGGCTAATGATCTTGAGCTTCTTTTCATATTGGTCTTTGGTAAATCTTCTGCAAAGAAATGCCCTTGATTTCGGCCTTTTACCAGACCTTTTGACCATTTTTAAATTGGGCCATTTGTCTTTTTGTTTGGTTGTGAGAGCTCTGTATACACTCTGTACAAAAATTTCTTATGAAGCTGGAGCAAAAAATCCTAAAATTTTTATGGAATCAGAAGAGACCCTGAATTGCTAAGAAAATGTTGAAAAAGATAAACAAAATTGGGGGCATCACGTTGCTTGATTTCAAGCTTTACTACAAAGCTGTGATCACGAAGACAGCATGGTACTGGCATATAAACAGACACATAGACCAGTGGAACAAAGTAGAGAGCCCAGATATGGACACTCAAATAATCTTTGACAAAGCAAGAAAAAATACACAGTGGAAAAAAGACAGCCTCTTCAATAAATGTTTCTGGGAAAATTGGACAGCTATATATAGAATAATGAAACTAAACCATTCACTTACACCATACATAAACTCAAAATGGATGAAAGACCTCAATGTGAGACAGGAATCCATCAGAATCCTAGAGGAGAACATAGGAAGTCAACTCTTCGATATCAGCCACAGCAACTTCTTTCAGGATATGTCTCCAAAGGCAAAGGAAACAAAAGCAAAAATGAACTTTTGAGGCTTCATCAAGATAAAAAGCTTCTTCACAGCAAAGGAAAGAGTCAACAAAACAAAGAGGCAACACACGGAATGAGAGAAGATATTTGCAAAGGATGGTACAGACAAAAGGCTGATATCCAAGATCTATAAAGATCTCCTAAAACTCAACACATACAAAGCAGGTAATCATGTCAAAAAATGAGCAGAAGACATGAACAGAAACTTCTCCAATGAAGAGATACAAATGGCTATCAGACACATGAAAAAATGTTCATCATCACTAGCCATCAGGGAGAGTCAAATAAAAACCACATTGAGATACCACCTTACACCTGTTAGAATGGCCAAAATTAACAAGGGAGTAAACAACGTGTGTTGGAGAGGATGTGGAGAAAGGGAAACCCTCTTATACTTTTGGCGGGAATGCAAGCTGGTGCAGCCCCTTTGGAGAATACTGTGGACATTCCTTAAGAAGTTAAAAATAGAGCTTCCCTATGACCCCACAATTGCACGACTGGGTATTTACCCGAAAGATACAGACTTAGTGAAAAGAAGGGCCAATCGTTCCCCAATGTTCATAGTAGCAATGGCCACAGTTGCCGAAATGTGGAAAGATCCAAGATGCCCTTCAACAGACAAATGGATAAGGAAGATGCAGTCCATATACATTGTGGAGTATTATGCCTCCATCAGAAAGGATGAATACCCAACGTTTGTATCAACATGGATGGGACTGGAGGAGATTATGCTGAGCGAAATAAGTCAAGCAGAGAGAGTCAAGTATCATATGGTTTCACTTATTTGTGGAGCATAACAAAGAACATGGAGGACATGGGGAGATGGAGAGGAGAAGGGAGTTGGGGGAAACTGCAGGGGGAGATGAACCATGAGAAACTGTGGACACTGAAAAACAATCTGAAGTATTTGAAAGGGAGGGGGTGGGAGTTTGGGTGTGCCTGTTGGTGGATATTATGGAGGGTACGTATTGCATGGAGCACTGGGTATGGTACATAACAATGAATTCTGGTACACTGAAAAGAAATAAAAAATAAAAAAATAAAATGTTACTTGTCCAAAAAATGCATTTGGGATCGGCTTGCCACTTGGACTTGGATCGGAATTGTATTGAACCTGTAGATCAATTTGGGGAGCACCACCATCTTAGCAATGTTAACACTTCCAGTCCAGGAACATGGATGTCTTTCCATGTGTGTGAATCTTCCTTAATTCTTTCCAGCAGTGCTTCATAGTTCCCAGTGTATGTGTCTTACACCTCTTCTGTTCAAGTTATTCCAAGTCATTTTATTCTTTCTGATTCTACTTTAAGTGGGATTTACATTTCAGTCTTCATTTCATTTTTGTATTATTCATTGCTAGTATAAAAATACAATAAATTTCTGTATGTTGATCTTATATCCTTGCTCCAACTGTATACTAGCTCCATTAGCTTTTTTCATGGATTCTTTACAATATCCGATTCTCTACAATTAGACATAGTTTTAGTTCTTCCTCTTTATTCTGGATACTTTTTACTCTTTTTTTTTCTTGCCTTGTAGCCCTCACTCAAACCTGTACTATACAATCTTGAAGGAAGGTGGTAAGAGTAGACATCCTTATCTTATTCCTGATCTTAGGGAAAGACTTCCATCATTTTCCATTAAGTGTGATGTCAGACATGGAGTTTTAGTTGCCGTCTTTTTTCACACAAGGAGGTTTTTTCTATTCCTACTTTGTTTTTTGGTTTTATATTTTTATGAAAGCACAGCGGATATTTTTCAAATACTTATTCTGTGTCTATTGGGGCAAACATGTGGTTTTTGTCCTTGATTCTATTAATTTGCTGCATTATGTTGATTGTTTTTATCTGTTGACCCAACCTTAAATTCCTATGATAAATCTTATCAGATTGTGTATAACAATTTGTTTATGTTACTGGATTAGATTTTACTGGATTAGATTTGTTAATATTTTGTTGAGGTTCTTTGCATTTGTATTCATATTGCTAAAATTATATAAAATCTTTGTGTCTTCCACTCTACGACTTTCCTCCCAAATGAGATAAATTCTTAGGCAGAGCACAAGAAAGACAAAACCTATATCCCAGAAGTCAATGGAGTTTTTAATAACCAAACTGTATTCTGTCCATGAAGGCATCAGTAAGTATATCCCAATTATTTATAACCCAATTCTCATATATGGAGTTCCATTTCAACACAAGATCCTTCAGTGAGTTTCTTTTCCTGACTAAGGGTTATCCACATGACTGTATTGACTTCAACTACATTCAACGTATTGTACTCTTTCCCAGGTGGAAAGAGAAAGGCACATCTTTATTCTGCACCCTTCAAAACAGATTTTCATTTTGGTATTTTGGGGATCTTTGCTGTTGTTGCTCTTTAATGCACAAAAGACAAAATCAACAGAATACCATTTACACAAAAGGCTTTAGAGAAATAAAACCTAGTGAAAATGCCAGGGCACCTTACTGGGTTGTTGTATTTTAAAGCTCTCATACTTCAGGGTTACAGGCCATATCTGAGTCAAGACTGGACAGAACATTAGAAACATAACAATCTGCACGTAAACTAGGATTTTACTAAAATTATTTCATAGTAACCGGGAGCACTTGACTTGATTAGTCGTCATTAATAAGATGAGTGAACACCAGAAAAAGCAAAAGAATCCTGTTAATTTAGAAGATGACCCTGCACCGCTCCTCCCAATGTGTATTAGGGTAAATAATAATGATGATAAAGGATATCCATCATGAACACTCTTTTATTCTTCATATTCCCTATTGTACTGAGAATGCTATGAGGGCAGGTACAAATGTCTTGTTTCTAGGATTCAAAATGCCCAGGGAAGTACAAGTGCACATCAGGGACCCCCAGAGTTTCTTTAATGAATGGACAGGTTGTTGAGTCGAAGGAATTAACCAAAAATAAGTGGAGGACAACCTGCCACAGTTCAGGACAACTGTCTTTGGAAAATTAATGGCTCTTCATTAGCCATTCTATTGGTCTACTGCAAGTTTATGAAAGGAAGCTCAGCTTATATTTCCCAAATCTGACCACAAAATAGTCATCTTCTCATAGTTACTAACTCGTAAGTAGAAGCTATCCTGAAATAAGGTAACCCAAAATTAGCCTTTGATCAATATGCGTACCTCTAGGTAGAGAAGAAATGAATATTTATAATTTTATTAGACTCAGTTGCTTCAGGCAAGAAACTTCATTGCTGAATTTCAACTTTAATTTCTACAGCCTGAGAGAGATGCTTTTTGACTATACCATTCTTGAATAGAAATATTAACATCTTCGATTCTGTGCTACTGCTCTGTACAGATGAACTTGCAGGAAAATAAAAATGTATATGATAAAATGTATTATTCTCCTTTTTTATTAAAATTATTTTCTTTATATAAGGAAGTTTACTTATTAAACCAATTTTCATAATCCATGACCTATCTATTTTACAGATAATATATCCAAAGCTAAATTGTCTTTAAAAATGTTTGTCAATTTCACACTTCCTGCTGGCAACTTTCTACCTTGTGCCACAGTCACTTCTGAACCTGTCTCATCTCTCCTGTCAGAGCCAGAGTCACTGAGGGCAGGCACTTGTGTGTAGTGTGTTCCTTTTGTTTCTTGACCCTATCTGTCCTCCTGGCTGGGAAGAGTGGCCAAATACACCTGGTCCAGCAACAAAGGAGGGATGACTTTGCTGGGGGCAGACGGGGCCATCGCTGCACTCACAGACCGCACCTGCATGTAAGTAAGCTGAGTTCTGAGGCTTGCATATCCCTAAGTTGATCTATTCTTCACTTTGTTCAAGCCATGAATGGTAGCTGTCAGGCCAGAGAGTGGAGCTCAGCAGCACATAAAAAGGGAGCAAATTTTTTTCCACTTGGGTATTAAAAATTCTTTTCCACTTGGATTGTATAAAAAATTATACTATTCAGTTGACAGTCGAGGATGGGGTTCCATCCCACTGTTCTGTGAAACTCAACTAGGCTCTGAGTTTTTAGGAACTTCATAACCTCTACCTGCTAATTGTATACTGTTATTTTCATGGGTCAAAACCAGAGGAGAACCTTATCTCTTTCCATTGTTTTCCCAGTTCTTGTGGTTTTTCTATACTATGTCACTGTTTTTGTTTCATTTGGTTTGGTTTGGCTTTGGTTTTAGTTTTTAAATTTATTTGACAGAGAAAGAGTGGGAGACAAAACACAAGAAGGGGGAGTAGGAGAAGGAGAAACCGGCTTCCCACTGAGCAGAGAGCCCGATGTGGGGCTCAATCCCAGGACCTTGGGATCATGACCTGAGCCGAAGGCAGATGCTTAATGACTGAGCCACCCAGGCAAACTTCCCCCTCCTTTTTTTTTTTTTTTTTTGCCACTATTCTAAATAGAATTAAAAAAAAAAAAAACAAACATCTTACTGGGTGTTGTATCTAACTGATGAATCACTAAATTCTACACCCGAAATTAATGTTACACTGTATGTCAGCCAACTAGAATTTAAATAAAAAAATTTTAAAAAAATAATGAAAATATACTCATATCACAAAAACATAAATATCCAGAAACGCCTAGAAAACATAACTGAATTCACACATTAGAGACTGAGCTGTTCCCCTCCCTCTCCCATGGGCTGTATGATCTACAGACTTCTCCCAGCGCTCGAGGGGAACAACTGTGCTCATCTGCATTCCTGTGGCAACTGCTGGAGGCCCACACTGCACGTGTGGAGGGGGCAGGAACGGCAAGCCACATCAAAGTCTTTCTGACAACATATCATGGGGCCCGATTCTTTATCCATCTTAAGGCACAGTTAGAAAGCAGGACCACTTTGGCCCAAAGTTGGCATCCATTACATGATGCCAAGACTACGTTTTCACAGCAAAGAACCCCGAGACACTACTTGACTGGCTTAACCTGCACCTGTAACTCCCAGGATCAACACGGAGCTTCCTGTCCCCTCTATCATCTAAACGGTGCACATCTGTATTTACCATTTACAAGGGCATGTTGTGATTTGCCCCATTTCCTCTGAAAAATAGGAACTCATAATTTTGTTGACCACCATCTTTTAGAAAAATGTCACCGTTTTGACAGTTACTATGATTCTCACCCTACTTTGAACATGTGCTCATGGGCTGTCTCTAAATCTCCAACATCTGTAGGGTGTTTTTACATGTTGGGGATGGAAGAAATGATCAAAGAATCAAGGTACAAATGCCTTAAATGTAGTAAAGAATCCATGAATTATCTCGGACTAAACAGAGTCAGATGAGTATCACATACCAGAGCAGGGATTCTACCCAAGACCACAAGAGGATTTCTCCCAAATAGCTTTAAATATCAACAGCACATACAATTTACAATATAAATAATCAAAAGAAAAAAATACCTTCCAAACTATTTTTATTGCAATTTAATTCTTGGTGACAAGGGGGAAAACAAAGCCATAAATAATTTGATGCTTAAGTAGTCTGGTATGGTTTTACTCTGCTGCTTCTATGGAGAATAACTCACAGCCCTAAAAGGTGAGAGGGTCTTCAGATCCTGACCTTCCAAGGGTAGCTGGGAGTACTGAACACATCTCAGAGCAGGGCCCAGCCTACCGCCAACATGTATTCACTTGCTCAAAGAAAATGTAAGACCTTTCTTCTTGTAAATGTAAATCTATATTTACCAATGGGTGATTTCTGCATTTGACTCCTGACTAATATACAATTTGTGAATGTGACACCTGCTTTGATTTTGCCTTTCCTCAATTGTATAAAAATACCAAGTTTCATTCTGCTTGATTGCCAAGGGGGAGGGCACGTGTGGAGACACTTCTCAGGGGTCACTGTGGCTCACCTAGCAGACAGCCCTCACTGGTGATTACAGGCACACTCAGACAAAAGTGCTGCTTCTATCTTGATTGTCACTTGCTGGGAAACCATGAATATTACAAGGAGCTTCTTTCAGCCTCATGAACCCTTCCCATGTTTGCAACCTGACACTTCTGATCCATGTCAGGGATTGGGGGTGGGGAGACGGTGCTCTTTCTGACACTTACCTAAAATTGTCCCCCACATAAGGGATTTGACAGCATTGAATTCTGTCCCTGAGGACAGGACGACTTGTCTCCTTGCATTCTGGTTAACCTATTAAATATTCCACGAGAAGCAAACATCAATATGGCGAGTAATTTTGGTAATAAGAGAATGGGAGTCTGAGGGAGACCAAGGAAAATGGTAAAAATGAGCCATACATTCCTGCTGTCACAAAGGTGAAACGTTTCATAGCAATTGTTTTAATACCTCGGATTTCACACCACCCCGTATCCTATTCTTTCCCCTTCATGGTTTAGGGATCTGTAATTGGTACGATCCACAAAAAAATGCAATAAGCTGTTTCAAACCTTAAAGCTTTTACTTATTTCAAACACAAATTAGTAACACACGCCACAGAAGGTATTACTGGCACAGATTCAATATATAAATGTTATTCTTCAAAACCCAGTGACAATGAATAATTGAGACAGGGAGGCTTTTAAAAAATGTATTCCCACTTTAAGCAAAATCTTGCTTTCCCCCTTGTGTTTACATTTCTGTCGCCTTTGCTCTTTTGTAGTCAGGTTGAAGTAGGCTCTCATTCTAGTCAGAACGTCTCCAGTAATCGCTGGGAGAAACTGGGCAACATTCCCTTACTGACAAGGACAGCTTGGCATTTTCAGCAGTCAGATATTAACAAGAACCCTGTCAGCCTCTTGCTAAACAAACAAATGACATTGCTAAAGAAAACACTTTGACTATGCTTTCTGTCCCCAGGACTTTCTGGGAAGACTGATGAACGTGTATCTCTTTTACCAGGATTTATTCTCAAAGCCTTGCTGGAGGTCATACACTGAATGCCACAAGTTTGGTTACTGTTGCTGCTGTGAATCTACCCCTTACCTCTACAGATACCACTGCAGATTCTCTGTGAATTATCACCTGGTGAAGCTGCCCATCAGTGAAGTTTTTAAAACCAAAGTTAAAAACATCAAGTTCTTGGTGCCTGTACAGCTTATAACGGACCTGCAAACTTTCTAAACAAGACCAAAAAAATGACATTTTTAACTAAAATGGAATTTTATAAAAACCATCAATACAGGTTCTAAAGCACACTTTGTTCTTATTTATTTCCTATAATTTCACTTTATTGAGCATTTGCATAAGGGCAGCAAGAGTCACTATTCCTGGAAGAGCAATCATTTATGTGCTATTCCAGGGCTGAATTCAGAATCCGAATACACTACTTTAAAAGTCAAGCCCAAATGGTCTTTTCCCAAGTTCTTCCATTTTCCTTAGCAGAAGGAAAAAATTCTAAGTTAAGCATATGGGAACTCAGAGCTAGGCTCAAAGTTAATTATTCATGTGGTATTCATGGTATTAAATGGCAAAACCTCAAGCAATATTGCATTAACATTCAGTTTCTATAAGCATCACTTCTTTTAATGTGACTTATTTTAATGCATTTTAATGTATTGCTGACATTTGCATAAAAATCGTTTTGCACAACTAGAAGTTTTTCCTAATGTTTCTGCCATAATCAAGAAACAGAAGAAAGACCAATGATTTGCCACAACATTTAAATCTCCTGATGTCCTTCACAAGGATGCCCACTACCCTATAACGCTGTACTGCCTGGAGCATATCTTCCAGAAAGTAGGTCTCTGCCCTTCTGCTCTGTGAAGAGAGCTTACAGATTGGTCTAATGCTCCATTTGCAAGTCTTGGAAAGATTTGGTGGTCATGAGTTGGGTACCTCTCATCCCACTTTTCTTCATATGTGGATATTGCCATGAATGGCTTCTCAGCCACTGAAGAGTAAAGAAAAATCATATTCATGTGATGAATAGGAATAGTGAATTTTTGATAGTTTAATATACTTCTTTACTTTGCTAAGAAGGAGGAAAAAATATTTTTCATGTACAAAATGAGCTATCTTGTTTCAAAGTGAATTGCAGAAATAATTTATTCACACACAGAAGGAAAGACTTCCCAGAATAGCAAGAAGCCTAGCGGCACATCAAATACCTAAAATGGTCAAACTTCCATGGGGGAAATATATATTAAATGTAATCATGGAAATGTGAACTTTAGTAAGAAACACTTGAGGGATATCATGAACTAGTGTAACAAGCATGGCACGGCATGCAATTGTGTTTCCTTTTTGTAGTTAAACACCTAAAGAGTCCCCCTCATTGTGGTCCTTATTTTCTAATTCAGCCTCCTCATTCTTGCTGTCTTGACACACGTTATTGGGGGCAAGGATCACGGACAGGTACTCCTCATAGAAGGAGCTCACATAGAGGAGTAAGCTGGGTGTCGCTGTGGTCCAGAAGCTCAGTGTGGCCATTTCTCCAGCCAGCGTCAAAACCTCATAAAGTAAAGCTGGAAAGGATCTTGAGTTCTTGCTGGTGGTGTAGTTAGAATGTTCCTGAAAGTTGTAGATAACAGATGAGCGAATTCCAAAATGTGCAGAAATCTCTGAAATGACACTCATTTTTGTTATGTTAGCACAAAGCCAAGGAGAAGCTCTTCTCTATGTGTATTTATACACTATCTCTAAGGCTTAGTCTCTCAAGACAGAAAACAAGAATGTCATGCTTTGCTGTGTTTTTTTTTTTTTATTTAGGAATATTTCCGATTAAAAAGATAATCAAGTACAGATAAAAAGACAACTTATCCCCGTGTATATTCGCATGATGTTGAACTGAGTAACAATATTTTATTATGGCCCACAAAATGCTTCATCTCAGAGCTACACAGCATTAAATACCAAGTGTAAACATACACTTAGAGTTATTGTCCATCTCAGTGTCACGTGAATAATGCTGAATCCAACAGAAGTTATCACGAGATTCTCAAGAATAGAGTTGTAAATGGACAAAAATGGAAGTGTAACAACTCTCCATTAGCCGATCAGAAAGAACTGCCTTATCCTTTCATAGAGAAAGGGTCAAATGCCAGAAACACGATGCAAAGACCCAAATGAGGTGCCTCTCTTTCCCTGTCCTGCCCAGGGCACACTCACCACTCTCACAGAATGGCCTGATGGCCTGTCATATGCAGAAAAGGCACAGTCGTAGGCAATGCCCCTGGTCTCTCCCTACATCTCCCTCCATTGAGACACAGGTGTCCATAGCTACTGCAGTGTCCTGGGCAGCCTGGGTCCACACCTGGTGTCAGCGTGGCCCTTTCTTCCAGGTCCAGGGCCAGCCCATTCAACCGCAGTGACTGAGTGCACCCCAGGAAGCCTCTCTGTCTGTTGGCCCTCCCACCTGCAAGGAAAACAATTACAGCCATGCCCTCGGGCTCTCGGTGGCATTTCCACCCCATATCTAACTGTGGCTGGACCGATCACGTCATAGAGGGGACCTGCCGGAAGCTTTACAAACACATGCGATTTTGAAAACCTAGGCTGTGATCTCATACTAAGACTCATTAAACAATATAGATTAAACCACAGATGGAAATAATTTTGAAATTGAACTTGGTAAATATTTATTCTAAAAAGTATTTCTTCAAGTTCTATTTAGTTGTACATTTTTAAGTTGGTTCCTTCATTAAAAACAAAAAAGTCCATCTCTCCTTTTTTTAAAAAATATTTTATTTATTTGACAGAGAGAAATCACAACTAGGCAGAGAGGCAGGCAGAGAGAGAGGATGAAGCAGGCTCCCTGCAGAGCAGAGAGACCCATGTGGGGCTCGATCCCAGGATCCTGGGATCATGACCTGAGCCGAAGGCAGAGGTTTTAACCCATGGAGCCACCAGGTGCCCCACCATCTCTCCTTTTTAAAGTTTAAGTGTGTAAACTGTGATGGGCATAACAAAGTTAAATAGTTGAAAATCTTTGCAATATAATAAATATTACAAATTTGAAACATGCAAATGTATATACATTATATATACATATATACACAAAATATATATGCACATATATACATATATGTACATACATATATATATACATATATATACATTAATATGTAATATACATTATAATTTGTATATGCATTTGTCATACATACTTTGTTACATATTGTTATATATTTGCTATGTATAATATAATGCATATATTATATATAATAACAAATTATATATGTAATACTATACTTTTTTAGCAATGCTCCCATTAACAATGTCATGAAAAAGGAATTGAGGAGCAGGCAAAGAAAGAGAAAGTAGGGGTGACATTAAAACCCAGGATCAGGCCTGCCTTGCTCCAGCCTGCTGGCTTTGAGGTCACGAGGGTAACAGTCACTGAACACTGAGTAGCTCTCTTTCTATCATGCCTCACATGAGCCCAATCTCAAATCTTGGGGTGCAGGACTCACCTGGAGCGCTTGCTACTCCTGGGGTTCATTCACAGGGATTCTGACTCGGTGGGCCTGGGGCACATAGATCAGCATTTTCCACCAGCTTCCCACACTCTGGAAACATTGTTTCCATAAGTATGTCAAGTACAGGTAGGTGTTCATGCCAACTTTTTTCCTAGAAATTCCATTCCTTGATCCTCAGGATTACGAATCAGAAAACAGAATTGTTTAATTTGAGTCACAGTTTGATGATGTGAAGCCTTGAAGTTTTCTGTGTCATGGGTTTTGTACACACACACACCTCCCTGCATTGCACAGCCCCCAGAAGCTGTAGGTGTCCTCTGGCAAAGCATACTGGGGGATAATCTGTGATTTAGATTAGCTCCTAATTGGACAAGCTCCTTATTTACTTGAAAACACATGAGAAATCACCAAGGAAGAGCTACTTCATCGATTTGCTTGCTTTCCAAATTAGAATAGATTTATCTGAAAAGTAATGTAGCAAAACTTAGCTCTCCCATTGAGAAAAAGAAAAAAAAAAGTCTTAAAAAATAAGCAAGTAAATGAAAAGGAAGACTTCCACTAACCAGAGCTTTCATCCATGAAGCACCAGCAGTGAGAATCGAGCCAGCCCAGTTCTGAATCCGGTGTCTGCAAGGATTGGGCAGCAAAGGAGGGTGACACAGCTACATGAGTCCTCCTGCAGTCTGTGTTAGAGGGAACACAGGAGAACTCGGGCAAAGTCACACAGCAGATTCCCCGACTGCACTGAGAAGTGAAGCTGGGAGTTCTGGATGAAACTTGCTAACCATTTTATGAATAACATTGATAAGAAGTCACTAAAGCAAACACAGGCCATCAATACTATTGAGGTCCATCCTGGGAATCCACCCACTAGGGACTGGGTTTCTCTTTTATTTCAATTTCTAGACTATATCACTTGCTCTCTCTGGACCTGTATTATCTCATCTGTGACCTGGGAAATATATGGAAACCATGATCCCAAGCAACACACTGAAAACTGTATTAACAACCATCTTTGGAAAGAGAGCCTGACTCTTGCTCAAGTTCTCAGTCCGTGATGCCAACAGGAGCAGGGTGCACCTGCTGCCATCATGGCTGGATGGCTCAAGTCTTCTCTCTGTCCACAAGCACAGCCCAGCCAGAGGGCAGCCACACTCACCCACGAAGAGCTGGCTGTTGAGCTGCAAGCAGACATCGCCGCCTTCTTGCATGGCTTACATCTTTCTGGGGAGCTGGTCCACTTGAAGACTCGCCTCCTTCATGTTCCTCTCAGCCATCACGTGCTGCCACTGGTTGTCGTTAAAGGGAATGGGAGAACACATTGTGACCTCACATCGCCCATTCCCCACATCGAAAGAAAAGGTCACTTCTGCAGGAGCTGCAAACACAGAGAAGAGAGCAGCTTGGTTAATTCCCCAGGGAAGAAATTCAGTCTCAAGAGAA